>NC_062284.1:133103804-133415526 GCF_902655055.1 Lutra lutra
CAAGTGTAAGGACTTTGGGGTTTTTTTCTAAGAAGGAAGTCACTGGAGGGTCTTGAGCTGAGAGGCAGGATATGACATCTGTTTTAAAAGCACCACTCTGGGGATGCCTGGATGACTCGGTTGGTTAGGGGTCCAGCTCTTAGCTCAGGTCTTGATCTCAGGGTTGTGGGGTTGAGCTGGCGTTGGGCTCTATGCTCAGTGCAGAGTCAGCTTGAGATTCTCTCCCTCTCCCCTTCCCCCACCAACACGTGGGCACTCTCTCTCTCTAAAATAAATAAAAATAAATCTTAAAAAAAAAAAGTAAAGAAGCACCACTCTGGCTTCTGTATTAAGAATAAACTGTGGGCAGGGGGAGAAGAGTGGAGAGGGCAAGAGCGGAAACTCTCTCGCTGTGTTTATTCCCGTTTGCTTATCTGTCTTCTCTTCTAAAGCTTATTTATAGATCACTTGACTGGCTTTTCCTGGATGAAACAGGGTCCAGAGGTCCTCACAGGAGTTGTTTCATCCTGTCAGGAATGAGAACAGCCAGCAGACCAGAGTTCTTCTATTTCTGTTTGGAAAGTCTCCCCCGCCTCATGATAATCATATAAAAAAATAAGACATAACACCCATGTCATTGACCTATATTTATGGAGAGTCAAGAGTGGGTGAGATGTCCATTCCCATCTTCTAAAACAGGATAAATAAATCTAGAACTGGGATCTCTGTGGACTCTTGAGGCCTTAGCCGTGTGCCAGAATCTAGCAGGGGCTGACAGCAGAGTACTCCAGCCTATGGACATGAGCCCCCTTTATGAGCAAGGCCAAAGACCTGAAGAATTTGGTGTGAAAGTAGAAGAAATGTTTCTGTAGCCTCAGGAGCTGCCTAGGCCCAACTCTTCTCTACCATCCGTTTATCTTGCCATCTAAGAAATCAAGTGGGAAAGGGTCCTCCTAGCTTCATTGCCCAGGCAGTATTAATAAGGTATTTAAAAAAAAAAAATGACAGGATCCTGATTTGAGCTGGAGGGGGTCACATGTGCCTTCTCCTAGGTCCAGTTCACCTATACATTTCAATAGTTGGTTGAGATTTATTTTAAAGTCAGAGGAATCCCTATGTTTTTTGTTTTTACAAGAAACCAGGAATGGCTTTTGTGGTTCCTTCTCTAGGTTTTTTTTTTTTTTTCCTTCTCTAGTTTTTTAGGGAAAAGGAATGTTCTGCTAAAATTTTATCTAGGGAGGGGCGCCTGGGTGGCTCAGTGGGTTAAGCCGCTGCCTTCGGCTCAGGTCATGATCCCAGGTCCTGGGTTCGAGCCCCACATCGGGCTTTCTGCTCAGCAGGGAGCCTGCTTCCTCCTCTCTCTCTGCCTGCCTCTCTGCCTGCCTCTCTGCCTACTTGTGATTTCTCTCTGTCAAATAAATAAATAAAATCTTTAAAAAAAAATTAAAAAAAATTAAATTTTATCTAGGGAAATAAAGAGTATAGTTTTCTAAGGTTTAATAAGATACAGCCAAAATATGGAAATCTTCTTTATTGCCTTGGGGAATCCAGAGTTTTTCCCTTTTTCTCTAGGTAAGAGAAATCTTCAAGAAGTCACCTTTCCTGGTACCAGATGACAGTGTTAGCATCATGGATGGATCTTATGAAGGTGGGAGAAGTGTTAATACGTGTTCTGGGGGGAGAGGGCTAGAGTTAATAAAAGATGTGAATAAAAGAACTGGGAACGGGGATGAGGGTGTGGAAGTAAAAGGAACTAAACAAGGAGAAACAAATAAGGAGGAATGGGCTAAGAGGAAATGGAAGGATAGGGAAAAGGAAAATGTGTGTTTTAGACAAAATTTTAGAGAAAAAGAACAAAAATGAGGTCAAGGAAGATCAGGGGGGAATGCTCTGAGTTACAGTCTCTGTTTTTCTCTCTCTTTCAGGCATCTTAGCTTGGGTTACTGTGAATTTTCTGACAGGTAATGTATTCTCAAGTTTATTCTAAGACGTTAACTGGGTTTCACACGGGGTCAAAGGGTAAATATCCTTGTTTGCTTGTATTGTGTTTAAAAAAAAAAAAAGGAAGAGTTAGGAAGTTAATGTTTATAACCTGTCTTCAAGGCCTCAGCTGCCACAGGCGTCCTTATAGGTTAGCACACATAACAGCCTTCGGGGCTGGGGAGCAGTGGAGTGTTTATGGACACCTGCCGTATGCAGGAGCAGGAGAGAGATTGCAGACAGAGGAGTGCTGGGCTCTCCCGGAAGCAGAAGATATTCAGAGCTGGCTCTCATTCACAGGTCAGCTGCATGGCCACAGCCAGGAGACTGTGGGGACCCTGGACCTGGGGGGGGCCTCCACCCAAATTACGTTCCTACCCCAGTTTGAGGTGAGTTGTTTACATGAAGGCCTGGTTGGCAGCCCACTTGGCAGGTATGTCATGGTGCCAAGAAAGTGGTGGCCCATTTTCAGACAGCAGCTCTGCCACAGCTGGGTTGAGTGGAGTCTGTTAATGACTGGGTATTGTCCCCTCACTGTTCACAGTCCCTTTGATTCCTCCAGCCTTGTGAGATCAGCAGCTTAGTCTGTCTCTTTCATCTCTGTTTTTTTGGGGGGAAGGACAGGGATGGTGGTGGTAACATCTCCAGACATTTGCAGATCCTGAATAGTCTTTTTGCTTTTTCCGATTTGCAGAAAACCCTGGAACAAACCCCTAGTGGCTACCTCACTTCATTTGAAATGTTTAACAGCACTTATAAGCTCTATACACACAGGTGAGGAGGGGGACAAAGCGGAGTAATATTTCCTGTTGTATGATTCTTCTAACTTTTCAAAGCATTTTCACATCTGTTATTGCATCTGACTAGCCTTACAAAGTCTCTGCCAACCCCCAGAGGTCTGGTAACTGAAACCAAAGCCACTTACCGAAGCCCAGGGACCCAAGAGGTTTCTCCATTCTTGGTCTCAAAAGTATATAACTTAAGGAGTCAAAAGTTTTCTCTAGAGAGGGGCGCCTGGATGGCTTACTCAGTTAAGCGTCTGCCTTTGGCTCAGGTCATGATCCCAGTGCCCTAGGATTGAGCCCCAAGCAGGCTCCCTGCTCAGCAGGGAGTCCCACTTCTCCCTCTCCCTCTGTCGCTCCTGCCCACTCATTCTCTCTCACTCTCCCTCTCTGTCCCTCCCACATGCTTCCCAAAAAAAAAAAAAAAAAAGTTTTCTCTAGAGAGAGGACACTTGAAGGATCTTCAGGTAAAACTCGGTGCCAACTCCTTTTGAGTTTGTTTTCAGATGTTCAAAATCCATCCTTAGATTTGATCCCAGTGGGGCTGGAAGCTAAAATAATGAGAGCTTTTCTGGATATGGTTCCCAAGGTGAGACCCTAAAAAGCATCACTGTCTCTGGCCTTTAAATCATAGGCATGGAAAGTTCTGGATGGCCTTGATCTGAACTGGACGGAACTTACCATTTGTCCACACAAGTTGAAGAGGTCACAGAGAACAAGGCTTTCCTCCCGCCAGAGGGAGAGAGAGAATCCACACTGCTCTTGAAAGAGTTAGCTTTAGGCTGGGGAACTTCAGGACCAGCATGAAATTAGTCAATCCTGTGTTTTACAGTTACTTGGGATTTGGATTGAAAGCTGCAAGACTCGCAACCCTGGGAGCCCTGGAAACAGAAGGTTCGTCTGGGTACCTGTGCTGGTTGGTGAGAGTGACCCCCATACTCAGCTTGCCTTTCCTCTTCCTTGACGGTGATTCTGTGGATGAAAGGCTTCTGCTCATTTAGGTAGCATGTGTTGTATAATGGACATGATAGCAGATTCTTTTTCTACTTCGTGTTGCATTCTGTTGTTTTGGCATACGTTATTAGCCATTTCTAGAACGAAGTCTATATGTAGGGCGAACACCTGTGACCAGGAGGCTGCAGTGTGCAGAATTCAAAGCTCCAAGAGTGAATTTGGCAGGAGTTTGCTCAGACCCTTCGTTGTTCATGGGCGGTGCAGCTTGCTAGGTGGGGTGACTGAGCAGCTTTATTCCTCTCTCCAGACGTGGTCGAGCGGCTACAGGCAGAACGGGGTTCAGTCCCGCTTTGTGATTTGGGGCAAGTTAGCTAACCTTTCTCTTCCCTGTTCCTCACCTTATATGAGATTTTGCATTTAATGTACTTTTTACAGTGCCTGGCTCACAGTAAACTCTTACTGTGGTAATGATTATATAGCATTTCAGAGTTTACAAAACATCTCCAAATATATTTCATTTAAGCCTCACAATAACTAATGAGAAAAGTAGAACAGTATTTTTTCCCCCTTTTTTTGAGGCGGGAGGGAACTTATTGCCTTATAGGTTTTGGATTTCTTTGAGACATGTTGAAAGCCATGGACCCCTCTGCCCAATGTACAGATGCACAAAAATTTATCTGTAGTTACAGAGGGTTCACCAACCCCACAGAGCCCATCTGTGAACCCTGAGTTAAGAATTCCTGTTGTAGGATGAAGTCACAGAACTACCTACTTTTTGGTAATTCCTTTCAGCTTGATTGGCTTCTCGCTTGCATGTGTGTATGCGTGCGTGTCTCTACTCTCGCGCACGCTCTCACATCCTTGCCTCTTACTCTGTGGTCTGGCTTCTTTCAGGGATTGATGGACACACTTTCCGAAGTGCCTGTCTACCAAGATGGCTGGAAGCAGAGTGGATCTTTGGGGGTGTGAAATACCAGTATGGTGGCAACAAAGAAGGCAAGTGATGTTTTTTCACTGGTTGAAATTACCTTTGCAGTAGAAGTCTGGAAAAGTTCTGTGGGAAATGTTTTCCAGAACTCAAGAGAAGCTTGTCTTTTGCAGGGACTCATTCCAGATAGATCTTGGTATGCCATAAAGGAATAATGTGAAATGACAGCAAACAAGGCAATTGTCCCTCTGTCCTGCTCTTTCCTGCCCAAGTGCTCTGCGGATCCATTAGTAACCTCTTCTTAACCTGGGCCTAATGCTTTAAGGGTCTCTGACCTCTGCAAGGAGAAACTCTATCTAGAAATTTTAGATTGTTAATATTTAGCTGCTTTTTAGAAAAAAAAATTTATTTATTTGAAAGAAACAGAGATAATGAGAGAGAGCGAGAAGGAGAGGGAGAAGCAGACTCCTCCCTGAGCAGGGAGCCCGATGTGGGACTTGATCCCAGGACTTTAAGATCATGACCTCACCCAAAGGCAGACGCTGAACCAACTGAGCCACCCAGGTGCCCTTAATGTTTAGCTTTTTAAATTATAGAAACACTAAAAACTGAGACATTAGAAAGAATACCTCATCTTAGATATTATAAAAAGCAAAGACCTTAAAATCAAGGAAAAATCTCAGTGTTTCCAGTGAAGCCAGTGTTGAGACTTCTGGATGCTTCTCATAAATACCAAGGAACATAGGCTAGGCAGCAGCTTGAAGCTGGATAAGACAATTTTTGGCGAACAGGTTCAGGAGGGAAGCTGCCGTGGGGAAGCAGGTGCCTTTCCTGCAGAGTGACAGGGCTGTGCAAGCTCGTTCATCTGTCAGCCTTTTGTCCTGAGCCTCAGCGTGCTGCTTTCCTTGATCCTCCTGCTGTCTGTCGGCTCTGGCAGCTTGCCTCAGCCAGTGCTCATTTTCTTTTCTTTCTTTTTTTTTTTTTTTAAAGATTTTATTTATTTATTTGACAGACAGAGATCACAAGGAGGCAGAGAGGCAGGCAGAGAGAGAGGGGGAAGCAGACTCCCTGCTGAGCAGAGAGCCCGATGTGGGGCTCAATCCCAGGATCCTGAGATCATGACCTGAGCTGAAGGCAGAGGCTTAACCCACTGAGCCACCCAGGTGCCCCAACCAGCGCTCATTTTCCTCATGGTTCCCTGGCAGGGGAGATGGGCTTCGAGCCCTGCTATGCTGAAGTGCTGAGGGTGGTCCGAGGAAAACTTCACCAGCCAGACGAGGTCCGGAAGAGCTCCTTCTATGCTTTCTCTTACTATTACGATCGTGCTGTGGACACGGACATGATCGGTAAGTTTACTCCGGGAATCAGCCTGGGGAGGAGACTGGGCAAAGCTGTCCTGGGGAAGGGAAAGGGAGAAGAGGAGTATTTGGAAAGCTTTGTCATAAGTGTTCAGACGACTCTTCTCCAGTGCTGGCTGTTGAATGACATTAGCTGCTGCACTGGAAGGGTGAATATGATTTAAAACCTTTTGCTAGAAAGTGGTGTAAAGAGATACATATGAAGTCTATTTTTTTTACATTTTTGTTGAGGTATAATTGATATAAAATAAAATACAAATATTTAAATTGTATAATTTACTAAGTTTTGACTAGGTATATACCATTAAGCCATCACCAAATTCAAAATAAAACATCCATTATCCCAAAAAGTTTCTTCCTCCCCCTTGGTAACTTCTATTTCGTTATCACAATAGTAATGCTTTTTGTTAGCTCTGTGAATGTATGTATGCTCTGTGATGGCCTGAGACAGGAATTAATTTCCTGTTTTCTGTTTTTTTTAGCAGGTCAGGTTTTTTATTGTGATTAAATATACATAGAATAATTATTAATAAAATAGACTACACAGATTATATTGTATGGCTATGTCATGTTTGTTTAGCCCATTCTATAATGTTAGAAAATTCACTTTTGGTTTTTTTCATTATTATAAATATCACTAGGATGAATTTCCTTGTTTCCTTGAAGGCTTTTTGACATTAGCTACTGTTTCATTGTAGATTATGAAACGGGGGGTGTTTTAAAAGTTGAAGATTTTGAAAGAAAAGCAAGGGAAGGTAAGTGCCAGTGGAAGCCGTGAAGGCAAGTCTGTGCATCTGTGCCTGTGAACTCCAGTGACCTGAAAGTGACCCAGAGCACTGCAGTCAGCAGAAAGCCTAGTTTCCCATTTTTGCCCAGAATTAAAAGCATTAAGTGGCATAAAAATCCATGGGAATACAAGAGGCTTTGGGGAGATGGTGAAAACCTTTTCTTCTTTTCTACATTTCTTTCTTCCTTCCTTTTTTTTTTTTCTATTATTGAAGTATAATTAACATACAGTGTTATATCAGTTTTAGGTATACAACATATAGATTGGGCTATTCTGTACCTTACCCAGTGTTTGCTGTAATAATATAGTCACTGCCTGTCTCCATACAACATTGTTGCAGTACACTCGGTGGTGTACTTTTTATCTGTGACTTATTTATTTTATAGCTGGAAGTTTTTACCTCTTAATTTCCTTCACCTGTTTGTCCCATCCCCCTACCCATCTCCCCTCTGACAACCACCAGTTCTATTAAAGAGTCTGTTTTTTTCTTTGTTCATTTGTTTTTTGGGGGAGGGTTCCAGATATAAATGAAATCGTGTGGTAGTTGTCTTTCTCTGTCTGACTGAATTTCAGCATAACACCCTCTAGATCCATTCACATCATAACAAATGACAATGTACCATTCTTTGTTATGGCTGAGTAATATTCCATTGTGTGTGTGTGTGTGTGTGTATATTATGAATACATATATATAGAAGATGTGTGTGTGTGTGTGCTCATAATACATAATGTATGTATAATGTACATTGTTTACGTATATTATTATGTGTACATACACACGCACCCCATCTTTATCCATCATCTATCAGTGGGCATTTGGGCTGCTTCCATAATTTGGCTCTTCTAAATAGTGTTATAAGCCCAGGGGTGTTTATATCTTTTCGAATTACTGTTCTCATTTTCTTGGGGTAGTAGGCAGTAGTAGAACTACTGGATCATATGGTATTTGTTTTTAATTTTTTGAGGATCCTCTGTACTCTTATCCATAGGCTGCACCAGTTTGCACGGCACAGGGACCTTTTTCTCCACATCTTCACCAACACTTGTTATTTCTTTTCTGTTTGACACTAGACATTCCGATGGGTGTGAGGTGACCCCTTATTGTGGTTCTGATTTGCATCCCCCAATGATGAGTGACGCTGAGCTTCTTTGCCTGTGCCTGTTGGGTGCCATAAGTTTGCCGTGGGAGAATGTCTGTTCAGGTCCTTCGCCCATTTTTTTTTTCAAATACTTTAGTAAAGATTTATTTCCTACAGTGGATAATATCAACAAATTGTACTTTTTTGTACAACTTTGCATGAAATATTAAAACATAGAAAAAGAAATTTTACTGTTTTAATTTTTTTTTTTTTTTTTTAAGAGAAGGAGGGAGAGGGAGAGAGACAGAGGCAGGAAAGGAGAGGGAAGAGAGGGAGAGGCACAGGAAGAGGGGGAGAGAGAGAATCTGCAGGAGGCTTCATGCCCAGTGCAGAGCCCAATGCGGGGCCCGATTTTACAACCCTGAGATGGCTCAGTCGCTTAAGCGTCTGCCTTCAGCCCAGATCATGATCGCAGGGTCCTGGGATCGAGTCCCGTGTCCGGCTCTTGCTCATCAGAGAGCCTGCTTCTCCCTCTGCCTGCCACTCTCCCTGTTTGTGCTCTCTTCCTCTCTGATAAATAAATAAAATTTTAAAAATATATAGGGGTGGGGTGCCTGGGTGGCTCAGTCATTGAGCACCTGCCTGTACCTCGGGTCGTGATCCCAGGGTCTCCTGGGATCGAGGCCCACATCGTGCTCCCTGCTCAGCGGGAAGCCTGCTTCTCCCTCTCCCAAGCCCCCTGCTTGTGTTCCCTCTCTTGCTGTGTCTCTCTCTGTCAAAGAAATAAATAAAATCTTAAAAGATTTTAAAAAATAAATTAAAAACTAAGTAAACTATGATCCCAGGTCCATTTGAGGGGGTGAGATGGGATATCCTAACCCTGCAAGAGGCTCCGTCAGTGCGCACAGCTCCAGTCTCCACTACTCCCAGGCATCAACCACATGGAGAATTCTGCTTTGCTTATCCTAAGTCTCTAGTGAGAGAAAATCGTACACCTGCCACATGGCGGCAAGCTTAAATTCCACTCTTCACTCTCCCTCCCTTTCAGTGTGTGATAACTTGGAAAACTTCACCTCAGGCAGTCCGTTCCTGTGCATGGATCTCAGTTACATCA
The DNA here is from genome assembly GCF_902655055.1 of Lutra lutra. Classification (NCBI taxonomy): domain Eukaryota; kingdom Metazoa; phylum Chordata; class Mammalia; order Carnivora; family Mustelidae; genus Lutra; species Lutra lutra. The sequence continues at coordinate 133,112,766 of NC_062284.1, forward strand.
CAGCCCTGTTGAAGGACGGCTTTGGCTTTGTAGACAGCACCGTCTTACAGGTAAGAGAGGATCATAAAACAGTCTGCTGACTTGGGAATTAAGAAAAGGACTTGTGTGGTAATCAGAGTAGCTGCAGGTGGAATTATGCAGGCTGTGGGCGAGGCGCTGTGCAAGACATCATGAATGTGGGAAATTAGCTTGATGCAATGGTAGCTTCTAAGTATATTCCCAGGCAAGCTATCCCAGGGGTCACAGAGCAGAAGGCTTGCATCCCGAATTAAGGGGCCCAAGTCACATGGTTTATTAAAGCAAGTTCAGAGGGCAAGGGCAAGAAGCAAAGGGAAGGCAATGGGCTAGGAACACATAGGATAGGGTACAGGCGTGTTGGAAGTGCCGGACTCTTAAACCCTGGGTTCATATTTCCTGCCTCTCTCTGTTGCTGACAGTATGGTTATAAGTACTAGAGCTGATCAGGGGGACCCAGGGACAGGAGATGCCTGTGGCTGTCACATAAATTTGCTCAGTTTGGAGAGGCACAGGGACAGGTTCACTGGCTGGTAGCATTCATGCGCTTATTAGCCCATCAGATGGTTTTAATTGGCAGAGGACAAAAGGGTGTCCTCAGTGAGTGGGTTATTCCGGTTCTCATTGGCGTTGAATGCCTTGTGTATATGTAGTATGTCTTACTTCATATGTGCCGCATATACTTAGTGTCTCTTGAATCGTGGGTCCCCCTTTGTCTTCCTGTTCTATCCACTTGTTTCAGCATGTGCAGGCTCCGCTTTATCTGTAGGAAGTGATTTATTCTAAACACGTCTTTTAATGTTTCATCCATCCCAATTACTTTCTTGTCTCCTGTACCGTAGTTGAATGACTATACATTATGGTTACAAGATAATTAAGATAAAAAATCTTGTCCTCAAAAAAAAAAAAAAAATCTTGTCCTCAAATAGCAGATAGTCTATTAGAAGAGATGTGACAGAAATAGAACTATGGCACAGGCAACTTTGAACTTTGCACTAAAGGTATTTGGATTTAACGCGTTGCATCTGACAGGAATATCAACATTTAAGGTGCTTACCAAAGAATTACTTGCCAGAAGAGTCAGTATCACGTAGTATTTAAAGGATGGCTCCATTGTCCATCAAATCTGGGCTCACGTTCTGTGTCTGCAAGCTTACCACCTCTGTAACATTAAGTGATTTACTTCCCCTCTCTAACTTTTAGGTTTCTCATCCAAACTTAGGGATCTTTACCTATTTCCTAGGGCTGTTATGAAAATTTAGATACTGTATGTAAGGCAAAATGCCTGGCACATAGAAAGTTATTAATATTGGTATTATCAGTGTAGGCATTTCACACCAGTTGGGGATAGATTTGTGGATAAGAAAGGTTATCCTAAGTCCTTAATACATACAAAGCTAACTTCCTCTACTTAAGGATCAACAATAACTGTGTCGTTTATTTATTTATTTTTTAAACAGATTTTATTTATTTATTTGACAGAGAGATCACAAGTAGGCAGAGAGGGAGGCAGAGAGAGAGAGAGAGGAAGAAGCAGGCTCCCTGCCGAGCAGAGCCTGATGTGGGACTCGATCCCAGGACCCTAAGATCATGACCTGAGCTGAAGGCAGAGGCTCAACCCACTAAGCCACCCAAGCGCCCTAACCGTGTCATTTAAAGACAGTTTTCTGTCATTTCCAGTGCTGCCATCCTTTTAGTCTTTGTTATTTCAATGGTGGCAGAATTAAATTCAGTGACAGGCATTTCTCTGGCCCAGAGGCCACTTTATTTCAGCTTCTTCACCCTTGGGCCATCAGCCCAGGCCTGAAGGCAGAGGAGCATTGGGGGCTGTGGGGGGCACTCCCAATCTGACTCACATGTCACAGACTAAATCTCAAGATGGTGGTTCACTGCCTTTCTTCCCAGTTTTTGGCACAGTGCCTAGTGTAGATTTCATCAGGTCAACACAGAAGCAGAAGTATTGTATCATAGGAAATTAGTCCTAGAAAGAAAGACTAAATCCAGTTCACTGATTTCCAGACTCTTTCATGTGTGGTGTTCTCTGTGGTGGCATCATTGTTCAACAGAAGCTTACACGGAAGGCCAGTAAAGCTGATCAAAGTTTTGCTGTCTGGTGGAAGCCGAGAAAGGGGGCCTGGAACTCCTTTAGCATTTGGCCTCCCTTACTCTTTCAAAGCACTTCCAAGATTTCCTAGGATTCTAAAGAAAACAGTTTTATAAACACTAACCTAATCCGTTTGTTACATGGTGGAGGAAATCAGGTCTAAACAGTAGCCCGAAGTCGCTGAACTAATTGAGGCACCACCTGGCTAGAATGCCTTAAATGCCTTGATTGGTTTTTAATTAATGCTTAAGAAATTTTGGTTATTTACAGAGTATGAATTGAGAAGTTTTGTATGTCCTTTGCTACCCCTAAATCTATTCCCAATTCCTCATGTATTCAGTTCTGGGGTAGGGAAAGAATTCAGACGCCTCTGTCAGGAAGGCCTGGGTGAGACCCCTTCCTGGGCCAGAAGATCCAGAGAGCAGATTGGCAGGTGCAAGCCACGGCGGGAGGGAAACTGTTACGCTGTGGGTAGTGGGAAGTCTCCCAAGACTGGCCACCCCAAATTTTACCTTGGTCTGGCCATGTGGATGATCTTTGTAGATACTCTCTGCTTGTGTCGTGTTTGCTAGAGCTGAAAATTGATGAAAATGTGAACTTTTTTTTTTTCCTCCTCAACAGCTCTCAAAGAAAGTGAACAACATAGAGACAGGCTGGGCCTTGGGGGCCACCTTCCACCTGCTGCAGTCCCTGGGCATCTCCCACTGAGGCCAAGCCCTTCTGAGGACTGCATTCTCCAACAACCTTTCTAAAAGTAGGAGAAAGGACTCAATCGTGTTCTGAGCCAGTCTGAGGATCGCCTGGCCTGAAGCCCCGCAGCTGGATTCATCAGGTAGAAGGGGCTTTTGGACGCAAGTGTTGCCCTTGAGTCTAGAGATTTGGGACTCATTAATTTTATACATTTAATGTGAACTGTTGACCGAACCACTCTGCTTGCACAGCTGGCACCAGAATCTAAAGCTTTGAGATTCTTCGTGTGTCACAAAGCCAAAAGGAAGCGCTTTGGAACTTAACCTTGGAGAGCCTAGGGACAGGTCCTTGGGAACCAAAGAAAAATCTCATTTCAGCCCTTTGAGTGCCTCATTCCTTTGAACATACTCTTTTCCTCTTCCATGTTAAACTAAGCCCACTGATTGCAGTCTCATGAGCCGTCAACACCAGTATTTTTCCCCTCCCTACACATTGCTGTGTCCCACCTTTATTTCCACCCACCTCCCCTAAAAAAGAGAAAGAAAAAAAAAATACCTGGTTTTGCTTTTCATGTGTAACTCAAGGGGGAAAAAAATGTAACGAATCTGAAATCATGTGATGCTGCTTTCTGCCAGTTCCAGCCAGACAGCTGAGAGGCGTCCTATGGGAGATGGGAGAACGGCTCCTAGCTGTGCAGACCCCATCTTAGAAACAGAGGACAGCCAGTCTCTAAGGACAAGGTTTGGGAGGGGTGGCTCCCTTGAATAGACCACCTTCTTTAATCAGCTTTTAATCAGACACCCTGGGATTAACACATCCAACTTCACAGGACTTGTGTGTGTGTTCAGCGCCCATACCTCCTCCCAGGCTAATGTATTTAATTTCTCATCCTAAACGTGTTTTCTTTGTATTTCTAAGATCTGGCCTCTAGATTTGGGTCACAGCTCCTTTCAGGTTGTCCTTTTATTCTCCATTATTTAGCAGTACCTCTTACTACCCTGGTGCTGATCATTTTAGCTAACTTCCTGTAAATAGTTTGCTTAGTTCCACAGTTTCTGAGATCCTTCTTGGTGGTACTTAACGTTTGATTTGGTTGGACATTTGGGCCCACATCAGTACGGTGGATTCTCTTTCTGAATTTGAGTGCTCAGAACTCTTGATTCTGTGAATTATTTCCCCTAAAAGTCATTATCTTGTTTTTTGTTTGTTTTTTTTTTAACATGACCATTATCTGCTGCTTCTCTACCCACTCGAGTGCTCTTGACTTGAAAGATCTTTCTAAAATCTGGCTCTTTTGCCTTGGCTCCTTGCCTCCAGCTTTTTCCCAGTACAGTTTATATAAATCTCCCCAAACTTGTAGCCTTCACAGTAGACTCTTTCAGATCCTTCAAAAAAGATGGTAATACACCTGGCCCTCACATCAGCTCCTGGGGAACCTTATTTTTTAGTCTTTCCATTGAGTCAGTATTTGACATCTGGTATGTGCAGGTAACTAGGCAAATTTCCATATCTTCATCCCCCGGATTTTAGTTATTTTTAAATACATTGTGGAATTTCTTCAGATTCTTCCAACTTTTACTATACTGAGGTTACCTTTAATACCTGTTCTTTCTCGGGGCGCCTGGGTGGCTCAGTGGGTTAAGCTGCTGCCTTCGGCTCAGGTCATGATCTCAGAGTCCTGGGATCGAGCCCCGCATCGGGCTCTCTGCTCGGCGGGGAGCCTGCTTCCTCCTCTCTCTCTGCCTGCCTCTCTGCCTGCTTGTGATCTCTCTGTCAAATAAATAAATAAAATCTTAAAAAAAAAAAAAATACCTGTTCTTTCTCAAAAATGCTACATAATGAAATAATAGAATCTTTAGGAACAGCCAAAGTTCAAACCCAATCTTATGCCCATTGAAGAATTCCCTTAACATATCTGACTGGTTATCATTCAGCTGCTGTTTAGGGATGTGTTCAGAAGCTCACTCCATTTTTAGACTACACTGATGTTTAAAAGAAAATCCCCTTTATATTGAGCTCAAATTACCTATCTTCTTAGTGGTCTTAGTTCTGCTCTAATCCCTCCTTAGCCTTTCAGTCCTTTGAGAAAGCTCCCAAGTCCTTTATAGTCTCTTCTTTAACATATCATATGGCTTCTAGAACCATCTTTATCCAAAAAAAAATAGGGTGTTAGAACTAGTCATCATACACTAAATGTTGTTTCATATGATCAGGGAGAGAGAGACCATTTCCTCTAGTAGAAACCAACTTGTTTTCTGAGAAGTAAATTGTGTTCACTGGACTCGTCCTGCTTGATGGGCCCAGACAGCTAAGATCCCATGGCGTTTACCAGCACAGCTTGTCTCTGAAGCCTATGAACACGGGTCGGGTATTGTTCAGCAACTCCTTTGATCATCCCAGGTACCTTCAGAAATCTTGGGTAGATGCAGTAAAATCCAGAAGTGTATCTACATATATTCTGATTATCTTGATGAGAACATCTAGAGAATTAATTTATCCATTTTAGGAGCAGTTTGGAATGAGAATTTTTATTTCTTAGAAAAAACAATTTTTCTATAATTGTCCTTATTTCCCCTTAGTGTACTTTTGGGCCTCTTGTTAAGGGGTCCTACAGAATCTAATATTGCTGGTTGTTCCCTCTCTGTAAATGTGTTTTTAATGTTTCTAATACTAAGGACATGGCCAGGCATGAGTGGATGTTCTGTTTTTGTTACCATCACTATCGTATGAAGAACATCCTCTCTGGGTCGTGGAGGTCCTTGCAAGGTGTGCCTTAAATTCTTTCTGTCTTGCCAGATTTGGTTCGCGTACTTGCGGAGTCCATGATATCCGTACCTCGGTGGGCTACCTTTCCATATTTTGTTAAAAATTACCTTTTTTTTTTCCCTACAGTGACCTTTCTGGACTCTGCCTGTACTCACATGGCTTTTCACGGTAATTGCCCTATTCCATTCTGGGCACATTTCTTCTGAGATCCCAGGAAGGTTCATGACTGTCATGACTTTTTTAGCATCTTGAAAATATTCTGCTTTTGCCTGTAAAGCTACCCCTGTGGTAACAGATTTCTCATTCCTTCAAAAATTATTCTAAAAATAGCTTAGTTTGGCCCAAAAGCAGACTGTTTCTTCTCATTTCATCTTCAAATCAGACTTTTGGACAAGGTGTTTTTTACAGTGTACAAATCCAGTGGATGCGCAAATCTCTTTAAAAGGATTCTCTACTACTGTGAGGTGAGGTTTTTCAAAAACCCAAAGCAAGATACCCCTTCCCCTGCAAGTCAGCCACCCGTCTGCAACCACACGTGAACAGATTCTGCTGCTAATTGAATTTCCTTTTTGACCTGGTTCCTTTTGTCAGACCTGTGCAATTAAATAATTTATTGTTTTATTACAGAACAGCCAATAGTGTCCTAGAGAGAAACCATAAATAAAATTGAAACCTGGTGCTGTGATAAGGAAATAATTAACATTAATAAGATTTTTTTTTTCCAGAAAGTCCCATGTGCAACTTTAACAAAGGTTAAAGTAATTTATGTTTCATCTGCATTGTTAGGAATTTTAAAACAGCAATTTTAACAAAAATGCATGAATTTGGTATTTTTAATTTTTATCTTCACTAGAAGGCAATTGTGTAAGTTTATGACTGGCATTAAAAAGAATTACATAAATTTTTTTTATTATATAAGTTCCTGGTGTACAGCTTTATAATTTAACATCCGTATACACTACAAAATGATCACCACCACAAATCTAGTCATCAAGCAGTTGACCTCCTCCTCTGGTAACCACTGGTCTGTTTTCTGTGAGGTGGTTTTTGTTTTGTTTTGTTTTTGTTTTGTTTGTCCTTTTGTTGAGATTCCCCATGTAAAAGTGAACTGACTTTTGTGAACATTCCCCATGTAAGTGAAACTGACTTTTCTCTATTACATGTGATCTTTGGCTTCTTTGTGGTAGGTTAGTTGCGTTGATATGTGTGGGTTTATTTCTGGACTCTCAGTTCTGTTCCATTTGATCTCTGTGTCTGTTTTTGTACCATACTGTTTTAAGTACTACACCTTTGTAGTATAGTTTGAAATTAGGGAGTGTGACATCTCCTCCTTTGTTCTTCTTTCTCAAGACTGCTTTGGCTACTCAGGATTTAATGTGGTTCCATACAGAGTTTAGAATCATTTGTTCTAATTCTGTGTCCTATGCTGTTGGAATTTAGAGAACTACTGCAGGGAGTCTAGAGATTTGGGTAGTGTGGAGTTTTTAGTAATATTATTCCAACCCATAAGCACAGACTAGCTTTCCATTTGTGTGTTCAGTTCCTCAGTGTCTTTGCTGTTTAAGCGTCCAGCTCTTTCATCTCATTGATGACATTTATTTATAGGTATTTTATTCTTTGTGATGCAGTTGTAAATGGAATTGTTTCATTTTGTTTTTTAAATGGGATTGTTTTCTTAACTTCTGGCGCTTTGTTCTTAGTGTTTGGAAACACTAGTTTGGAAACACCAGTTTCTGTGTATTAATTTTATATCCTGTAACTTTACTGAATTTACTTTTAGTTCCGACAGTTTTTTGATGGAGTCTTTAGGGCTTTCTATATATAGTATCATGTCATCTGCAAATAGTGAGTTTTGCTTCCTTTCTGACTTGGCTGCTTTTTATTTTTCTTTCTTGCCTAATTTCTGTAGCTGGGACTTAACAGTACTATGACGGATAGAAGAGGTGAGAAAGGGCATTCTTGTCTTGTTCCTGTTCTTAAGATGAAAGGCTTTCAGCTTTGTACCTTTGAGTATGATGCTAGCTAAAGGTTTGTCATATATGGCCTATATTGTGTTGAAGTACATTCCCCATTCCCTAATGTGCCCACTTTGTTGAGAATTTTTAGCATAAATGGATATTGAATTTTGTCAGATGATTTTGTACATCTATTAAGATGATAAAATGGGACGCCTGGGTGGCTCAGTTGGTTGGACGACTGCCTTCGGCTCAGGTCATGATCCCGGAGTCCCGGGATCGAGTCCCACATCAGGCTCTCAGCTCCATGGGGAGTCTGCTTCTCCCTCTGACCTTCTCCTAGCTCATGCTCTCTCTCACTGTCTCTCTCTCAAATAAATAAATAAAATCTTTAAAAAAAAAAAAAAGATGATAAAATGACTTGTCTTTCCTTCTGTTAACCTAATTGATTTCCGTAGGTTGAACTGTTCCTTGCATCCCTGGAGTAACTTAATTATGGTGTATGATCTTTTTTTTTTTTTTTTTAAAGATTTTATTTATTTATTTGACCCAGAGAGAGATATCACAAGTAGGTAGAGAGGCAGGCAGAGAGAAAGGGGGAAGCAGGCTCCCTGCTGAGCAGAGCACCTGATGCGGGGCTCGATCCCAGGACCCTTGAGACCACGACCTGAGCTGAAGGCAGAAGCTTTAACCCACTGAGCCACCCAGGTGCCCCTCTATGATCCTTTTTAATGTATCATTAGATTTGTTAATATTTTGTTGAGGAGGACTTTTGCATCTGTGTTCATCAAGGATATTGGCCTATACATTTTTTGTGGTATCTTTGCCTGGTTTTGGTTATGAGAGTAATGCTGGCCTTATAAATTGCACTTGGAAGCTAATCCTTCTTTTGGAAGATTGTGAGAGGTATTAAATCTTACTTAAAAGTTTGGTAGAATTTGGGGTCCCTGGGTGGCTCAGTGCGCTAAGCTGCTGCCTTCGACTCAGGTCATGATCTCAGGGTCCTGGAATCAAGTCCCGCATCGGGCTCTCTGCTCAGCAGGGAGCCTGCTTCCCTTCCTCTCTCTCTGCCTGCCTCTCTGCCTACTTGTGATCTCTCTCTGTCAAATAAATAAATAAAATCTTAAAAAAAAAAAAAAGTTTGGTAGAATTTGCCAGTGAAGCTGTTTCTAGACTTTGGCTTATTGGGAAATTTTTAATTTACTGTTTCAAATTTCCTTACTAGTAATCAGTCTATTCATATTTTGTTTCTTCATGATTGTTTTGGAAGGTTGTACATTTTTTTTTTTTAAAGATTTTATTTATTTATTTGTCAGAGAGAGAGAGGGAGAGCGAGCGAGCTCAGGCAGACAGAGTGGCAGGCAGAGGCAGAGGAAGAAGCAGGCTCCCTGCCGAGCAAGGAGCCGGATGTGGGACTCGATCCCAGGACGCCAGGATCACGACCTGAGCCGAAGGCAGCTGCTCAACCAACTGAGCCACCCAGGCGTCCCTGGAAGGTTGTACATTTCTAAGAATTTATTCACTTCTAGGTTGTCCAGCTTGTTGGCATGTAATTGCTCAGTGTCTTTTAGGATCCTTTGGATTTCTGTGGTATCAGTTATACTAACTACTACTCTTTAATTTCCGATTTTGAGTCTGCTCTTACTTTAACTTGGTTAGTCTACTGAAGATTTGTAGATTTTATCTTTTTGAAGAACCAGCTCTTAGTTTCATTCATTTTTTGTAATTGTCTTTTGTCTCTGTTTCTGCTTTAATCTACCTTCCACTCCTCTCAGGCTTTGTTCTTTTTCTAGAAAGTTCCTTTAGATATAAAGTTACGTTGGCAATCTGATATTTTCCTTGTTTCTTCAAGTGGGCATGAACTTCCCTCGTAGAACTGCTTTTGCTACATCCTATATATTTTGGTGTCATATTTTGGTTTTGTCTCTAGGTTTTTTATTTCTTTGATTTCTTTGATGACACACTGGTTGTTCAAAAGCACATTACTTAATCTCATATTTGTGCCTTTTCCCATTTTTTTGTAATTAAGTTATAGTTGTATACCATTGTGGTCTAGTTTCATACCAGAGATGCTTGATAGAATTTCCATTTTCTTTAATTTGTTGAGTCTTGGTTTTTGGCCTTATTCTTGAGAACATTCTACATAGACTTGGGAATGTGTATTCTGCCTTTTAGATGGAATGTTCTGAGTATGTATGTTATGTCCATGTGGTATAAAGTCCAGTGTTTCTGTATTGATTCTTTTGTCTGGATGAATTATCTATTGACAAGAGTGGGATATTAAAGTCTCCTACTATTACCATGTTGCTTTATCTCCCTTTAGGTCTATTAGTATCTGCAGACATCCAACAACTGAGCCACCCAGGTGCCCTCTAGTCTTTGTTTTAAAGTCTGACTGGAGTATAGCTAATCCAGCTTTCTTTTCATTTCCATGGAGTATCTTTCTGTCCGTTCCATTTTCAGTCTGGGTATGTCCTGCAGTATCTCTTATAAGTCATAGATGTTTTTACCCACACAACCAGCCACTCTCTGTCTTTTGATTGCAAATTTAGTCCATTTTCATTTAATTATTGGTAGGTATATTCTTACTGACATTTTGTTAATTGTTTTCTGTTTATTTAGTTCTCTGATCTTCTTTCACTTCTCCCTTGTGTTCTGATGGCTTTCTTTAGTGTTATGTTCAGATTCCTTTCTCATTTTCTTTAGTGTACTTACATTTTCCCCTTGTGGTTACCATGAGGTTCACATAAAATATGTGATGTAAATAACAGTCTGTTTCAAGTTGATAGTAACTTAATTTTAGAAATCTTCTCTTTTATAAATCCTCCCTCAAAAATGAATGAGACAGCACCTTAGCAATTTTTCTTTCAGTAATAAAAAGTCTTTTCAACCAAATCACAATAGTCTTCCTTTGGGGTTTTTTTGTTAGCTTGACTGATATGCCCTCCTCACAGCAAATTATCTATCACTCATGATTTGGGGGTCCACAGGCCCATAAAGCAGAGGAGAAAAAGAGACTAGAGGGACGCCTGGGTGGCTCAGTTGGTTGAGCAGCTGCCTTCAGCTCAGGTCATGATCCCGGCGTCCTGGGATCGAGTCCCGCGTCGGGCTCCTTGCTTGGCGGGGAGCCTGCTTCTCCCTCTGCCTCTGCCTGCCATTCTGTCTGCCTGTGCTCGCTCGCTCTCCTCTCTCTCTGACAAATAAATAAAATCTTAAAAAAAAAAGAAAGAAAAAGAGACTAGAGAAATCTAATGTAAAGCGAATTTATTAAATCTTGAAAATATGTGATAGTCTTCAGAAAAGATGTTCATTTTTCTTCAACACAATGTCCAGAAGGGGAGCATTCATTTGCTTGCAAAGGCTATAATCTGTTCCTGGAGAAAAATGAAATAAAATGAATGATACTTGGACCCTGTTAAGGTGTGACGGCAAGTGAAAAAATACTTTAAAATAATATATAGGAGCGCCTGGGTGGCTCGGTTGGTTAAGTGTCCAACTCTTGATATCAGCTCAGGTCTTGGTATCAGGGTTGTGAGTTCAAGGCTCCATGCTGGGAGTGGAGCCTACTTTAAAATACTCAGGGGCGCCTGGGTGGCTCAGTGGGTTAAGCCTCTGCCTTCAGCTCAGGTCATGATCTCAGGGTCCTGGGATCGAGCCCCACATCAGGCTCTCTGCTCAGCAGGAAGCCTGCTTCCCCCTCTCTCTCTCTCTCTGTCTGCCTCTCTGCCTACTTCTGATCCCTCTCTCCCTCTGTCAAATAAATAAATAAACCTTTAAAAAAAAAATAAAATACCCAAAGTCCCAGACAGATGCTCCTCTCAAGAAAGAAGCTGGCCAAGCAGCAAAAGGAGTTTAAGCATTTTTTTTTGTTTGTTTTTAAAGATTGTATTTATTTATTTATTTGAGAGAGAAGCAGATTGCACTGAGTGCAGAGCCTGATGCAGAGCTTTTGGTCTCACAACCCTGAGATCATGACCTGAGCCAAAGTCAAGAGTTGGGACACTAAGCTTAACAAACTGAGCCACCCAGCTGCCCCTAAACAATCTTTATCTTTAAAAGTTCCTATTCACGGGGCGCCTGGGTGGCTCAGTGGGTTAAGCCGCTGCCTTCGGCTCAGGTCATGATCTCAGGGTTCTGGGATCGAGTCCCGCATCGGGCTCTCTGCTCAGCGGGGAGCCTGCTTCCCTCTCTCTCTCTCTCTGCCTGCCTCTCCATCTACTTGTGATCTGTCAAATAAATAAATAAAATCTTTAAAAAAAAAAAAAGTTCCTATTCACTATTTTAAGTCCTCCCTCATGTAAAGTTACTGCTTAGATGTGGGCTCTACCCACAAGCCCAGCAAGGACTTTTTTGCTCATAACCAATGGGGGAGATATTCCTAAAAAGGTAATTTTACAGCCAAGAAAATTAATTCAAAGAAATTAAGAGTCATTGACCAAGTCCTTCCTCAGTGAGCAAGACTCCTAGAGAGCCATGAGTGACCTTACTTTGAGTGGAGACACTGCATTTGTAGCCTGCAAGCCCCATGTCCGGAGCAGCACCAGCGGAGTAGCCCTGGTGGAGTAGAGCCTTTTCAGTAGGTCAGTAGCAGCCAGAAGAGCAGTGTTGTGACGCTGTCGATCTGTTTCATAACCTGTGAGATGGCTCATAGAGCCTGGAGGAAGGAGGAAGGGTGTAAATCTCTGATCTTACAATGAAGTGGTTTCCCAGTAAGCCAGACATACTGATGTCTACCACATCTGGCTATGGAGAGACATTCTGGAGCCCGACCTTCCCTAACTGTATGACCTCCGGATACTTCTCTGAGGCACCTGAATCCTTACCTAAGTCCTTCCCGTTGAAGGCTGCAGCACTGAGGTGACGGACCAAGCTGGAGACATCCCCAAATCCCATGTTGACACCTTGTCCTGCAAGTGGATGGACTCTGTGGGCTGCATCCCTAAGAGGAAAGCAGAGCTCAGGTATGGCCGCCTGCAGCACAGTGAGAAGACAGCCCTGCCCTGTCGTCATCTTACCCGATAAGAGCCAGCCTCGGGCGGACGTACTCAGCAGCATGTCCCAAGCCAAGTGGAAACAGCACGCGGCTTCTGGCATCCACCCGGGCTACACTTGGGGGCATCTGGCGAGCGGAGACCTTCGTGGGCTTCAGAAAGCCAACAGCGGACTGCAGCAGGCTGCCCGCCGCGTCAACGAGGTCCGTGTGGTTGGCATCACTCCACTGAGCCGCGTCAGCCGCAAACAGTGGAGATTCACCAGTGATTAAAAAGTAAACAAATCAGCAAGAAAACCCATTTTATCACTAAAGCCAAGTACTAACAGTACCTAACATGCCTAGACTGATGTAGACCACAGGTGGCACACCCCCTAAACAAAGGCAAAAAACCACAACTTCCTACCCTTCCCCACAGGTTTGAGAATCAAGCCAAACTGTCCCTGAGCGGCCCCTGCCTACCTGTGGGCGTCCACCCTGCACTTCACCTTAACCCTCCAAAACCATACAGCAGCCGCAGCGTAGCTCATTCGACAACATCCTCGCCCCTGCCACTCCTCCCTGTGCTTAGAACATCTTTTTTTTTTTTTAAAGATTTTATTTATTTATTTGACAGAGGGAGATCACAAGTAGACGGAGAGGCAGGCAGAGAGAGAGAGAGAGGGAAGCAGGCTCCCCGCTGAGCAGAGAGCCCGACGTGGGGCTCGATCCCAGGACCCTGAGATCATGACCTGAGCCGAAGGCAGCGGCTTAACCCACTGAGCCACCCAGGCGCCCCTTAGAACATCCTTCTAATTCACCGGGATGACCCCTTGGAGCACCAAGAAGCTGTGATCCTCCCTCCAAACCCTCCACTGTTTCCCTCTTCTGTGCTTCCGTTAACATCCTGTGAATACTTTCACCAATCGTTGCTTCAGTAGCTTCCTCCCTCACTAGACTGTGAGCTTCCTGAAAGCAGGACTGTGTCTCATCTGTCTGCCTCCAGACTTTCCCACCTAGAAGGCGCGCGGGACGTGTCCGTGATCGCCCCGCAGAAGCCCGCGGCAGGAGTACATGTAACTGACCGGCGGGGCAGCCTTCACCATTTACCTTGGAAGCCACTTAGTGTGTTCAGTTCCTGTCACTCTGTTGCTGCTCTAGAGCAGGGAAGCCTAAGTTCTTCAGTCGAAACTAATGGAAGTCACTAGTGAGGTGGCAGTTTGGTGGTTAAAACCACAGGTTCGAGGGGCCAGCCTGACTGCCAAACCCAGCCTTACCCCCGGCTCTCTGACCTTGGGCAGATAGCTACGAGCATGGTAACAGTGCCCTCCTCGACGGGTCACTGCATTAAATGGACAGGTGCGACTCTTCACCTGTGCGTGGCACACAGTAAACGTTCAGTGAATCTTACTGATTGTTACTATTAGTGAATTCAGATGCATGTGGTGTTTAAGCTCCGAAATGAGTGCTGCCAACACTGAAGGCTGTGCCTACCCCGGAATAATCGTTACCATTTGTTGAGCACCTATTAATGTACTAGGTGTGCTCCAAGCATCTTACATCAATTCTCTCATTTGAAAAATCTTTAGACTCGGGGTGCCTGGATGGCTCAGTGGGTTAAAGCCTCTGCTTTCGGCTCAGGTCATGATCCCAGCGTCCTGGGATCGAGCCCCGCATCAGGCTCTCTGCTGGGTGGGGAGCCTGCTTCCCTTCCCCTCTCTCTTCCTGCTGCTCTGCCTACTTGTGATCTCTGTCAAATAAATAAAAATAAAATCTTAAAAAAAATCTTCAGACTTTTACTACTGTTATTAAACCCTGAGAGGCTGGTGATACTATCTCCATTTCCTAGGAGATTAACAGGCAGAAGCAGTACTGAACCCATGTCTGTCTACAAGACTTTCTCTTAAGCTCCCTGCTAAACTGTGCTCAGCTCCTCCAAGAACATGTCTAATGAATCAGGCTTCAAAGGTTCAGGTACTTCAAACCTAGGACAGCTATTCAGAATTAGCCAAGTAGTTACAGCTTCAAAAAAAAGGGCCAATGCTAACTACTGCCCAGGGACCTGTTTCAGTCAGCACAGCAGCAGCCCACAATCGTCAAAAAAGCATAGAAGTTAATAATTTGCACTGTTCTGCATTTCCCTGAATGCCCTCGCGTCCACGTAGCCCAGATCAAACCCTACAGTTACTGTAGGGGCTGCTGGTTGGTTATTCCTTTTCCTTCATCAAAACCACCTTTCTGTATCTCCCCTGCAACCCAGCATCAGCTGGACATGCTCATACTCACGAAGGCAGAGTTCACGGTATCCACGAACTTTTCTTCATCCATGCTGACGAGCTCCGCTGCATGTTCATGGGATGTGGACCACACCAAGGAACTCAAGGTGTCTGAGAGCTGCATCAAAAGAACATCAATAGTAGAGCGCCTGGGTGGCTCAGTCAGATGATTCCGGCTCAGATCATGATCTCAGGGCTGGGAGATGGAGCCCCAGGCAGGGCTCTATGCTCAGCAGGGAGACGGCTTGAGATCCTCTCCCTCCACCCCTCCCCTCACTTGCAAGCAGCCAGCTCCAAAAAAAAAAAAAAAAAAAAAAAAAAATCAATACTAAGGGCAAGACTTCTGTTCTTGGAAGTTCTCAGGCTTGAAGGGAGTAACAGGGAACAAGGAGAAACAAAGTTAGCCTGGACATATTCCCTCGAAACCAGAAAAAGACTGAGAGAAAGTGAAGCCCTAAGAGAGGAAGGCTGGGCGTGCTGAAGCAGACTGAGCAGCTGGAAGGGCCTCTTACCGGGAGCAGAGCGATGGGCCCCGAGGGAAGGAACCTCTGCCAAGCGACGCTGTTTTCTGTGGCCTACGACAGAGGAAGAGTTCTCACGAAAGGTCCTTAGGACCCACAAAACACGAGCGGGGCCCCAGCTGGTGGGCTCAGGCTCTCACCTCCGACAAATGCAGAGTAGCCACGACAGCAGACTGATCGTAGTTCCAGCTGACATTCTGAATCCCAGCAGCCTGTCGCGCTCCTGAGTTGTGACCATCTGCACCAATCTGCGTGGAAACGGGTCTGTCAAGTCTTACAACTCCTTAATACCTGAAACTGTTCCAGAAGCGTGTCTCTGTCTCCTTAAGTTCTCTCTAGTTCCAACTCTCGTTCACAAGCTCATCGGCGGCAGGCAACTTGTTATCGCGCCCACCTCACTCACAGGCCCTGGAGCGGGCGGCCTTACCCAGGTAATCCCAGTGTCAACTAACGGACCAAAGCTGGACCTCAGCCCCGTAAGGTGCCAGTCATAGGTTAACTTGGCCAGATTCTCTTGATATTTGACCTAGAAGTTAACAAGGCAGGCACTGGAGCTGAACAGTCCTGCTGGAAGGTTAGGAACGGCTGCTCAATAGAAGGGGAAGCTGGCGAACAGAGAGACAGACATGGGAAACGTAGGGAGGTGAAGGGACTACAGGACCCCTGTGAGGGCAAGAGCCACCTCCACTTCTGCTGCTGTTCCTGTGTCCCTTTTCTTTCAAGACCTAAGATGGTCCAGGAGACTGCTTCCTATACCGGATTTATTTTTTTTTTCTAAGATTTTATTTATTTATGTGACAGAGATCACAAGTAGGCAGAGAGGCAGGCAGAGAGGATGGGGAAGCAGGCTCCCTGCCAAGCAGAAAGCCCAATGTGGGGCTCGATCCCTGGACCCTGGGATCAGGACTGAGCCGGAAGGCAGAGGCTTTAACCAACTGAGCCACCCAGGCGCCCCTCTATACCAGATTTAAAAGACCACCTTGAGTTGGCCTGAGTGGGTACTGGTCCTAATAACCAAGAGCTTGGCCCAAAATTATAGCTTAAATCTAAAACGAAAGACCCTAGAGTCTAGGATAAGCTATGGATACTCAAGACCCCTGGCAAAACAAGAATTTTCAACTACCAACAATTTAGTCTGGAGGGTGCTGCCATCACCTAGGGTAATAAGAACCCAAGGGCTGGAGTCCGCCATGGTGAAGGGATAAGGCCAGGTATAGCCGACTGCTCTGCTCCTGTAGAGAACCGTCACCCGGTCTAGGAGGTCAGAGAAAGAAAACAAAACATCAGAAAGGCCCCCCACACGGGCTGAGGCAAAAATCGTACCTAAATCTAAAGCAGGCTCTCAGGATAATGGTCTCTCATCGTTTACTCCTAAACAAGAACAGTGAAATCTAAAAAAATAACTCCATAATAAATGCTACAGTCTGAGAGCTGATAAATGGCAGGGCCACAGGGATAAGTCAGTGTCACAAATAAATAAATACTCAGCCTTCATTGAATGACCAGCCCATGGCAGGAATTCTCTCTTCTCATCCCCACACTACTGCTCTTCTAGGTTCACTCTGTGCCTAAGTGACTCCACATGCTTTCAGAATCAACAGAGTGGGAATGCCAGGGGCTCAAAAAAGTTCTAGATTTCCTAAGACTTTTCTTGCCATTGGAAATCATTTTACTTTTCTAATCGTAAAAATGATATGCTTTTGAAGTATGAACAACAAAGGAAGATTTTTTTTTTTTTAAAGATTTTATTTATTTGACAAACGGAGATCACAAGTAGGCAGAGAGGCAGGCAGAGAGAGGGGGGAAGCAGGCTCCCTGCTGAGCAGAGAGACCGATGTGGGACTTGATCCCTGGACCGTGAGATCATGACCTGAGCTGAAGGCAGAGGCTTTAACCCACTGAGCCACCCAGGCGCCCCAACAAAGGAAGATTTAAAAGGGTGCTCGCTTCGGCAGCACATATACTAAAATTGGAAGATTTAAAAGGGATGGAAAACATTACCCTTAATCATACCACTCAAGAGGCAACTACAATTAAAGCTTTTCCATATATCTTTCCAGATTACTTCCTATGCATATAGATGCATATGCACACACAGGATATGACCTACTTTTTCCGCCAATGTTATGGAACATGTTTCTAAGTGACTAAATATTCGGTCTAAATTATCTTTAAAGTTGCACATTAAGTGGGGTGCCTGGTTGGCTCAGTCATTAGAGCACAGGACTCTGGATCTCAGGGCTGTGAGTTCAGGCCCCATGCTGGGTATAGAGATTTCATAATAATCTGATAAGGAATTTATATTCAGAATATATAAGGAACTCTTCTAACTCGAAAAAGATGATCCAGTTTTTAAATGGGCAAAAGACTCTTAATAGTCATTTCACTAAATGGCAAACAAGCACAGGAAAAGATGGGAAATACAATCAAAACTACAGTAAGAGGGGCACCTGGGTGGCTCAGTGGGTTAAAGCCTCTGCCTTCGGCTCAGGTTATGATCCCAGGGTCCTGGGATCGAGCCCCGCTTTGGGCTCTCTGCTCAGCAGGGAGCCTGCTTCCCCGATCCCTTTCTCTACCTGTCTCTCTGCCTGCTTGTGATCTCTGTCTGTCAAATAAATACAGTATTAAAAAAAAAAAAAAGAAAACTATAATAAGATACTATTTGTCACTGGGATGGCTATAATAAAAAAATAAAAGGAAAGTAAGTGTTGGCAAGGATATGGAGCAATTGGTGACCTTATATATTATTGGTGGGAAAGTGAAATGCTGCAGCCTCTGAAAAAGTTCAGCAGTTTCTGAAAATGTTAAACATAGAATACATGACCCAGCAAGTCTACTCCTAAGTATGCACCCAGAACAAATGAGACCTACGTCCCTGCAAAGACTTGTACCAAGTGTTCACAGCGTTATTCACAATTGCCAGAAAGTGGGAACAACCCACTGGCCGTCAACTGATGAACAGATGAACGAAATGCAGTGTATTCACAGGAAGGAATACCATCTGGTGATAAAAAAGAACGGACTACTAACAAAGGCGGCGACATGAATAGATATCAAAGATACGCTCGGTGAGAGCAGCAGACATAAAAGAACACACTGTGTATGTTTCGATCTATATGAAATGTCCAGAAGAGGCAAATCCCAAGAGACCGAAAGTAGATCAGTGGTGCCAGGGGCTGCGGTTGGGAAGGGGGAATGCTGTAAACGGACCTAAGATTTCTTTCTGAAGTGACAGAAATGTTCTAAAATGACACCGTGACTGTGGCCTAACTCTGTAAGTATACTAAAAACCACTGAATTGTACACTTAAAATGGGTGAATTTTATGGTATATAAATTATTCCTGAATAAAACCGTTATTTTTATTCCTGAATTTTAAAAAAAAGAAAAAACCCTAAGATATCTAACAGAGGGTTCCTTTACAGTGGATATTCAATCTCCATAAAAGGGATTCTTTTTTCCAGTAAGTCCCAGAAAAATTCTAGAGCAGTTCACCATGCAGGGTAAAAGAAGACGTAAGAAGTGGAAGCCTCACCTGACACGGCCTCCAGCTGCTTGGTGAGGGCGCACATGATGACGTCATTCTCCACTATATAGCCCATGTCATCCAGATTATCCTTATCGAACATTATCAGCGCCTCTGAGCAGGCATCCCACACCTGGAAACACCGAAGGAAAGTCTGTATTATAGCCCAAGGAAGAGAAAATGTCTTGCTCCGATCAGAAACAGCACTGCCTTCCCCAAGTGACAGAAGCAGGAAAATCACAATGTCAGTTCCCCCGGTAGGAGACCGAAGGTGAGAAGAAACTTCTCTTGAGAATGCTTCCCCCCACTTCCTTAGACTGAATGGGAAGTTCCTGCTTCCACACGAAATGTGGAGAATACGGATTCCAAGATACAGAAAAGAAGATGGACAAGCAAGATATCTTGGCAAAGTGATAAAGGAGGCACCTGCATTCGCCGAAAGGCTCTGTATCTCATGTTGCAGATGTGGTCCCAGGCACCAAAACCTACAAAAGAAAGGATCCATGTATAGGCCAGAGCAAGTTCATGCGACACAGCCCTCCTAGGCTCTGTCTCTCCAACCTGTGAAGTAAGAGATTGTTTTCAGCATCCTCCAATGACAGGAAAATACTCTCTCATTTTTTCCTGTTTGATGCTAGGAGTTAAGCTACTCTGTTCCCAAGTTCAGATTATACAGCATGAAAACAGACCCAGCTTTCGTGATCAAAAAGTCAAATCTGGGGCGCCTAGGTGGCTCAGTCAGTTAAATGTCCAACTCAGTTGTAGCTCAGGTCGTGACCTCAGGGTCGAGAGACTGAGCCCCACGTCAGGCTCTGCACTCCATGGGGAGTCTGCTTGAGAGTCTCTCTCCCTCCACCCCCACACCAAATATTTTTTTAAAAAAGTCAAATCACATTAAAGTTAGGGAAAATAAAAAAGGAAACCAAACCCACATTTTTTTCATCATCCTACAGAAGTTAGAAACTCTCTGGGGTGCGCGGCTGGCTCAGTCAGAAGGGCATAGCAACTCTTGACCTCGGGGTTCTGAGTTTGAACCCCACAGTGGGTGGAGAGATTACTTAAAAATAAAATCTTAAATTTTTTTTTTTAGAAGACAGTCTTTTAACTTTTTTTTTTTTAACCCCTGAACAGCACTGAACAGATTTATTCAGTGTGGACACATTTAGTGGGCCAGACAATTCTAGGTACGGAGCATAAAGTGTGAAACCAAACAAAGTTCCTGCCCCTCTGCAGCTAATATTCTGGTTGGAGAGATAGACAGTAAAAAAAAAAAAAAAAAAAAAAAAAAAACAAAGACGTAATACATTGTCAAGTTAGTACTAAGTGCTACAAAGAAAAATAAAGCAGTATAAGGGGCTGAAAATGATGGAAGAGTCTAATTTTTGACAGGGCGGATCTAGATAGGAGAGCCCGGGGGAGTAACCTCCGGCAGAAACCTACAGACAGTTTTCTAATGAGTTCCATGTCCACACACTGATTTACACTCAAAAGCATTTAGCATCCAAACTCCCTAAATCCCAAGAGGGCTGAGTCTGGGAATAAAGAGGGTACTCCTACTGGAAACCAATGGTCATAATTAGTTCATACAGTTTCAATTCCACCAATTTATAATGACCCAACATCACAAACAAAGTCCACATGATGAACCCACATGTCCCGAGGACATCTTCCTCAGCCTGGGAGGGGACACTGTAATGGGGTCCTCATCTTCAACGATGTACTAGATTACCACACCAACCCCCTCCTCACAGGATGCTCCAGAGCTTCTGCCCTGTGGGACACACTAGAAAGCCAGGAGAGACAAGAAGTTGGTTCTATTAAAGATCTACTCACTACTAAGAAGGGTTGCAGAGCCAGGGGAAATGGAGCTGACTCTGTTGCTGTAAGTTTCTGGCAATTTCTCCCATACTTTCTTTGGACCTGCTTCTAGCAACAGGATTTTCTTGTCACTGAAGTGAATATCATGTCCTAAAAAAAAAGAGAGAGAGAATCAACATTTTATATCATAGTGGGAAAATTAGAATTTCTTCCCTTTCTCACTTTTTTTTTTTTTTAAAGATTTTATTTATTTATTTGAGAGAGAGACAGTGAGACAGAGCATGAGCGAGGAGAATGTCAGAGAGAGAAGCAGACTCCCCATGGAGCTGGGAGCCCGATGTGGGACTCGATCCTGGGACTCCGGGATCATGACCTGAGCTGAAGGCAGTCGTCCAACCAACTGAGCCACCCAGGCGTCCCCCCTTTCTCACTTCTAAGAGAAGCACGAGATTAACTAATTGCTTCGTCCTTAGGATACAAGTTTCTCACGCGGCACACAAAAAGAAACACCACACAAAATCCTAAGCGGTAGTGATGAGGGAGCAGGAAGCTGGCTGAGGACAAAGCAAAGCTGGCACCTTGCACCCCTCTCCACCCGCTCCCCTCGGTAACGTGTGTACATTCCTCAGGCACCCCTGACTGCCATAATTGAGAAACAAATAGTTAACTTGCAGAGATCACAATCCTGCAAGACAGGAGTCTCCCTTGGTTTACAAACGGTCCTAGAAGATCTACAAACAAATAAGTTACCTTATCAATAGCACAATTTCCAGAGGCAAATAACTCAGTTCCTCAAGCCCTAATGTCACCCTCCCCTCCATAAACAAAACTGAAGGAGGCTGAGTTAGAAGGAAATGTAAATATAGTTAAATCTCTTCTGAACCTAAATCTCACTAACAAAGACGCCTGATAGCAGAAACAGAATGGCTGGCCAAAAGACAACATTGATGAGGCCCGCGAGGCCTCCAGTATCCCCGCACCCTGTAGGCCCTCTTTAGCATATGAAAGCTCCGTCGGAACCTCCCTTCCCCTCACCTTCCCCCAACCGCAAGGTACAGAACCTGCCATCCCTCACAACCCGGGACAGCAGCTCTTCCGGCCCGAGGGTCCTGTCCCCGTGCTTTAATAAACCACCATTTTGCACCAAGATGTCTCAAGAATTCTTTCTTGGTCATCGGCTCCACACCTCAGCCCACCGAACCTCACCTAGGTTCTAGAACTTCATCAGTAGCTTATACCACTGTTTCAACCATGTGAATCAACCTGCCCAGGTTTCTCTTAACAGTCCAACACCGGCCATGTGCAAAGAAGCAAATAATGACAAAACACAAGGAGCCAGAACTCCCTAGAAAGGAAGAACGAAGTAAAAGTGAAAGGCTTAAGTATTTAGACACCAGATTTTTTTTTTTAATTGCCAACTGTTTATTCAGGCCCCGAACAGGTGACCAGTGACACGCAGTTTGCCTGGGCCCACGGCAGACTGACCTGCGCCTGACCTGCGCTGCAGGCCCTGCTGGCGAGCAAAGGTTCTCAGGGGAGGCCTGTCCAAAGGGTACAGGCCATGGGGGAAGACAGTGGGGGAAGGGCAGGGCCCAGTGTCCAGGACACCAGATATTTCTAATGTTTAAACTGTTAAGTCACTAAAAATTACAAATCGTGTTCAACAGGAAAATGGACTATTTAATAAGCAAAATTTGTTGTGGCCTCAAGATTGAATCAAAGATAAAGAATTATTTGTAAAAGAAAAGGAGCCCCCCAAATACATCAATTGTACCTATAAATCTGGTCCTCAAACACTGCTATAGGGAAGTAAAAAGGGGACTTGGGGACTTCGTTACTGGGTGCGTGCAGCCCAGACACAGTCCCTCCACCGTGTCCCAGGGAAAGACGCGGACACGGTACGCAGGGAAGTGCCGCAGCCAAGAAGGGAGAAAAAAAATGTGACGGGATTATTAGAGAGAAACGATGTAGGTTTTTACTTAGTAATGATGACAACCCCACATTTTCTGTTACCTAAAGAAGAGTGGCATTATTTTAAGATGCAACTAGGGAGTGTGAAAGTCAAGGTCACTCTGGTGAACAGGCGGTGAGCTGCGCCGAGACTACCATGTTCACATGCCCCCCTCCCCCACCGCCATGCGGCGCCGCCGTTCTGCGCTGGAGGATGGGAACAGCCGCGCCCCCCGGAGAGGACTGCCTTCTGGTCCGTCACACACCTCTTCCCTTCCAGGGTCTGCTCCTCCCGAACGCCCTCCAGACCTCCGCCTCCCTCTGGATCCTACTCATTCACTCCTCCCCACCCCAGCGGGGCTATTTACAAATCTATCTCTTTTGCTACATTGTAAATTCCCTGGGGACAGGAACCATTTCTTTTGCTCTGGCTAATATTCCCAGCCTCAAACTTTCGATCTCCTCCATCCGGAGATACCCAACGGACATTTTTGTTAAATGAGAGACAAGGGAACTAACAAGACAAATACAATCAGGTTCAATTATTTTATTTTTTAGCTATTTAACATTTTAGAAAACTCAGCTGGAGGAAAAAATACTACAGAATGCAATTTACAGGTAACAGTGTGAGAGGGAAATACAGATGTTTCAAGCCTGAAACATAAACTCTTGTGGGTTTGTAGAAGAATCAAGGGAAACAAACTGACTTAAGGGGAAATGAGGAGAGCCTACTGAAAAACTTGCACTTTTAAAGCAGCTGCTAAAATTAAAGTGCTCCCTGACTGTGCACCTGGGTGGCTGTCATTAAGCATCTGCCTTTGGCTCAAATCATGATCCCAGGGTCCTGGGATAGAGCCCCATATCGGGCTCCCTGCTCAGCGGGAAGCCTGCTTCTCCCTCTCCCACTCCCCTGCTTGTGTTCCCTCTCTCGCTGTTTCTCCCTCTGTCAAAGAAAATCTTTAAAAATAAATAAATAGGGGCGCCTGGGTGGCTCAGTGGGTTAGGCCTCTGCCTTCGGCTCGGGTCATGATCCTGGGGTCCTGGGATCGAGCCCCACGTCGGGCTCTCTGCCTGGCGGGGAGCCTGCTTCTCCCTCTCTGCCTGCCTCTCTGCCTACTTCTGCCTACTTGTGATTTCTCTCTCTGTCAAATAAATAAATAAATCTTTAAAAAAATAAATAAAGTGGACATTGGAATAAAAAGTAAGGTTGATCACTATATAAACTACTGACAATATTCTCTGGGATACAGGCTGTGATGATCAAGGGGAAACGTTACACACACAATATCTCGGGCTCAGAGTTTACTTGACTCAAGAGAAAACACTCCCAATGCCACACCTGCCTCTGAAATCTGAAAGGCTGAGATCCACCCAAGGTCCCAGATGCTTTACAGGACAAAAGCGAGGCCTGCTCACTGAATAATTCATGTGAAAGATTCCAGTGGCACCTGGGTGGCTCAATCGTTAAGCATCTGCCTTCCGGCTTGGGAGGCTTGGGTCATGATCCCGGAATCCTGGGATCAGTCCCACATCAGGCTCCCTGCTCAGTGGGGAGGCTGCTTGTCCCTCTCCCACTCCCCCTGCTTGTGTTCGCTCGCGCGCTCCCTCTGTCTCTTTGTCAAATAAATAAATAAGATCTTAAAAAAAAAAGAAAAAAAAAAAGATTCCAAACCTTCCAGAGTTTTAACTTTCACATTTAACATTTATTATTTTCTCTGCTTTTTAAGGAAATTGGCCCGTGTGTGAATTTTCTTTTGTTAACCTGTGTTTGGTAGTTTTGACTTAGAGCAGAAACTGTCCCAACCCAGTGCACTCCGGCTCCTGACTTTTCTTTTGTAGACTTATACCAAGAAGTCTGCATTATAACTGTTTAAAAGTCAGTCTTGACTTTAAGGACTTATACTTCTGTGGAAGAGATGGAAAAAAGGAACAACTGCAGTACAGAATTCTCTGAGTTTGTAAAAGAAAGCACTGCTGCTCTCCCTCCTTGAGGCATTGAAGAGCATTAAGATAAAGAATAAACAAGGGGGGGCGCCTGGGTGGTTCAGTGGTTTAAAGCCTCTGCCTTCAACTCAGGTCATGATCCCTGGGTCCTCGGACGGAGCCCCACATCAGGCTCTCTGCTCAGCGGGGAGCCTGCTTCCCCCCCACACCCCTCTGCCTGCCTCTCTGCCTACTTGTGATCTCTGTCAAATAAATAAATAATCTTTTTTAAAAATTAAAAAAAAAAAAGAACAAACAAGGAATAAAGTTAAATACAAATATTAACACTAAAGTTTTAGTAAGGCTAGAAATTTTTCCAGGTACATATCATACAAAATTATATAAAAAGTTGGGGAGACCTGGGTGGCTCAGCTGGTTAAACGACTGCCTTCGGCTCAGGTCATGATCCTGGAGTCGCAGGATCGAGTTCCGCTTTGGGCTCCCAGCTCCATGGGGAGTCTGCTCCTCCCTCTGACCTTCCCCCTCTCATGATCTCTCTCACTCTCTCTCTCAAATAAATAGGTAAAAATTTTTTTTAAAAGTTAAGAAGTCAAGTCACTATAAGAAAATTCAGTTTTTCTGCTGCTTCTCTTTCTCAAAGTGTGGCTTCCCGGCATTCATTCTGCAGGTATCTGTCGGAAGTCCAGGCTCCTGGGCCCCACCTCGATAAACCCAAACCTGGAATCCTCATTTTTTTTTTTAAAGATTTTATCTATTTATCTGACAGACAGAGATCACAAGTAGGCAGAGAGGCAGGCAGAGAGAGAGGGGGAAGCAGGCTCCCTGCCTAGCAGAGAGCCCGATGTGGGGCTCGATCCCGGGACCCTGCAATCATGACCCGAGCTGAAGGCAGAGGCTTAACCCACTGAGCCACCCAGGCACCCCTGGAATCCTCATTTTTGAAACATGCCCCGCAAACTGGTAATGGGTGACTGTCTTCAAGGAGAACCAGGCGGTAAAAGTAAAAAATGGAAGTCTCACTTTATATCCTTTACAGTGTATGCCCTATACCCTTGGTATTTCAGAACACAAAACCCCCTTTGAATTTTCTGTACGTGCCTTATTCAACACCTCCAAAGAAAACAAAAACTCCAGCTGATTCTTAACTGCACTCAAGCTTGAGAACCACTGTTTTAGCCCAGTGGCCAGTAGGTACAACCAAAATGGCTGTCAGGAAGCAAAAGTATGTATACCTGCCAGAGAGCTGTGCGTCTCAAAAAGGCTTTTGATCTCCCAATTACTAACTTTTGCGTGCAAGCTACTTAACCTGAGTTTTAACGTTCTTGTCTGCACAATTTACAATCAAGACTGTAGAGAGTAAGTGGATGCAACACGTGTCAATCAGACTTCAATTAAAAAAGATTATGGGGGCACCTGGGTGGCTCAGTGGTTAAGCCGCTGCCTTCGGCTCAGGTCATGATCTCAGAGTCCTGGGATCGAGCCCTGCATCGGGCTCTCTGCTCTCTCGGGGAGCCTGCTTCCTCCTCTCTCTCTGCCTGCCTCTCTGCCTACTTGTGATCTCTCTGTCAAAAAAATAAATAAAATCTTTAAAAAAAAAAAAAAAAAGAAAAAAAGATTATGACCCAGTGCAGCTGTTTCTGCACAGGAGTCCTGTCCCCGTGCTTCAATAAAACCACTTTTTTGTACCCCCCAAAAAAGATTATGAGGATTAAGTAAAAATGTTATGCAAAATACTTTTTCTTAAAAGATTTTATTTATTTATTTGACAGAGATACAGCGAGAGAGGAATACAAGCAAGCAGAGTAGGAGAGGGAGAACCAGGCTTCCGCGGAGCAGGGAGCCTGATGCGGGGCCTCGATCCCAGCGCCCTGGGATCATGACCTGACACGAAGGCAGATGCTTAACGACTGAGCCACCCAGGTGCCCCTATGCAAAATACTTTAAAAGATGCCTATCCATAACAAGTACTCAATAACTGATGACGATGTTTCTCATGACTTTGAGACTCAAGCCAATTAGTTCCTACAAAGCATTGTTTCCCACCAGTATCCCAAAAGGGAGCCACCCTAGGGGAGATGTGGCTGTCACACCTTATTCTTAAGCCAACAAAGACTTTTATATTATTAGTGATCTTTAATTTGTGACGTCAGAAAATTCAGATCCAATTTCTGCAAGTCACTATACAATTGTTAAAACCAAAAGATCTGGGGGCACCTGAGTGGGGTCAGTAGCTTGAGCGTCTGGCTCTTGATTTTGGCTCAGGTCATGATCTCAGGGTCCTGGGATCCAGCCCCGCATTAGGCTCTGCATTCAGGGGGAAATCTCCTTTTCTCCCTCTTCCTCTGCCTCTTCTCTCCCCACATCCGCCCCCTATCCCATGCGTGCAAACGCTTTTTGAAAACGGCATAAGATCTGGAGTTTGGTGACCTGTGCTCAAGTTCTCCGTCTGCTACCAGTTGGCTGTTAAGACTCTGGTCCTTAGGGGAGCCTGGGTGGCTCAGTTGTTAAGCGTCTGCCTCTGGCTCAGGTCATGATCCCAGGGTTCTGGGATGGAGCCTGGCATCGGGCTCCCTGCCCAGCGGGAAGCCTGCTTCTCCCTCTCCTACTTCCCCTGGCTTGTGTTCCCTCTCTGTCAAATAAATAAATAAAATCTTAAAAAAAAAAAACAAACAAAAACGAAACACTCTGGTCCTTACTTAACCTTGCTAAGCAAGTTTCCTCACATAAAATATGAATACAGTATCTATATCACAGCGAAGTGAACCACACTAAAGTAAACAAGTATAAGCAAAGTCCTTACCTCACCTTACAAAGTTTAACTCCAAGTGGATCACAGACTTAAATCCAAAAGCTAAAACTACAAAACTCTTAAAACACCAGAATGAATCTTCATGACTTTGGGTTAGCTAATGATTTCTTAGATATGACACCAAAAGTGTAAGTGGTAAAAACTTGACAAGTTGAACATTATCAAAACTAAAAACTTCTGTTTCAAAGGACACCACCAAGAAAATGAAAAGGCCACCCATAAAATGAGAGAAAATATTTGCAAATCATTTAGCTGTTAAAGGACCTCTCCCCAGATTAAACAATCAATCAAACAAAAACAACTCTTAGAACTCAATAATAAAAAGACAAATTGCCCAAAATGGGCAAAGGGAGGTGTCTAGCTGGCTCAGTTGACAGAGCATGCAACTCTTGATCGTGGGCTCCTGAGTTCAAACCCCACAATGGAGAAGAAATTACTTTAAAAAATCAAAATAAGGGACGCCTGGGTGGCTCAGTTGGTTAAGTGGCTGCCTTTGGCTCAGGTCATGATCCCAGCGTCCTGGGA
This sequence comes from Lutra lutra, assembly GCF_902655055.1. Taxonomy (NCBI): domain Eukaryota; kingdom Metazoa; phylum Chordata; class Mammalia; order Carnivora; family Mustelidae; genus Lutra; species Lutra lutra. The sequence continues at coordinate 133,140,633 of NC_062284.1, forward strand.
TCGAGTCCCACATTGGGCTCCCTGCTCAGCAGGGAGCCTGCTTCTCCCTCTGCCTCTGCCTGCCACTCTGTCTGCCTATGCTCACTCACTCTCTCTGACAAATAAATAAATAAAATCTTAAAAAAAAAAAAAGATTTAAAAAAAATCAAAATAAGATGGCAAAGGTTCTGAACAGGCATTTCTTCAAAGAAAAACAAATAAGCATATGAAAGGATATTCAACATCATTAGTCATTAGGGAAATTCAAATCAAACCAGGAGACACCACTTCACACCCATCAGGATGACTATAAACAAAAGTACAAGAGTGAGTGCTGTGCAGGATATGTAGAAACTGGCCCCCTCATACAGCTGGTGGGAATGTAAAATGGTGCAGCGACCTTGGAATACCATTTGGCAGTTCTTCCAAACACAGAGTTACCAGGTATGTGACCCAGCAATTCCACTCCTAGAAATGGATATATCCAAGTAACCAAAAATGTATGTTTACACTAAACCCTGTACCAAATTAATAGCATTATTCGAAACAGTCCGGAAGTGGAAACAACCCAAACATCCGTCAACTAATAAACGCATAAACCAAATGTAGGACATCCACACAACGCAGAATTACTCAACCGTAAAAAGCACTGGTGCACACAACTTGGATGAACCTTTAAGACATTAAGCAGAATCCAAGTATATGAAAATGTCAGGAAGAAGCAAATCTGTAGAGACGAAAAGTTCACAAGTGGTTGCCTGGGGCTGAGGAGGTTTGGGGGAAAATGGGCAGTGTATGCTAATTGGTTCCTGTTTCTTTAGGGGGTGATAAAAATGTTCTAATATTCATGGTGGTGATGGATGCACAACCTGTTAATATACTAAAAACCACTGTATGCTTAAAGGGGTGAACCTTACGGTATGCAATTACATCTCAAGGAAGTTATTTTCTAAAAGAAACGAAACGTTGGGGCGCCTGGGTGGCTCATTGGTTTAAAGCCTCTACCTTCGGCTCGGGTCATGATCCCGGGGTCCTGGGATCGAGCCCCGAGTCGGGCTCTCTGCTCAGCAGCGAGCCTGCTTCCCTTCCTCTCTCTCTCCCTGCCTCTCTGCCTACTTGTGATCTCTGTCAAATAAATAAATAAAAACCTTAAAAAAAAAAAAAGAAAGAAAGAAACGAAACGCCTAGCCCGATACAATGCCTGATAACTTACAACTGTGTCCGTTCCTAAATAACAACCGGCGGGATTTAGCATGATTCCTAAGGACCCTCCCACTTTTGACCCTTCGGAACCCAGAAGGACCAAGCGCTTGGCGTGGGGCTCCTCTCGGCAGGGGAAAGAGCACAGGAGCTCAGGGCTCCCACGGTCCTCACAGTTGCTCCACGGCCGCCCTCCCCGCCAATACCTGCCTGGAGCTCCGCTTACCCAAGGCACAGGCCATGGCGGTACCCACCAGGCCTCCGCCCGACACCACCACATCGTACAGTGTGTCTGCCTTGGCGCCGGACCACCTCCGGCAGGACAGCAGCGGGCCTCTCCCAGCCGCTGCAGGGGCAGCCCTCCAACGGCTCACAGCCAGGCGGGCCGCCATGGTGCTGACCTGCAACGTACTTGCGCACCACTAGGCCCTCCTTTTGCTGCTCTTCCGGAACAGAGCTCTCCAATCACTAGCTGCTTCCGCCCCGGCCTCAGAGCCGGAAATAGAACGCGCAAAGACTAGGCCAATCAGAAAATGACTCTTGCCAACTTGGGCGGGAAAGATCAGAGGCTTCCTGGGAAGAGGGACTGGCTCAGGCATCCGCCTGGGAGCCAATCAGAGGCCAAAGCCAGAAGGGGGCGGAACCTAATCTAGCAGCTAGTACCGTCCGCGCATTAGCGCGTCGCGAGAGCTGTCACCGCCGCCTCGGTCTCTGCCCCGCGGAGAAGATGACCATCGGGAGGGCTGCAGGAGCCCTCAGTGTAGGCGCTCAGTGGAGCCGTCAGGTGAGGAGAGAAGGAGAGGAATTGGGTCTGCGCCCCGGAAAGGAATCTCTAAGAGAGGAAACTGCTTGACGTTGCCTTGGAGACAGGCGGCAGGGGCGTGTCTCAGGGGGGCGTGGGATTAAAATCCGCAGCGTTTGAGGCCCCGCAGGCGGACTCCCGAAGGGGTTGAGCCTTACGTCAGGCCCTTCCTAGAACCACAGCGATGGCCCTTGGTTTTCGCTTATCCTGTCAACTACCCTAGAACTGATAGTCCGATGTTGTCCCCATTTTGTAGAAAAGAAAACTGAGGCATAGAGAGACTAAGAGATTTGCAATTAGAGGGGCGCCTGGGTGTCTCAGTCAATTAAGCCTCTGCCTTCCGCTCAGGTCATGATCCCAGGGTCTTGGGATGGAGCCTCACTTCGGGCTCCCTGCTCAGCGGGGAGTCTGCTTCTTCCTCTGCCCCTCCCCCAAACTCGTGTGCTCTCTCTCGCGCACGCTCTCTCTCTCTCTCTCTCAAATAAATAAGATCTTTAAAAAAAAATAGAAAAAGAAATTTGCCACGGAATCCATACAGAAAGTAGATTGGTGGTTGCTTAGGGCTGGCAGCGAGGGAAGGGTTGGAAAAACTAAGCAAAATACAGAGTGACTACTAGATGGTATGGGCTTTCTTTCTTTTTTCTTTTTTTTAAGATTTTATTTATTTATTTGACAGAGATCACAAGCAGGCAGAGAGAGGGGAAGAAGCAGGCTCCCCGCTGAGCAGAGAGCCAGATGCCAGGCTTGATCCCAGGACCCTGAGATCATGACGTGGGCTGAAGGCAGAGGCTTAACCCACTGAGCCACCCAGGATCCTGCCAGTATGGGCTTTCTTTGGGGTGATTAAAATGCTCTAAAATTGATGGTGGTGATGGTTGCACAGCTCTGTGAATATACTAAAGCCCATTGCATTGTACTCTTTCCGTAAGTGAATTGTTTGAATTGTATGGTGTCTGAATTATATCTGGATAAAGTCATTTTTTAAAAATTTTCCCAAGATCACATGGTCCTCAGTAGCAGCGCAAGGGCTGGAGCACATTCTTTGACTCAGAATCCAGTGTTCTTTTCAGTATTAGAGCTGGACCTTAGAGAATCATCCCCAAGTGTCACCTGGAGGCCTGTAGGAGCCTGTGCTCCAGGTGCAAGCAGTCATCTTATCCCGCCCAATCCTGGCCCCACACCTGCTTCTCTAAGGATATCTCATACCACTGTCCTCCGGCCACCCTGGCCCTCCTTTTTTCTCTCCAAGAGCCAAGTTTATTCCTGCTTCAAGGCCTTTGCATTTGCTTTTCCTTGGACCCAGAGCCCTCCTACCCCAGCTCTTAGCAAGGCTGGCTCCCTCTCATCAATGAGGTGTTCAGTCGAAAACCCCTCCTCAGTGAGAAAGTAAAAGTCAGCCCAAGACCGAGAAACTACGGTGCAGACTGTAACAGACACAGCTAAGGTGAGCCGCCAGATGAGCAGAAAACAGTGTTTTTCACGGGCCACAGCATACCTGCAAAACGATTAAGACCTCCTTCTAAATGATGATGCTTACCTATCAATTACTTACCCAGCCCCACTTTGTTCTAGTTACCGTTGGAATCAAAAGTGCTCACTCGCTCACGGAACCGCGCCCTCTTCACGACAGCATCCATTCAGAGTGGATACAGAGGGATCCACTCTCCTCCCCAGGATCATTGGGACAAGCCAGCCCCAGGAAAAGCCCTTCCCCCACCCTCTGACTGAAAGCCCCCACCCCATCCCCCCACCCTGCACGTTCCCTTAATTTTTCATGGTGTACTCCAACAAATTAATAAACCTAGCTCTGATTATAGGTGCTATTCCCAGTGATTTTTATCTGACGGGCTTTTATCAACAGAACAGCTTCCCAAACCACTTCATCACCGCATAAATCTCTCAGTTTATGACTTTTATTGACTATATTATCACCTTATATTGTCTGTCTCCCCTCTCTACAGCATAAGCTTCGTGAATAGGGACCTTGTTTGACTCGTTCTCAGCCTAATGCCCAGTGCACATTAGGCATCAAATAAAGATTTTCTAAAGGAACGGAGTATCGAAATCCACTTTCTAGGACACTGTTCTTTCAGCCTGAACACATTGTCTGTCCAGTTAATTATTCATTCCTAGTAAAGGGGTAGATCTTAGGTAGAATAGGAGGAAAGCAGAGGTGCAGACAGGAGGAGCGGGAAAAAGATTGGCAACAAGTAGGTAAAAACCAAATAGGGCAAGGCCCAGAGTGTGGCCAAGGTCTGGGTGGGGTTCCTGGAGTGCCCGGGGCAGAGTGCACGCCGCAGGGCAGGTACTCCGTAACTGCTCACCTGTCTGCTTCTCTTCCCTGCCCTTCAACCAAGCATACCCCATATACCAATTTGTGAAATTTCTTTAAAGCGAGGAACACATCTTATTTTTCTTCCTTCCCAGTCCCTAGTATACAGAGACTTATTCAAAGTGAAGTTAGCAGTTATGTTTTGAGTAAATTTGAAATGATAGTTGACCCACCATTTATTCTCTCTCACTGTAGGTGTTTCCCCCCAAATCCTCCTCGGACTCGGAGACAGAAGAGGAGCTGTCTGGGGATGGACTGGTTTTGCCCAGGGCTGGCAAACTGGATGACTTCCTCAGCCCAGAGGACTTGACGCTTTCGGATTCCGACTCAACTGGGAGCTTTTCCGAGACCCTGGAGGTACTAAAGCAGAAAGGCAGGTGGTGCCTGTTGGAATCCCTTTTTGAGTCTGACCCAGACAGTGGTGAGAACTTCTCCGAAGATGAGGAGGACCTGGAGAGTTTCTTCCAAGACAAAGGCAGGGGGAAGCCACAGGTCCAGGACCCACTGTCTCCGAGGTAAGGCACTTCATGCCCAACTCTGGCCAAGTCCCTTGTGACTCTGGGCCTCATCCTCTTCCTCAGTAAAGACCATTCTGCAAGTTGTCCCTTACCCAGGCTCCAGCTTAGAATCAGCCTTCGGAGCCAAACGTGTTCTGATTCCTATCTAGCCATCCTAAATCACTTTGGTTACCCTTAGTCACTCGAAGCACTGGGATTGATTAAAGGGATGCCCTTCTCACTCCCGAGAATAGCAACGAGGTACACTGACGTTGGCCAAGCCCTTCTATATGCGTGTACGCTGCATTTATATAATATTTAATATTTATTTTCTCTTCCCACTAACCCTGTAAGTAGATACTATTTTTGCCATTCTCCAGATGAGGAAATCGAGGTTCCAAGCAAACCCTGCTAAAGGTCACATGGCTGGTAATTGTTTGAAGCAAGATTTGAACCTGGGTCTGAGTCTAAAGCCGGGCTCTGTACCACTGCACTGTTCTCCTGCCCATACGAAAATATCAGAATGCAGGGTGCCTCGCTGGCTCAGTCAGTGGAGCGTGCAGCTCTTGATCTCAGGGATGTGAGTTCGAGCCCCGCAGTGGGTGTGGAGATTACTTTAAAAAAAAATCTTTACAAGGAAAAAAAAACAAAAACCAGAAAATATTAGAATGCAAAGTGGTAATTCGTGAATCAGTTGTGAGAAAAGACTTCCTAATGGGCTGCTAGAAGGCCTGACGGAAAGGAGGGAGGCCCAGTCCAGAGAGGCAAGGCTCAGAGGCCTGTGGGGCCAGGATGTCAGGCTGAGAAGCCAGCTGCCACCTCCTGGGAGGGAGGACAGGGACGAGCAGGAGGAGGGGCCAGCCTCCCGTCTGCCACAGTCCTCCACGTGTCCTACATGTGTCCCCCAATGCAGCTGCTTTCTCCCCCCAGGTGCAGCTCCACGAGGCGCTGCAGCTCCCTGAGCAGCCTTCTCTCCGATGATCCCAAGAGTCAGCCCCAGCCACCCCCAGGCTCCAGGCCCCCCTCGCAGCACAGAAGCATCAGCTCCTGGGTGTCTTCCATCACGGTCCCCCGGCCGTTCCGCATGACACTGCGTGAGGCCCAGAAGAAGGCCCAGTGGCTGGCCTCCCCTGCCTCCTTTGAGCAGGAGAGGAAGCAGGCCCAGCGGCAGGGGCAGGAGGAGGCCGAGTGCCACCGGCAGTTCCGGGCGCAGCCGGTGCCTGCGCACGTCTACCTGCCCCTCTACCAGGAGATCACGGAGCGCAACGAGGCTCGCAGGCAGGCGGGGATCCAGAAGAGGAAGGAACTGCTCCTCTCCTCCTTGAAGCCCTTCAGCTTCCTAGTGAAGGAGGAGCAGAGAAAGGAAGCCGCTAAACAGAGGGAGCTGGCCGCCGCAGCCAAGGCCAAGGTCCCCCAGCAGAAGGCCACCAGAAGGATTCCCAAGTCTATTCTGGAGCCAGCCCTCGGGGACAAACTCCAAGGTAAAGACCTCCTTCCCACCATGCTGCCTGCTGCCTGGGGCTGCCAAGGGGTGCTGGGGGGACTTAGGCTCGGGGGTCAGCCTGGCTGGGAGATGAACTCATTGCTCTGGAGGCCCGGCCTCCAGGCCACACTCAGGGCAGGCCACGGGCTGGCTCTGTGTCGTGGGGGAGCCCTGGCAGGAGCGAGTGTGAGAGGTGGCCTGGCATGCCCTAAGTTGGTCCTGTAGCTGCTGTCAGGACACTAACGCATCGGCAGAACCAGTGAGACACCCAAGGGCCAGCTTAGGCCAGTGCCTCTACCAGCTGCTCCTGAGGGAAGCTCCCACGCTGCCTCATTTCAAGAAATGAGGTTCGGTGAAAGGACTCAGGCTTTATTCATTCAGTAACATGCCAAGCTCCAGGCACTACTGTGTGTGGAATAGACAGACGTGGAGTTGGTGCGCACGCGAGGAAGCCAGATACCAGGTAACAGAACGCACGGATGTGGTGAGTGGTTTACAAGGTTTAAAGCCTTCCCCCTCACGGAGCACAGGACACAGGGACCTCATTTCAGATGTGGTGAGGCGGTGGGAGCAGCAAGCGAAGGTCCCGGGGAAAGAGAGCACTGAGGCAACCCCTGAAGGAAGGGGAGAGGGAGGAAGAGTGAGGAAGAGTGAACCAGAGAGAACAGGGCAGAGGTCAGAAGAAGCAGAACACAGTCACAGGACAGGGGAGAGAAGCAGGAGTGGGGAGGGAGAGGCAGGCCCCGGGCAGACCTGGGGGCTTGTAGGCGGTGGGAGAAGGTTGGATTTCCTCCCAAGGGCACTGGGGAACCCCTGAAGGGCTTTAAGGAGGGGCTTGGGATCAGATCCGCAGCCCAGGAAGACCACTCAGATGCGGTGGTGGAGACGGTTAAGGGGGGAGGGACAGCCCCGGAGGGTGTTGGTCTGCAGGACCCCGTGTGGACAGTTCAGTGGAGAGATTGTGAAATGAGGAGCAGGGACGGTGAGGAGAGGCCAGGCTGGAGCATGGTTAAAGAGCAGAGACTGCAGAACTTGGGACTGACCAGAGACAGCAGGCGAGAGTGATTTGGGCAACAGTGTGGGCCTCTGGGTGGATAGCGGGTACTTGGCCTGAGTCTGGGGGACCTGGGAGAAGGGGGTGACCGGCCCGCCTCACCAGCTCCACCTCTGAAGAAGGAACCACAGAAAGCAGTCGGTACCCATGGTGTCCGTGGTGGCTGCCTCTGCGGCTGGCTGGTACCTGGCAGCCGTGTTCTGGCCAACGTTTATGAACAAACTCTCCAGAAAAGACAAAGCAAGCTGATCTGTAGTGTTTGCCATTGTCCGTCGTGTAAGCACAGCTCTCCTGGCCGACAGGGAGCTTCCGGTATGGAGTCAGCTGCTGCCCGAAATGCCTGCAGAAGCTGTCGGTCGGCTCCGGCACCCTCCGCTGGGGTTTCACAGGGAACATTCTCCAAGCCCAGGCAGGTCTCCTCTCACCCATCACCACCCTGACTTCTTCTCCACAGAAGCGGAACTCTTCAGGAAAATTCGCATCCAGATGAGAGCCCTAGACATGCTCCAGAAGGCCGCCTCCCCTATCGCCCCCTCCGGCGGCCGGGCGAGCCCACAGCTGCGTGCAGCTACCCGAACCCAGAAGAAAAGCTTGCGTTTCTGCACACGGACTTTGGATTCCAGCCTCGTGTGAATCCTGCCGTCCCTGACTACGAAGGCCTTTACAAGGCCTTCCAGAGAAGAGCTGCCAAGAGAAGGGACACCAGAGAGGGGACTCGCAACAAGCCCTTCTTGCTGAGGACCGGCAGCCTGCGTCGCACTCCGCGGTCCTGTGATGCCACCACATCTGGAGGGAGAAGGGTGAGAGCCCAGGCAGCTGCAGGAGGGTCGGGGCCTGGGACCCAGCACACAGGCCAGTCTCGATAGGAGGCACTTCTCATGACATTTTCCTGTTTTTTTTTTTTTTTTTTTAAAAAACACTGGCTCGGGGTGCCTGGGTGGCTCAGTCAGTTAAGGAACTGCCTTTAGCTCAGGTCATGGTCCCGGGGTCGTGGGTTCGAGTCCCGCATCGGGCTCCCTGCTCATCAGGGAGTCTGTTTCTCTCTCTGCCTGCTGCTCCCCCTGCTTGAGCATGTGTGCAAGCGCGCTCTCCCTCTCTGATAAATCAATCAATCTTGAAAAATAAATTTAAAAAATTATAAAGAAACACTGGCTCCTTTTAACAGACTGATAAATCATTGACCTCTACCCCTGCACTAATAATACATTATATGTTAATCAATAGAATTTTAATTTTTAAAAACTTAAAAAAAATAAAATTAAAATAAAACACTGGCACCGCTGTAAGCTCCACAGTTCCTATAAACTTAGAACCATAATAATACTTCCTTTCCTTGCCTTCCGAGAGGGAACTTTTCTAGAGAAATTTTGCAGAAATAAGTCCAAGAAAGTCTAGAAAGTAGGGAGTTGGGATCAATTGCTCACAACCCTATATCAATTATAAAGAACTCTTCCCATCTGATTTTTTTCAAATATTTTATCCATTTATCTGACAGAGATCACAAGGAGGCAGAGAAGCAGGCAGAGAGATAGAAAGGGGGAAGCAGGCTCCCTGCTGAGCAGAGAGCCCGACGTGGGGCTCGATCCAGGACCCTGGGATCATGACTCGAGCTGAAGGCAGAGGCTTTAACCCACTGAGCTACCCAGGTGCCCTCACTTCTCATCTGATCTTAAAACTTTAGGATGATATCCAACTCTAGGCCTAGTAATAAACTCATTACTCTTTCCATAATCCCAGGGGGAAGAAAAAGGATTCTCGGTCTGACTAGTCCTTCACTGAAAATGAATCATAGTTAGAATAGAAACTCATCACACATTGCTGTCCCATCAATACCAACCTTCGTTTCTTCTAGGACTCTCCGCAGCCACCAGCCACACCCCTGCCAAGGAGCCGTTCTCTGAGTGGCCTTGCTTCCCTCTCTGCCAACACCCTCCCTGTGCACATCACAGATGCCACCAGGAGAGGGAATCTGCGGTCAGGTGAGGTGTTCGAGCCCGAGACCTTGGCCTAGGATGGAGATCAATGGTCAGCGCTTGGATCTTGACCCTAGTGCTAGAAACCATCCTGCTGCTGGGCCTCCTCTCTGGTTATCAGAGAGACCTATGGGGTGGAAGGAACGCTGATCTGGACAGGAATACACGTGACCCTCCACACGCAGTGCTGGAGAACACCCGGCCATCACTCAGCAGGAACTCACAGGGAACTTACTCTGTGCCAGTTACAATGTTAAGGCTGGAGATGCCTTATGGAACCTCTAGTTTATTTATTTATTTATTTATTTATTTATTTATTTATTTATTTATTTATTTAAAGATTTTATTTGTTTATTTGACAGAGATAGATCACAAGTAGGCAGAGAGGCAGGCAGAGAGAGAGGGAAGCAGGCTCCCTGCTGAGCTGAGAGCCCGATGCGGGACTCGATCCCAGGACCCTGAGATCATGACCTGAGCCGAAGGCAGAGGCTTAACCTACTGAGCCACCCAGGCACCCGGAACCTCTAGTTTAGTATACCTAGTATGAAATACAGAAAAGCAAAGTTGTTACCATATTTTGTAAGAAATGCATTGGTGGGGGAAACACAGGGAAACTTGGGAGCACTGGATAGCCTGGGGCAGGGGTCTCTTTAATCTCTGAAGAATGAGGAATTAGCCAAAGGCTGGAAAGAAGGTTCCAGAGAGGAGAACATGGGTGAAGACCCACAGATGAAAGAGGGAGCCGTTAGGAACAGGAATTCAGAGAAGCGTGATGGCAGGTGGTGGACCTGGTCACAAAGAGAAGGCATCTACCACGCAGCTTTAACTGTCTGAGGTTCATCTTTGGGGAATTATCAGAAGTTGGTTGGGAAGCAGGAGCCTCCTTACTTTTTAATTCTTTAACTGACCTGACTCTGTCGTAGTATTGCTCTCATCAGACCAGCACCCTGGCAAGAGTTCCTCTGCTAGACCTCTGAGCTGAAGTTGGCAGGCAAGGTCATGGTAATAACACGCACATGGCTGAGCTCCGGGAGAGGACTAGCATCTTAGTGCTTTCCTGTGGGGCTCAGAGAGGAGTACTCGGGACCTACTTGGCTCTTTAGGACACGCAACAGTGATCTTAGAAATGTATTTAGGGGGCGCCTGGTGGCTCAGTGGGTTAAGCCTCTGCCTTCGGCTCAGGTCATGATCTCAGGGTCCTGGGATCGAGCCCCACATCAGGTTCTCTGCTCAGCAGGGAGCCCTGTTTCCCCCTCCACCCTCTCTGCCTGCCTCTCTGCATGCTTGTGATCTCTGTCAAATAAATAAATAAAATCTTTAAAAAAAAGGGGGGGGGGGCGCCTGGGTGGCTCAGTGGTTAAGCCGCTGCCTTCGGCTCAGGTCATGATCTCAGGGTCCTGGGATCGAGCCCCGCATCGGGCTCTCTGCTCGGTGGGAAGCCTGCTTCCCTCTCTCTCTCTCTCTCTCTCTCTCTCTCTCTCTCTCTGCCTGCCTCTCTGTCTACTTGTGATCTCTCTCTGTCAAATAAATAAATAAAATCTTAAAAAAAAAAAATAAAAAAGAAAGAAAGAAATGTATTTAGAATCCAAGGGATACTCCCTTCTTCCTCAGATTTCTTAGGGCTACTGAGTGAAGGCTACGTGCATCCGTATCCTGAGGCACCCAGTAAGATAAGCCTTATGAACGGAAGCTCACACCCCTAGGGGATGTCTGTATTTACTTCCCAGCAACAGGGAGTTTGATACCATGGCAGACTCAACTTTCATGCCTTCCTTCCTAATCTGTTCATTTGAATGTAAATAGCCAAATGCAAGAGTCTTGACTGTTTTTCTTTTCTAGAACTCTCCATAGCACCTTGTCAAATGATACTTACACAAACTAAGTGCTGTAAATTAACCCCAACTGCAGGGAAAGAGGCCTATTTTCAGTTCTCTGTGAAAATGCAGATTTGTATTCCCAAGGGCCCATGAATCCAGGCACCTTCGAGCACAGTGGTCAAGGGCAGAGGCTTGGGAGTCAGACATCCTGGTTCAGATCTTGGCTTCTCCACTGGCTTGCTGGGTGGCTTTGAGGAAGTGGCTTACCCTTTCTGACCTCGATATCCTCGCCCTATAAAAAGAGGGGCTTACAGTTCTCACCTCATAGGGCAGTTAGGAAGATAAGGGATTATAAAGCACTTGATTCCTTTCTCCACCGGTTCAGAGTAGAGAGCTCAGCAAACGGCAGCTCTCAGGATCATCTCATTTCCAGACATGCCAGAAGCATGAGTACAAGGATATTTTAATCTCATATGTCTTTTCAGTTCAGTTAATGAACTTCTCGTGGGGCAGAAGATTACTGTGTCCATAGTGCTGGGAAGGCTTCATCTGCCAATCTCAGAATCCTATTCTTTCTGAAATGCCCTTCATAGGAAAACAACCATTTTCCTTTCCAGAGAGGTTACTAAGATTGCTTTCAGATATACTCAAGTTGGTCATCTGTATGGTTTTTTGCCTCCTCTCTTTAGAAGTTCACTTGAAAAAAAGGACAAAGCAGATGAGAGTACTCAGTGGTTGGAGATGCACAAAAAGAAGTGTCAAGCGATGTCTAAATCCGTGACCTTGCGTGCCAAAGCCATGGATCCCCATCAAAGCCTGGAGGAAGTGTTCAAAGCAAAGCTGAAAGAGAATCGGTCAGTGTCCTCCGTGTGTCAAAGGGTGCCTGTCTTGGGACCCAGTAGCTCATGAGCCTTGAAAAATGGCAAAATGGAGTTATTAGACTCCTATAATCGCACACAGTCAAGGATTTTGCTAGGCACAGTTGGGAATTTACAATGACCTTGGGAATTACTCTGCGTAATTGGAGTGAAGGCTATTCCAGATTGGAAAAAAAACAATTCATTCTAAGAACCTTGTTAATTCCAGGAACAATGACCGTAAAAGAGCAAAAGAGTATAAGAAAGAATTGGAAGAAATGAAGAAGAGAATACAGACAAGGCCCTACCTCTTTGAACAAGTTAGCAAGGTAAAACTAAACCATCGTTCATTTTCTTTCAGTTTTGGATGAAAGGGCTCTTCAAAATGATGGAACAGTTTTTTTGTTTCTTTTTAAAGACTGTATTTATCAGAAAGAGTGAGAGAGAGAAAGAGACAAGGGAGAGCACAGCACAAGTGGGGGCGGGGTTAGAGGGAAAGGGAGAAGCAGGCTCCCCTCTGAGCAGGGAGACTGATGCGGGACTCGATCCCAGGATCTCATGACCTGAGCCAAAGGCAGATACTTAAATAACTGAGCTACCCAGGCATCCCCATGATGGAACAGTTTAATATCTGGGTATTAAACATTTCCTTGGGCTCAGGAAGATTCTAAATTAGGCCTGTTATTAACTACCATCCCCCTCCCCTCCCAAGTACATAGTGCAGTGGTGAATGCTGCTTGGGACTGATTTCATCCAAGACAGGACTCCAGAGGCATCTATAAAGGATTTCACTTCCTGGAATGTTTGCTGCGGTCTGGCTTTCAGTTTGAATAATGGTGAGGGCTAAATCCCACATACCCAGTGACAGTTTGGCTTTGTCAGTGATGACGATCTTTAACTTGCTAACAGCGTCTCTCCCCCTGCAGTGCTGCTACCCTGGGCATCCCCAACCTCCAGAGCTGTGGCCCATTTATGGGTCTCCAGACATTGGTATGCTCACCAGCACCCCAGAAAGTCCTTTTCAGATTAAGTGGCTTTCAGGATAGAAGAATCATTTAAGGTGTTCTCTAGACCTTTAGGGAAGTTGCACCCAGTTGAGATCTGGTCTCCCTAAGGAGGCTCTGGAGTGTCTGAAGCTGGTTCGGATGAACGGCCTCAGAAAGGCTGCCATCCCCAGGGATTTGGGGTTCTATCAGGCTCTGCAGATCCCTCTTCTCTCCAGTTTCAGATAAAAGTTGGGGTTTCCTAGTGACCTGATTCCAGCAGCTGGACATCATCTCCCATCTTACAGCCAGTGTGTTATCTTATCTAGGCATTTCCCGGGTACACTCCTCCCCCCACCATATATACCACACAGACTCATACACGCTGGATGGTCTTGGGTTTACTTAGCAACTAGCATTGCTCAAATCTCTCATAATGCCCTTTCCTCTTTATGTTAATTTTTTTCAAGCAAAGCTCACCCTCAGATCACAACAGATCTATCCTGTTAAGAGTGTTTGTTAGGGGCCCCCAGTTGGCTCAGTGGGTTAAGCCTCTGCCTTCGGCTCAGGTCATGATCTCAGGGTCCTCGGATCAAGCCCCACATCGGGCTCCCTGCTCAGCGGGATGCTGGTCCCCCACTCTCTCTGCCTACTTGTGATCTCTCTTTGTCAAATAAAATCTTTTTTTTTTTTTTTGAAGAGTGTTTTGTTATATTTTAGTGGGTTTTTCTTTTTACATATGTATTTTAGTGTTGATGATTTGTTTTTATTTTTTTTTTAATTTATTTATTTACTCTAATCAGAGAGAGAGCACGAGCAGGAGGGGCAGAGGGAGAGAGAATCTCAAGTAGAGTCTGCACTGAGTGTGAAGCCAGACTCGAGGCTCAGTCCCAGGACCCTGAGACCATGACCTTGAGCCAGAACCAAGAGTTGGACGCTTAACCAATTACACCACCCAGGCACCCCTGGTGTTTTCAAATCTTAAAATGTTTTAAGTCCATGTTTTCATCTGAGTCTCACTTGATCTTCCAAAAATCTAAATCTTTTCTTCTGAAAGGTGGGTCCCAAATCAACTGTTGGCATCTGCTGGGAGTGTTAGATATACAGAACTGTCAGCCTTATCTGAGACCTACCCAATGAGAATTTACATTAATAACAAGACCTTCAGGTAGTTCCTGTGCACTTTTTTTTTTTTTTTAAGATTTTATTTATTTATTTGACAGAGAGAGTGAGCACAGGCAGATAGAGTGGCAGGCAGAGGCAGAGGGAGAAGCAGGCTCCCTGCTGAGCAAGGAGCCCGATGTGGGACTCGATCCCAGGAGGCTGGGATCATGACCTGAGCTGAAGGCAGCTGCTTAACCAACTGAGCCACCCGGCATCTCTCCTGTGCACTTTTAAGGCTAGAAAAAGCTCTAAGAAATTTTCATGCACATTGGTGCCCAGCATTAATGGGGGGTTGGGTTAGGGGGCAATTATAGGCATACGGATTAAGCAAGTGATTTCGAATTACCTGATAATTCACAAGACAGCTACAGCAGATTAATTTCCATTCCACAGGACCTTGCCAGAAAAGCTGCAGAACAACGGTATCGAGACACCCTGACGCAGGCTGGGCTCGATGAAGACTTTGTGAGGAGCAAGGGTCAGGGCAGCCAGGATGAACAGCGGCGGGGGCAGTCAGAAAGCAGTGATTGTCCCAGGTAATCTCAGATCCTCCTTGTTATCCGCAGCTCTTGAACCGCCATCCCTCCCGATGCCACCACTCATGTGTTTTGAGATCACAATCCTGTATATATGGAATACTAACCCAGAGATCCCCACATAACACATTTAAATTGGGAGAATAGCGCAGTTGTGAATAAAATATAACCATTTATATGGGCTGTAGATTCCTTCAATTTGAAACAGATCATTTTCCAATTCTACTTCCAGGGCCATTAGTCAAAAATATCTCCACTTACTTTTGAGGGACAAACGTTATGTGGTGTCTGTGGGTGTACAAGGTGCCCCAATGTTTATTTTTACTTACTATAAAATGATAAAACTATTTTCCTAGCACTTTTTATTTTGTTTGGATAACTGAAGGTAAAACCTGTATTGAGCCACAATAAAAGCTATACTGTCCTGAACAATCAAAGCCTTTCTTTTCCCCTCAGCATGGTCATCGTGGCTTGTTAAAAATCTAGCACTCATTAAAGAAGTAATTCATTAAAAAAAAAAAGTAATTCATTAGTAGCACCCCTCCTTTGGTATCATATAAGTGAAGGGGAGAAAAGCATACTATCACCATTATTCTCAACTTTGTTTTGTTTCTTAAATCCTAATGGCCCCTCCCTTAATTCCTATCCCAGTTTTCCCCCCTAGAAATTTCCCTTTACACCCCATATAAAATAATGAACATGTTGAAACCATCCTTCAGCCTTACATAATGCTTTTAATTAAAAACATTTTATTTCATAATGCTTTAATTTCTTCTGTAGCACCCATGAAACTACAAAACTCAGCACCAGAAATCCACAGCAGGATTTAGAAGAATCTCTACAAGAGCCTACAAGCCCCAAGAAAGAACTGGAAGAGCTGTCTTACGAACTACTAGATAATTGCAAATCACTTGCTTAATCAGTAACACTTAAAATTACTGCTTTTCAATATTAACCAGCTAACTTGGGAGTTGAGTCAAGGCAGGCAAAACTTGGCTTCTGAGTCAATGGCTACTCTTGGAGGATGGGGAAAAGAGAAATAGCAGGGGGGAAAGCAGGTAACAAACAGGGAATGAATGGTTTAAGTAAATCAAAGTAAAAAACCTCAGGGCAGAGGACCAGAGCTGAGTTAAGTATTCTTGATTTGTGCCTCCTACTTTAAAAAAAGGGCACAAGCCCAAATGCCTACAAGGGGCTAGTTAGGAAACCAATGGATCACATGCGCTGCATATGAGATAGTAGGAGTCAGTAGAGACCAGAGTCTCTGCTAGAACACAGGCCCAGAATTGCCAGATCAACCCAGTTTCAACAGAAGCCAGAAATTTGCATGTTGACAACTAATTTAAAAATTACTTAGAAATATTGCGTGGGAGTAACAAAACACCTGCAGGATGACACGCTTGCAACTTTTGCTACAGGGTCTCTCAACCTCAGTACTATTGTTTGGCATTTTGCGCCAGAGGAGTCTGTGTTGGGCGTTGGGAGAGGGCGCTGTCCTTACACTGTAGAATGTTTAGCAGCATCCTGGGCTCCTACTCACAAGATGCCAGTAACTCCCTCTCCCCTAGTTGTGACGAACAAAAGTGTCTAGTCTAGATATTGCCACATGTGGGGGCAGGCAAAAATATTCCCAGTTAAGAACCATGCTATAGTATAAAAGTAAGGCCACAGGAAGTAAATACTGGTAATTTAAGAATACAGGAAATTGACATGAACTCAATCTACGTAACAAAGGATGATTATGCATGTCATTAACAAATTAAGAACTATATTATTACAAGCAGTTAATTCTGTCCTGTTATTTGCTTAGAATATGCCACTGTGTGCATGGTATGTAAGTGTCAGCATGAGGTTCATTTTAAATAAATGTGAAAATTCTCTGACAGCCATGATTTTCTACCAGTAAGTGATCTCTGGAACACTCTTCTCACCAATGATTGATTGATATTCTCTATCAGCTGTAGAGACAGGATGATAGCAAGAGTGCCTACTCATAAAAGAAGCACATTTCTCATGTTTTTGTTTAGCTTTCTGGAAAAATTCAGAAGTATCTGTTGTTATTGCCATTTTTCTAGACTCAGACATGGCCCCTTCTGGTGACGACAGAGCGGTACTATGATAACTACTACCTAGGTTTTCTAGTTAGAGAGGAAGCTGCTCGTGTCCCGTTCCCCAAGACTCCTGGGCTCAGTTTTTCCTGCATGGAATCCAAAGGGACAATCAATGCCCTCTCTTAAAGGGAAAGCCTGAACTATTTTCTTAATCTCCTAAGAAAATATGTTTTGTCCAAAACAAGGAACCAAAGAACTGACTGGGCTGTCTTGTTTATTTAAAGGGAAAACAACTAAAGCTGTGAATCATGTATTTAACTTTAAAAACAAAAAAACAAAAAACAAAAAACCTTCAACATGCTACTGTATATTCCATAAACAAAGCAAAGTGACCAAGTAAGTGGATATGACAAGATAGTACCTCAGCCCGGGCCAGGTAGGAATTCAAGTAATTTATTTTTTTGCAGCCCAGGGCAGAGAGTCTCTTACCTCAGGTTGCTAAAGGGAGAATGCCACAGCAGAACTGACATCCCTCCCTTCTCGAAAGCAACAAGGCATCTTGAAAGCTCAACTTCTTGGTGAAGTTTTGTGGTTGGTGGCAGGACTTAGTTCATCCATATGAAAAGACAGCTGAGCCTGGGATGTAAATTCTTCAAAGGAAAATCCCTTTCTAAGAGTCATACCGAAGAAATTTCAGCCAACACATAATCAAATTCCCTTTTGGGAGAAGTCCATCCCAAAATTTCATAGTGGGAAGAGAGGTAGGTACAGTTACCCAGCCCACATTCACTGCTTTCGTCCTTGTCTGGATCAGATGTGGTTTGAAAAGAAGCGCTCCCACACTCATCATCTCTGTCCAGGAAGGTGAACAGACGGCAGAAGCGGGGTCCTGTCCTTCACAGATTCATTCAGTTCTGGCAGACCCACGAGCCAGAAGCATCCTGTTTCCCACTATGTGCACTCTGGGATCAGAGAGAGCTCCTCTTCCAGGAGTCGGTGTCCATGCTCATGTCCGGCTTTCAGTTAATTCTCCTTGGTTTAGTAACTGTAAAAGTATTAAAACCAATCTGAATAGGCTACCAATGACTAACGGGAAAAAAGAATTCGTACTACAGAAAAGGTGGGGAGGGGGGAAATGCACAGCCGGGTGAGTCAAGGCTGTCTAGCTCCAAAGCAAGAGACACATGTAGACTGATAGATCTCCTTCATGTCCTGGCCTTGGGACAGCGTTTGGCCACTTCACAATGCTGGCATTCCACTATGGCATAGAAGATCCTGAGTCCATAAGCCAAACTATTGTTTGTGTGGTCACGTCCTTGCTTGTCTGTGCTGGAGGCATCCATACTTACAGATTCATCATTCATCAGAATGGTGGAACTAAAAATCTTACGTCAATCAGTGTTAGTCCAAAGTACAGGCGGAATGCTCGCTCAAGCAGAAGTAAGAGGAATGGGAAGCTGCTCCCAATGAGTTTCCATACAAGAGCTAGAACATACACTTGTAAGGAATCCAGGGATTCCGAGGGCTTAAAAGATACCTCTGGAGTCTCAAGAGGGCGGCAGCTAAAACAGACCTTTCTACTCTACACCCAAGGCTTTCTGTTGACAGGTGATTCTGTACAATAACTGATAAACTTCGGTTCCATTTTATTATGAGAATGAGATAAGAATAACACAGTGAAATTCAGAATAACAATTTGGCTTAGTAAAATATATCCAGATAAATTCCTGTGATGATGATAGATTTACTTGGTGATCTCAATTGGATGAAGGTTATTATACAGTAGAATTTAATAAGACAGAATACAAAGAAATTTAAACAAAATTTAAAGAAAAGTTTAAAAATTTAAAGAAACCAGAATTTCATGTGATGCTGTGTGGTAGGGATGTATGTATGAATGATGTCGTTTTAATCTACACCAAGACCCAGGTGCTCACACTCAAATTTAGTAATGGCACTTTATGAAAAATCTTGAATTTGTCATTTGTTTTCATCTTTTGGGGGGACAAATTCTGATATATTCAAGCCTAGCTGACAATCATTTACACTGCCTCCTGAGTTCAAGAATGTCAGCACAGTGTGACTACAGAACCCCATTTGGGATGCCTTTTAGTCAGCAGAGGTCCGAAAGCCCTGGGGTCCCAATTAGGCTGGCACAGTTAAGTTCTCTGTCTGATTGCAGGAACCGGTGTAACACTGAAGGGAAAATAAAAATTGTCTAATCTGAACCACCTGAACAAGATGTAGTTTTGATATATTTCCCATGATATTTTTTTTAAGAGGATAAGGCTTTTTAAAAAAATCATTATTTATTTTTTAAGCAATCTCCACAACCCAATATAGGGCTCAACTCACCACCCCGAGATCAAGAGTCCCATACTCTGCCGACCTAAGCCAACAAGGTGCCCTCCCATGATAATTTCTGATGCTTGCTTTGGTTATTCTCTGATATTCTTGATAAGCTTATTTTTAGAGCATATTTACAGGAGTCCAAGTATAAGAGCATCATTAATTCTTTCAGGTCTGATCTACAATGTGTGATTATCTCCAAAGCCAGAGTTTGAAATGCACATGTGTTGGTTAGACTGCAAACAGCCGGGATGTCTGGTGGCTCAGTCAGTTAAGCATCTGACTCTTGGTTTCGGCTCAGGTCATGATCTCGGGGTTCTAAAGACTGAAGCCCCTTCAAACTCAGGTAAATCTGCTTAAGATCCTCTCTCACTTTGCCCCCTCTGCCCTGCTCTCTCTCTAACTCTCTCTCAAATAAATAAAAAAAATCTTAAAAAAAAAAAAAAGGATTGAAATAGCCTTCTTCTATTCTGCGAATCCTTGAAGAATCCAACATTCCTCAGTCATGGAGGGAGGTCAGTTAGTACCAGGAGCTTAGATGAGAAAGAGGACTAAACCTGGAGTCTTGAGGGGCTGGTAGGTTAAAAAAATGAAGGTATCAGAGGATGTGGTCAGCTTGCCATGATAAGGAAAAGGAGGGATGATCAGGCAGGAATGCCTGTGGTAAGAGGAAAAATAATAGAGGTAACAGTGAAGGAAACAGAAGTGAGGTTCGGACAGAAGGTGAGTTTGTAAATATGTAATGACCCATGCGGGAAAAGTAATCATCCAGGACTTTCAGCTACACTAAGGGCAGCACTTTCTTCTTTGTACCGTTAATATTTTTCTTTTTTTTTAAAGATTTGATTTCTTTATTTGACAGAGTATGATCACAAGTAGGCAGAGAGGCAGGCAGAGAGAGAGAGGAGGAAGCAGGCTCCCTGCCCAGCAGAGAGCCCGATGCGGGGCTCGATCCCAGGACCCTGAGATCATGACCTGAGCGAAGGCAGAGGCTTAACCCACTGAGCCACCCAGCGCTCCTGTACTGTTAATATTTTTCTAAGAGTGTCTGGGCTTCCATCATGAATTGGGTGCTTAGGGCCTGTACACCTTTAGTGTCCTCCTGGACGGAAGGCCGAGGTTTTGTTTTTTTATAGGTGGTCCATGGTACCGTGTCCGTCTGAGGCTGTGAGTGAGCATCATCCGGACAAGGACACTCTGAAGCCAATTCCAAGACCCACGTGGCTAGGTCCAAAGAGAACAAATGTGCTGTTACTGGACTCTGCACGCACAAATCTGACCATGTCAGACCTGGCTGAAAACCTTTCAGTGGCTCCCCACTGTCCCAGGATAAAATCATGTCCTTGAAGTGAGGCCTTCAACAGAGAAACCAGCTTCTCTTCCCCGCTCCCACTCTCCATTCCACCCTCCATCCTCCTCAACCCTTTGTGGTTCCACAGTTGTGCCCGCTCCCACACCTTCTGCGCTGTACACCTTGCTACCTTTATGCCTGTTACTTTCTTCCAGTCCCTTCCACTTCTCTCATCAAGATAACAGCTCTTCATCCCTTAGGCCTCAACTTAAACTCTGAAACTTACTCGCTGATGTCCCCCAACACTAGTACTTACTACACTGTATAAAAATTGCCTGTTTATTTGCCTGTCCCCCTTCCCATTCTCTCTTAGCATGTAAATCAGGGGGCACAATTTTGTACAGTTATAAAAGGCAGAGGTTTGAAGTCTGACTCTAAGCTCTTTGAGGCAGAGACTGTTGTTCAGTACCCAACAGAGGGCCTTGCACTAGGTACATAGTATCTGTTGACTAAGTTTTTATACATCTGGCATTTATCTAAGGAAACCTGAAATGCTTCAGTTAAAAAAAAAAAAAAAAAGGCACTTAAAAGTACAGGGGAGGGGCGCCTGGGTAGCTCAGTGGGTTAAAAGCCTCTGCCTTCAACTCAGGTCATGATCCCAGGGTCCTGGGATCGAGTCCCACATCGGGCTCTCTGCTCAGCAGGGAACCTGCTTCCTCCTCTCTCTCTGCCTGCCTCTCTGCCTATTGTGATCTCTCTCTGTCAAATAAATAAATAAAATCTTTAAAAAAAATAAAAAGTAAAAGTACAGGGTAGAAAAGCTCCAAGGTCTCAAATATAGAAAAGGAAAAGGTTGAGTGTTGTGGATTGGTTTATAGAATAATAATTTCCACTAGGTAAAAAAGATGATCTTTCTGAACTATTTCAGAGCAATCTGATAGTTGATGAGAGTATTTTCTCTAAAATATTTCTTTACAGAAGAATCACAATTCAAAAAAGCAGAAAGAAAAGGGAATTAGGATATCGCCGTTTTGCGAGCCTTAATAAAAAAATTGATCTAAGCCATGATCAGTAATGTTTGCCAAAATTTTTATGTAACCCATTGGTCAATCATTAAGCTCAGTAAGAGGAGAACAACTAAACATCGTGTCTGCTGTGAGCTGTCACAGAAAAGCAAGAACAGAACCTACAGCATGTTCTTGCCGAGAGGTAAAAAAAACCAAACATGGATCTAAGCTCCTCACGACCAGTTTTGAGGATATCTGTAGATAGAGAAATGTATTAAACAACAAAAGGAGTCAATCAGCCAAAACCAGAATGTGGGAAGTTCTTATTAAATAGTTAAGTCATTCTGAAAAAAACGGAAATAGAGAGTGGGGGGTGGGGAAGACTGTTAGAAATAAAGAGAATTATTAACCAAATGGAGTGAATGGACCTTGTTTGAATCCTAATTTAAACCAACCAACCATTAAAAGACATTTTGAGAAAAAAATAAAAGGAACACGGACTAAAATTCGAGGATATCAATAAATGACTGTTAATTCTGTTGGGTATGATGAAGATATTATAGCTATGAAAAAATACTTATCTGTTAGCGGTATGTCCTGAAATATCTACAAATGAAATGGTACATCTGTGATTTGCTTTTAAATACTCCAGCACAAATAGAACAGCACCAACAAGAAGTAGGCGGGAAGAGATAAATAATAGTAGAAAGTTAATTGTTGAAGTTGAGGAGATAGGTACATGAGTTAATTATACTATACTTTCTCTCACTACACTCTATTTATTTGGTTTTTTTTTTTTTTTAATTTATTTATTTGACAGAGAGATCACAAGCAGGAGAGAGGCAGGCAGAGAGAGAGGAGGAAGCAGGCTCCCCGCCGAGCAGAGAGCCCGATGCGGGGCTCGATCCCAGGACTCTGAGATCATGACCTGAGCCGAAGGCAGCGGCTTAACCCACTGAGCCACCCAGGTGCCCCTATTTATTTGTTTTTTATTTTATTTATTTTCTACTTTATTTATTTATTTATTTTTATAAAAGATTTTTAATTACTTTGACAGACAGAGATCACAAGTAGGCAGAGAGGCAGGCAGAGAGAGAGAGAGGAGGAAGCAGGCTCCCTGCTGAGCAGAGAGCCCAATGTGGGGGTGCCCCTGAAAAACTTTTTTTTAAAGATTTTATTTAGGGGCGCCTAGGTGGCTCAGTGGGTTAAAGCCCCTGCCTTCGGCTCTGGTCATGATCTCAGGGTCCTGGGATGGAGCCCCGCATCGGGCTCTCTGCTCTGCGGGGGGCCTGCTTCCTCCCCTTTCTCTCTCTTGCCTGCCTCTCTGCCTACCTGTGATCTCTGTCTGTCAAGTAAATAAATAAATCTTTTTTTTAATTAATTTATTTATTTGACAGACAACTAATAAGCAGGGGGAGAGGGATTCCCCCTCTTGGGGATACTCCACTGAGTGGGGAGCCCAAAGCGGGGCTCAATCCCAGGACCCTGGGATCATGACCTGAGCCAAAGGCAGCTGTCTGAACCAACTGAGCCACCCAGGCACCCCTGAAAATTTTCATAATAAAAATTTTAAATACATAAATGAAGAGGGGAAATAATAAAGGAAGTCTTCACAGGTGAGATATGTTCCAAAGCAGTAGCCAGGAGAAGGTGATTTAGCAAAGAACCAATGAAACCAATAGCAAAAAAAAAAAAATTCAATATAATATAAGCAAGGCTCAGACAATGGGACACAATGATGAATGAATACAAGGAAAGGTTCTGGCAAAATCATTAACATGCATGTCCAGAGCACCCGTGATTTTGGCATCCCCAGGAGTCTTACAGAATAATACAGAATATTTATACGGGATGCAGTCATCAGAACACTGGAACAGCTGATCTGTGGGATGAGGTTATAATGAAAAGGTCAAGGGAAAAGACCGGGAAGGCACTGTAAAGAGTTACTGTAATTCGAAGGGATCCAGGATACATGGGTTTTGGCAAAAGTTCATGCATATGCAATGAGCTCATGATGAAGTCATCTACTCTCAGGACAAAAGCCAATAAAATATCCTAGATTCTAGAAGCCTGACTGGTTTTCATTCTGTTCCTCTGGGTTAGAGCCAAGACCATAGAGTTGGGAATGCTTAGAGTCAACCTAAAACCTTTCCCCGATTTAGATGATGGCTCTCATCAACAAGCAAGTGAACACATTCCTGAAGGCCCAGTTGGTTCAGCTTGGTATCTCCCAGACATATGACCCTAATAAAATGAACAATGATTACTTTCAGTGAGTTCTGTCACTATCTTTTTTGCTCAAGGACCACTTTGTCCAGGATACTATTTTCTTTATAAATAAAAGCAGCATCCTCATGTTATAGGCAGAGAACACAGGAGCAGCTATCATTCAGTAAGGTATGTATATGAAGGAAATCAAAGCTGAGACCCAGTCATGAGTGACCAATCTCCCAATGCAGGAGACCCTAACAATCAAGCTTAAGTTAAGTTAAGTTAAGCTGGATCCATGCTTAGCTTAAAGGAAGATATTCTAGACAAGGTTTCCAGGAAAGGGAAACGAGTAATTCAGATAATCTAAACTAGATTCCCAACCACTGTCCACATTAGTCTCCACAGAAAGAAAGTAAAGGCAAGAGAGAGAATTACCTCCTGTGGATTTACAGCAGTTAACACAGAAACCTCATAGGATTGCCTCCCTGACTGCATGGTCACCAAGTGATGTGTCACATCAGGCACTGAAGACAGGGGACGCGGGGATCCTTCAGCAAGCACCTCTGAAACAGCAGAAAATGTTTCAGTGGAGAGTGAATCCACAGATAACCTACCTGCATTATCAAGCCTCTCACGAAGAACACTACAACTGCTCCCTGAAACCCACACCTCCTGTATTCCTTCCAAATCAGCTCCCATCTGAAGAGGATAATCATTACCAGTGATCTGGAAAGTATTACAAAAGGGGGATGGGAAGAAAAGGTAAGAAGTCTTGAGATATATATCAAGAGTTGACCAGTTTTCAAAGTACCAATTCAGAGAGCAGTACGGCCTTGGCACTGTCAGCTGAATTAGCTGTGCATGAAATGGAGCAAAAGAGCTGCGGCAGCGGGAGGTCGGGGACCTCAGCCAACACTTAAAGCAGCCAGCCGCGACATAAACAGCATACTGTGCAGAAGTCAGGAACTTAAATCTGGCTTCAAAGTTCTTATACAGTGTCCCTTCCTCCCATAAGACTTTCTTCCTTAACAGTGGCAAAGCAGTTCCATGCCACGGCTGTGGCTCATACCTACACTTCAACTGTCCACTAGGATCCTACTATGCAACCGAGGAGGCGTGTTGTGGAAGCACATTCTGAGCTCTGTAGGCTCCACACAGAAGTTTACACAAACATGGTCACTTATACACAAAACTGAGTGGGATACGAGTAACTAAAACACAGGATCTCGGACTTCATCAGTGGAATCACCGTAAAAATCTTCTAGAAATAGTTTATACACTTAGGTCTCTAATAAATCAAAACTTTCTTCTCCCGGGCTTTCAATACATACTGCTCTTCCAGACAGTACCATGTAATTTAGCATTTACTCACATACTATCTTCTATTCACTCCATGTTGTCTCCCATATGTAAATTTTGACATCTCAACTGGATTTTAAAGTCCCTGTTTGCTACTTTTGTCTTTCCCACGGTGCCAGGCACACAGTAGGCACTGAATAAATGCATGCTGACCTCACCTGTTAAGTTTTTCAGAGAAGAGGGCCTGGCCTGTGTACTTGGGTGAAATTTCTATACCGAGAGGAGCAACTGTTTCCTAGACAGCCCTTTCTTTTCTCCAGAAGATATGGCTTTTGAAGGTATGGAGAAATTGCTTATATCTCCTCTGTAAAACCTGGTTATGTTCTGTTTAAATGTTTTTAAAAGTTAAGTTCTTCCATAACTGCAATAGGAAAGATAGAAATAATTGGGCTAAGATGCTAGGATATGGATAATTTCTTCTTAAAATTATTTTCTCTTTATTCTTTTGTTACATCATCTGTTCAACAACAAAAATATATACATATTTTTTAACAGATTCACTTATCCATCCCAGAGACAAAGAACACAAATGCTACACAATCATACCACAGCTACTCACAAGAAATGAATTAATAAAACCTCCCTTATGGAGACAACCCCATTCCTTAGTCACTAGTTGTAGCCCGTTTTCCCCAAATAAAGGAGAGCTGAAAGTCTTACCATCATCAACTCCTAGGATAGAATTGGTATTTGGTAGGTTCAAGGACTCTCCACCAAGGCTGGGCTGGGAGTTCATAGACCCCAGGTTTTTACTGGTCCTGAAGCCTCTTCAAGCAACTACTGCCCATTAGCGGCTCAGCTGCACAGAGAACAGGATGTGAGAGAAACGCAGCAGGCAAGGCTGTGCCTGCGGTCCCCATTTGCCTTCACAGGAAGCTGGCCTTTCCTTTCAGAACTGGAACTTAACCTGTATCTTGGATGCTATCTACTTCTGGGGAGTAAGATAACCCTAGAAGGGAAGGGCAGAGCCTCATAGATAAATATCTTTGCCTGTGAGCAGCGTGTGGAGAATTAATATATGAAATGGGATGGGTCCATCCTTGGAAAGGAGTATTTGGAATGAAATAATTGATCACAGTGTGAGACATGAAAAAAATAATAAAAATGAGTTATCAAATTTAAGTAGGGTAAAAAGGGAGTCAGGACTGACTATAAAAAATGTTTTAAACCCTCCCCTTCTATGATATAAAGAAGTCTTTATCACAATACTCAAGTGCTGGTTAAGGGATCAGCATAAGTTACCATCAAATTCACTAGGGAAACTTGGAAACTATACAGATTCGGGGATCTTACTCCCCAATAATTTCAGTTGTCAGTTTGTACTGTTTTGTTTTATTTGGGGATGAGGGGTGGACAGGCAATACAAACATGCACATTTTGAAAGCTTACAGATTTCCACTGTAGAGCTATACTTGGAAACCACTAGTCCCATCAAATGAGACTAGGTCTCTTCCCACAACACAGAATCTGATAATTCCTAAATAACCAGGTAGGCCAGTTATTTGGCTTTTTGAACCCAGAAGATACAGCCCTCCACTCTACTCTCTCTCCTCACCGGTTTGCTCCTGGTCTTGACTCCCAGCTGCTCCCAGCTGCAAGTGATGCTTTTTCATGTGCACGTTCCTACTCCCACTCTGAGAGAAGGTCTTCCCACAGACTTGACACTGATGAGGCTTCTCTCCTGAAACAGAGCAGGTTACAACAGCATGGCCAAAGAACAGGGTACATTTCTGACTGCAAGAGAATGGACTCAAGACCTGGAGAGAGGGGCGCCTGGGTGGCTCAGTGGGTTAAGCCTCTGCCTTCAGCTCAGGTCATGATCCCAGGGTCCTGGGATCGAGCCCCGCATCGGTCTCTCTGCTCCGCAGGGAGACTGCCTCCACCTCTCTCTCTGCCTGCCTCTCTGCCTACTTGTGATCTCTCGCTCTCTGTGTCAAATAAATAAATAAATAAAATCTTTAAAAAAAAAAAAAAAAAAAAAGACCTGGAGAGAGAAGCTCACAAAACATTCAACTAAACAGAAGAGGCTTTTCCTTCTCCATTCTCTACCCAGCCTTGGAGGTCCCCAGCCTCAGAACCTTCATACACCAGGGAAGGCAGGAAGAGTTCACCAGGAGGGCTTAGCATGCCATTGCTCCCAACTCCTACTCTTTCCAGACCTACTATACTGCTGCTTTCACCTCTTTGGTATCAGATCATGGCAGCCACACAGAATATTTCCTTCCCTTCCAGATACAGTATTCCCTGGAGCTCTGGAACATGTACCATCCTCAAGTATCCCAACCCTGGGTCCAGAATACCCCCTTATCCCACCACTTCCTGCCACCACTCTCAGAGTCACCAGTGTTTACACTGGTGGGTCTTCTACACAGTGATCTGAACTATCCTCTGTACCCTCAAGTCCCAAAGCTCTCAGTCGTCTTTCCACTACTCAGACAACCACAATTAGAGCTGGGGTCAGAAACACATGCCTATAGGAGATCAGTAGGAGGCCAGAGTAAGTGAAATGGCCAGAAAATTTCCAGAAAAGGAAAATCTATAGAGACAGAAAACTCACCAGTGGTTGCCTGAATCTGGGGGTGGAAGCAGGAACTGACAACCAGAAGGCACAAAGGAACATCCTGGTGTGACAGAAGTGTTTGAAAACTGGACTGTGGTGATGACTGTACAATTCTACATATTTTCTAACACTGATCTGTATGTTTACAATAGGTGAATTTTAAGGTATATGCATTATTACACCAAAAAAGCTGTTAAAAGAGAACTACAATGGATTTATATGCAATGACCTACACAGAAAACCCATGAATTATACCAGAAGAAACAAGAGCTCTAATTTCTTATTTTGAAGACTCATAATTAAAAGAAATGAAAGAAAAGGATCACACATTTTTTTTTCTGCCTTTCCTGTGCAAATTACCAAACAGCCCTACTGGATAGAGAAGAGACCTATTATACACAGAAGAATTCCAGCTGATGTGAACAGAATGATAGAATTAGGAAAACCACCATTTTACAATCTAATGAAATAACTAATTCAGGCACTCACTCATAGATACGGCAAAACATGCTAGGGAACTTACAATGTGACGATCAAGGTGTTACCATCTGAACCCATGATAAATTCTGCAACCAAGCACTGTGTGTCCTCCTGATATGATGATACAAAATGAAACACATACAACCATTTATAACACATCCTTGCCAAGTCTTTGAACCTTTTGAAGCTTCTAGGGCTGACTTTCTTCTATAGGACATCTAGGGAAACAAGTTAAATAACATAAACGAAAGCAACCAACCAATCCAGAATGTGAGACATTCCGTAAAACCAACTAACTCTGTGGTTGCAGTAAGTCTATGGCATGAAAAAAAAAAAGTGAGTATAAACAGATTTAGATTAAAGGACTTAAGTGTAGGGGCGCCTGGTGGGCTCAGTGTGTTAAAACGTCTGCCTCGGCTCAGGTCATGATCTCCGGGTCCTGGGATCGAGTCCCGCATCGGGCTCTCTGCTCGGCGGGGAGCCTGCTTCCCTCTCTCTCTCTCTGCCTGCCTCTCTGCCTACTTGTGATCTCTCTCTGTCAAATAAATAAATAAAATCTTTTAAAAAAAAATAAAAAAATAAAAAATAAAATAAAGACTTAACTGTAAAAATTAAACCAAGTATAATAATTAAAACTTATTGGATCCTGATTTAAATAAATCCACTGTAAAAGACATTTTTGAGGGGCGCCTGGGTGGCTCAGTCGTTAAGCGTCTGCCTTCGGCTTGGGTCATGATCCTGGGGTCCTGGAATTGAGCCTCGCATTGGCTCCCTGCTCAGTGGGAAAGCCTGCTTCTCCCTCTTCCACTCCCACTGCTTATGTTCCCTCTCTCATTGTGTCTCTGTCAAATAAATAAATAAAATCTTAAAAAAAAAAGACATTTTTGAGACAATTGCAAAAAAAAACTAAACATGGACTGGGTATGAGATAAAATTAAGGAACTGTTAATTCTAAAAGGTATGATAACAGTATTGTTATTTAAGAAAATGTCTTTATTTTCTCTCTTATGTACGTCTGACATAATTTTATATAATAAATTTTTTTTAAAAGAATTTATTGACAGACAGAGAGTGAGAAAAGAAGAGACAGCACAAGCAGGGGGAGCAGCAGAGGGAGGGGGGAAGCGGGGCTCCCTGCTCACCCAAAGCTGGGACTCAATCCCAGGACCTTGAGATCATGACCCAAGCCAAAGGCAGAGGCTTAACCCACTGAGTCACCCAGGTACCCTATATAATAAAATTAAGTAAGATAAAAACACTCTACAAACCAACCAAAATGTACCTGAAGTCCCCATCTAACCCACAGGTTATTAGTTGTCACCTTCTGCTTAGAACTTGTCAGCAGGTAAGAGCTCAACTCTGAAATTCCTATCTCTGCTTGCTTACACCTCTCTAACTCCCTCACTCCCACTGAATTGCTTTGCATTCCCATGCAATTATCAATAGCTTTGATTTCTGATTCTGTCATGAGGAGCAAACTTTATGTTGAACAGCTTGTTTCTTTCCAGGGTCTTTACACCACCCCCACCCCCCACCACCATCCTTTTACCCTTATGGTTCTCCACCTTCCCTGAAATCTGTGACTGGGATGGGTTCTAGTACCTGAGTGAACCACCAAATGTTTTCTCAGGCTAGAATACTCAGCAAAGGAACGGCCACATCCTTGGGCTTCACACAGAAAAGGCTTCTCTCCTAGAGACAGAAAATGAGATAAAGAGTCAGTGTTCTGATGAAATGACGATCTATTACTCTCTTTTCCCATTAACATTATCCAGTTTCCAATGACTTGCTCAGATTTCTTGAATTCAGCCTGTGTAGTTTCAGCGGGGCTATCTATCCAGCAGGTGTCGCCTCTCAGTGGTCTCCCAGCCAACAACCCGCCAGACAGCCCTGCCCTCCTCTCTAGAGAGGGTACCTCTGAGCATCACACTTCCTCCTCCTTCCTGGTTTCAAGCGCTGATCCCAGCTACACTGACTTACCTCCTCAGTGATCCCATCCCTTTTGAGGGTATCAAGATTAACACCACATATGCTCTTGGGATTTTTATCTTATATTAATTCTTTCCATGATTCAGTTTCTAAATCCGCTAAAAAGTACAGATTTCTAAAGGTTATAAAATAAGTTTTACATAGTTCCACTGTCTAAAGCAAACAAACAAAAACAGATATTCAGTCAGAGGTACAAGAAAAATCTGTAATAATATGCTAAAAGTAATTACTGCCTGATAGTGGCATTATGATTTCCTTTCTTCTTTGTATTTCTCTGTAATTTTTATTGTCTAGAATATTACATTATTATTTTAAAAATCAAAGATGCATGGTAAAAACTAAAAAATAAGGCCCGTAGACTAACTGAGAGTACTATTAACTTTCTGGTTCTGATATTGTACTGTGGCGACAGATGTCCCTTTTTTGGAGAAGCTGGGTAAGGCACATAACTTTTTGTACTATTTTGCAAATTCTCATGAGACTATTATTTCAAAATAAAAAGTGAAAAAAAATCAGAGATGTAGTTCCTATCCAAAGGTCACAGACTAGTGTGAGAAATAAATGTATTCATAAATAACTTTAGTATAAATTCCTGTACAAAAACGTGCTAAGGGGACGCCTGGGTGGCTCAGTTGGTTAAGCAGCTGCCTTCGGCTCAGGTCATGATCCCAGCGTCCTGGGATCGAGTCCCACATCGGGCTCCTTGCTCATCAGGGAGCCTGCTTCTCCCTCTGCCTCTGCCTGCCATTCTGTCTGCCTGTGCTCGCTCTCTCTCCCTCTCTCTCTCTGACAAATAAATAAATAAAATCTTTAAAACAAAACAAAACAAAACAACAACAAAAAAAATGTGCTAAGTAT
Organism: Lutra lutra; assembly: GCF_902655055.1. Taxonomy (NCBI): domain Eukaryota; kingdom Metazoa; phylum Chordata; class Mammalia; order Carnivora; family Mustelidae; genus Lutra; species Lutra lutra. Next base: position 133,171,465 of record NC_062284.1, read on the forward strand.
TCAGAAAAAGGAGGAATTCTGGGGCACCTGGGTGGCTCTGTCGGCTGGGTGTCCAACTTTTGCTTTTGGCTCAAGTCATGATTTCAGGGTGCTGGGACCAAGGTCCCCCCACCCCCACCCCATGCTGCTCAGCAGGGAGTTCACCTCTGCCCCTCCACAATGTTTGAATGTGCTATCCCTGTCTCTGAAATCAATCTTTTTTTTTTCTTTTTAAGATTTTATTCATTCATTTGACAGACAGAGATCACAAGTAGGCAGAGAGGTAGGCAGAGAGAGAGAGATGGAGAAGCAGGCTCCCCGCCGAGCAGAGAGCCCAATGTGGAGCTCGATCCCAGCACCCCGGGATCATGACCTGAGCCGAAGGCAGAGGCCTCAACCCACTGAGCTACCCAGGTGCCCCTGAAATAAATCAATCTTTAAAAAAAATTAAATTAACATAATACAATCTCAAAAGATTATTTTGAGAATTGAGACACTATAAGTTAAGTACTTTCAGCATAGTGTCTGGCACAGTCAGCCCTCATGGTAAGCCACCAAAATCAGTAGCTTTAATTACTGTTGTCACTACTAATAAAGATCTGTGGTCACTTCTGCCATCTGAGATGAACTAAGTATAGCTCAGTCTCTCAAGTAAAAGCTGGGAAGAGCTATTCTGCCCTAAAACATATTCAGTGGTAATGTCCATCTAGCAGGTATCACAGGGAGATACCTGGAATGAATGGGGCCTCAGCTTGGGTTTCACTTTTTTTTGGAGGGGGGGTGTTCACTTTTTAATGCCCTTTAATTATACCTGCTGTCATTTTAGCAATGCAAGAAGAAAGAAGAGACAAAGAAAGTGGCAAGAAAGTGGGGAAGAACAGTTACACATCCTAAGAGACTGGTCTTGGTTCAGTGATTAAGCTCTGATAAGAAACTTGGTACATTTTAGGTCAAGTGGCTTGGTAAGTCACCCTTAAACTCTTAGAATGAGAGTCAGGGTGTCTTTATTTGGTTCCTTTGATATTAACATGCTATTTGACCCTGTCAAGTCACTTTCCCATTCTGCTTCTCATGTTTTGAGGCTCCATCAAAAAAGCAAGCTCCTCAAAGTCAGGGATGTGTCTCAGCTTTTGTACTTCCTCCCTCACCTTACCCCACTTAGTGGCTAGAAGAGGCTCTGTAGGGTTTGTGTGATGCAATAAATATTACTGATCAAAATTACAACCATGTAATTGTCGAAGATATTTGAAAATACTGATTCTGTTCATATCTCACCATATCATTGTTATCAGAGAAGGTCTTTCATCCCTTCCTACACTTTAGGCTCCTACAGGCAGGAATCAACACTGTCCATTCCTCACACGCAGGTGAAAGGTTAACAAAGGTTACCGAATTAACTGAAAAGTGCCACGAAGCATGTGAAAAAAAGAAACTCCATTTTCAGAGTTCTAGCAACAAACCTAAACCTTCACTTCTACTCCCAGCTCCAAGCCTTTCCTGAGGACAGGCACGCAAACCCCGAGCCCAGGGGCAGACCGTCTACAGGAAGGCGGGGTTGCACACACCTGTATGGATGCGCAAGTGGTTCTTCAGATTTCCAGCTGTAGTGAACTGCTTACCACAGCTAGACTCGGGGCACACAAAGGGCTTCTCCCCATTATGGGTCCTCATGTGCACCTTCAGTCTCTGCAGCACATAGAAGCTTTTCCCACAACCTTCTGCAGGACAGATGAAAGAGCGGTCATTTCTGGGGGGGGAAAAACATCATATAAGCAACAATACCTGAAAATGCTCTTTTCTAGAAAGGACAAATTAAATCTCGTATTGCCTTTTAAAGCAGACAGTAATCCCAAAGCTGGATATACCAGAATCATCTGAAGCTTATTAAAACCACAGATGCCCCAGGCCTTACTCCCCACCCTCTTTTATTAAAGTAATATCTATGAAAAAAAAAATAATAATCTCTATGCCCAACGTGAGGCTTGAACTCACGACCCCAAGATCAAGAGTTGCATGCTCTACCAACTGAGCCAGCCAGGTGCCCCACACCTTCTTGAATACTGATTTCACAGGTTTATGAGTGACACCCATGCTTATGTATTTTAAGTTTTCCAAGAAATTATGTTTTATAATGAGATTCCAGAACTCTTGTTCTAAGATGCTTAGGTGCCAAATGTCTTATTAAATATTTATGAAAAATGAGGTAAATGAGACAATGCAAACCTTTCTATTAAAAAAAACAAAAGACATCTTAATCACTAGTGAACTGGAGCCCTGGCTTTCCTTTAATCTGTCCACTTGGGGACAAGCTCTTCCAGAAGCATCAACATTCTTGAGCTCCAAGTATGGCACCTCAGATATGCTCACCGATGCGTTTTGAGATGGTACTTGAAGTGAGCGGGCCACACAAATGTCCGGTCACAGCCTTCAACTGTACATTTGAGCTTCTTTTCCACTTGAGGAAGGGGCCCAGAATCTTTGGGCTGCCCATCACCAGAACTGAGGTGGACATTTTCTCCTGTAACAGAGTCACATATTTGTAATCCAGGAAAGGAAGCTGCTGAGGTACTTCGGTTCAAACAATAAAGCTCCTATATTTTACTCCTACTGATCAGTAAGCAGAGAACTCTCTTCAGCTTCCCTCGCTCTCTTTATATCCACTTAACAGAAGTGAGCACACAATTTGTTCCCATCCCCTTACGCCAGACAATTATCAAAAGCCATCATGCTTCGTTTCACAAGACCAGGCCTCTCTGGCCAATGTAAGAAATGTCCACAATGGTTTCACATAAAAAAGAAGAGTTAAACCTATCCTGCATTACAGAAATTGGCAGGGAAGCATATATGTCAACACCCGGAGAGGGATGCTAAAGATGGCTTCTTGTTCTAGGTATTAGTAAACTTATATTTATTCTAGGAGAGGCAGCCATTCTGGCTTAGTTCTGAGCTTATGGTTGTGACTTCTCTGCTAAATGATCATTCTTAGATTTCTATCTTCTGAGGGCAGTCTGGCTATTTCTACCATTTTAGAGAATAAGAACAACCCTCCAATTTCCTGTGCCATTTCTCTTTAAAAATGCAAAAGCTCATCTGATTTTATAATTTCTAACCACATTTTAAAAAGCTAGAAACAACATCAACTGAAGTTTTTTGTTCAACAGAACAAAAGGAAGAAGAGCATGTGCCTCCCTTAAATTTAAGTAAAATCAGTTAATTAAAGCTTTATATAAAAATCCCAGATTCGCAGGTAATACGCCTTTTCTTTAATTTTCTTAAAGATATAGTTGGACATCAACAAAGAAAAATATTTATGATTACTTAATTTTGCTACAAGCAAATGGAGTTTATCTTTCTAAGACATATACCTCAGGAATAAGATTTGTATTTCCAAATTTCCCTCTCAAAAGCCAAGAACAGGAACAATAAATGTGGTACCCATCATATTTCCTGGAACCAAGGTTTCCATCTCGAATATTAATCTTAATTCTCTTCCTGTCCTACATGTTCCTTGCTGTACATGTCACCAAGTGCTAATCATAAAACTAAATGCTCCAAGGTCAGAGTAGAATCTAAGATGCCTTTTGTTACTTTTAATTTTTTTTCTTTTTTAATATCGTCCCACACAGTTTTTATTTAATTGAAAATCAGCTGCACATAGGTGAATTTTAAACAGTACAAAACTATATATACCATAAAGGAAATTTCCCACCAACTCCAGAGCTCCAGCTAATTAATTTCTAATGAAAGATCAGTAGAAATTAATATAGAAATTTAAACAGCTGACATTTGGGACCTTGTGTATTCAATGTTGTAGATACAATGAGAACACTGATATAATCATGAAATTTAAAAACCGCTCAGAAAATAGTGAATTGCTTTGTATTTGAGTCCTTATGAAACTAGTCCTTAAAAAAACACAGAGCACTGTTTGCCGAAGACAGATTAGCTTAAAATGACATCAAGCAACGATAGTTTTGGATATTTAGAGATCTGACAAACTGGTTCCCCCCAAAAAGAGAAAGACAAAGAAATTCAACACTTTATATGGTGCATGTTGTATAACACTGTAAACACTTTAAAGATCCCACAGTTATGTGAGGTCTTTGCATTCAGGATAAAATTTCCAGCAAGAGTATCATATATAGTATGGGTCAGTAACTCACTCTGTAAAGGGCCAAATACTAAGTATTTTTGGCTTAAAGGACCATATGGTCTCTGTCACTACTCAACTTTGCCACTGGAGCAGCCAATTTGTAATGAATGGATATGCCTGTATTCCAACCAAACTTTATTTACAAAACAGGTGGTTATTTGGCCCTTTGCTAACCCCTTATATAAAGCATCATATACAAAATTTAAATATATCCGTATTTCAGTCAACTTAGATAGAGGTGAAGATGTGCTCTGAGAAACTGCTGCAAGACTCACAAAATGGCTTTAGTAACAACAAAGATATTTATGTTAAAGATGCATTTAATGGGGCGCCTGGGTGGCTCAGTGGGTTAAAGCCTCTGCCTTTGGCTCAGGTCATGATCTCAGGGTCCTGGGATCGAGCCCCATATCAGGCTCTCTGCTCAGCAGGGAGCCTGCTTCCCTCTCTCTCTCTCTGCCTGCCTCTCTGCCTGCTTGTGATCTCTCTCTCTCTGTCAAATAAATAAAATCTTTAAAAAAAAAAAAAGATGCATTTAAATACTGGATAAAATCATTATGTTAGTGGGCAAAAAGCAATATTAAAGTATTTCATGATTTAAAAATGTGTGTGGAATCAAAATAATAAAACTTTCAAAAACAACTTACAGTGTTTACTTTTATCTAAATGGCTAACAGTTTATATATCTAAGTTAGCCCCCTGAAAAGGTTTTATGGAATCATTTCATTGACAAAATAGAAGACTCTCATATATTTGGGCTCATTTTATATTCAAGTATACAAGGTAGTTGTTAGGTAGTAAGGTAACATATTTTGAGAGTAATAAAAACACCCACACAATGCTTTGCTGGTTATAAGCTCTCCTAGAGACACTCTCATTTAAATCTCCAAAACAACCCCATCAGGTAAACTACTCAATCTCTGTGTTCTAAACACGAGAATACTGTGGCTAAGAAGGTTAAATCTCCTAGGCAGAGGACTGGTTCATGACAGCACCAGTTCTGGATCCCAGATCTCAAGACACCAAGCCCTAAGTTCCCTCCCTGCACAGCTTCTTCTGGCACATGCAATGCTACTTCCTTAATGCAAAGTGGAGATGTAGACGGTTTCAGGATCCAGAGATTAGCAAAAGCATCTCAGGAAGAATCTGAACTTTACAGCCTCCCCAAAATGGTAGAACTGACCATTCTAAGGAGCACTATGGTTGTCAAAGCAGAACTAATTATTCTGAAACTAAGAAAAGTCTGAAGTTCTCTTTGCAGTGACATAGATGGAGCTAGAAACTATTATGCTAAGTGAAATAAGTCAGTTAGAGAAGGACAAATACCATATGATCTCACTCACAGGTGAAATTTAAGAAACAAAAGAGCAAAGGGGGGAAAAAAACGGAGAGGCAAATGAAGATATAGACTCTTACCAATATAAAACAACTGATGGTCACTAGAGGAGGGATGGGTGGGGGGGATGGGTGAAACAGGTGATGGGGATTAAGGAGTGCACCTGTGATGGGCACCCAGTGTTGAACCACTATATTGTAATTCAGCTGTATGTTAACTAACTGCAATTTAAATAAAAACTTAAAAAAAAAGAAGTCTGGAGTTCCCCTTGTAGAAAAGATTTAGGTTAATGTTTCTAAAACTGGAATATTCTGAAATATTCTCAGGGATCCTTGAGAAAGTTTCTAATTTTTTATTTTCACTTGTATCGTAATCACAGAATAGTCATAAGCACGTTCTAGATCATCCACATGTGCTGCAAACAGTCATGTACCAACATAAAATTTCAGTACTTTAAACTTGGTTTGTGATAATGATAATGTGTATCTTACCTTAATAACTTGTTGTAGTACCTTAACTGTCACAGATTAAAGAGAAAATATAGAAGCTGCTCTAAAACAAAAAGTATTATGGCATGTTACATAAGCAAAGGTTGTGCATGCTTTAGGGGTGGTTTAAATAGAGTTGTGGTCCTAAAGCTTTAACATGTATTGGAACCACTGAGAGGGCTTACTAAAAGAGCACATGTTTCTGACTCAGTAGGATGAGGCCTGAGAATTTGTATTTCTAAGTTCCCAGATGATGCTGATGACCCAACGACTACACCTGAAAACTACTGGACAGAGAAAAGTGGGACAGAGTTAGTACAGGCATGCTGAACTCAAAAGAAACAGCACTACAGACTGTTTGGATATTTAAGGTCATATGATGAAAGGGTTCCCCCAAAAAAAAAAAAAAAAAAAAAAAAAGCAGTGGTAGCTACTGAAATTGCTAAATTGCTCTGAGTAGCAATTCAGTTTCAGCAAAACACCATCGTCTGCCAAAATAAAATATTAACTTTATTTTCACTGGTTTTGTAGTTTTATTTCTATTAATTGGTAATACTGTTTTGATTTTATAATGGTATAAAAGCTCCAAGTGTAGGGAACAGTACAATAAAAACAACTCAAGGTAACATCTTGATCCGTGAAAATGTTTTCCCTTTAATGCTCTGGACATAATTCAAAGCTGACGACTGGGAATGCTAGTGGTGTTGATTTTGCATGTGAATCTGCCAGAGCGAAGTTATTTTATAGAAAATAAGACAATGTACACATTTCTGGCTGTCTGCTCTCACCAATAAAATGACTTCGATTACAGTCATTGCATTACAAAATCCCCATACAGAATACTGGAAATGACAAACATCACAGGGTCTCACCGTTGCTGCTGGTTTTTGCATTCTTTGCCAGCTGCGCGCGAGTAGCCGCAATCAAACTATCATGAGCCAACTCCTGAACCCGCAGGAACCATGGAATGCTACTGTCCGCGCTCTCACCGGAGAGGAAATCATTCCCTGAATCCTCTGCCTCATCTTGTACAAATACTAAGTGCTCAGCTGAAGAGCCCAGACCTGGAAGAAACAAGGGGATATGTGAAAGTTACCCACCAAGTTACCCTTTTACCGGCCCTGGCTCAGATACTTCGTATCTGGAATAGCTGAATCCGCTCTTGTAGATTTTCACCTCTCACCTCAAGCTTCTGTTCTCCTACTACATGAGGTTCTCACTTTCTACTCCCAGACAGGCTTATCTTTCTTACCTCCTCTGGTTTCAGAGGCAAAGCTGTCCCCCCAGGGCAAGCAAGCTAGGATCCTGACCCTATCAGTCATCTTCTCTCGGCCATCTGCAAGCCATTCCTCTCTACTGGCCACCTCACAACCTCCCCTCAGAGCCTTTAAATGTCTCGCCCATCTTCATTTTTAAAAAAGAAGAGAAAATCCCAAGTACTTCTCTAGCTATTCACTGACAGTCAAGTTTCCTGCCAAGTGTAGCTCCCAACTTTTGTATCCACTTTATCATCTGTCACGGTTAGAACCCTGGCCTTGACCTCTACCACCTCAGTAACAACTGCTCTTGCTCAGGTCACCAGACATAAACTTCCCAGTCCTCCCCTCACTAGCCTCTCCTGTGGTATGTGGCATGACTTAACGACCTTTTTCTTCTTTTAGACATTTTCCCTCTCTTGGCTTCTCCCATTTCACTCTCCTTCTGTTTTCCTTATCCCTCTCTAGCAGTTCCTCCTCACTCTTCTGCTCCTCTCTTAAATGTTTTTTCCAGGGTCCCAGATTTGCCTTCTTTTCTGTTTATGCTTCTGAATCAAAGAATCCATGCTCACTGTTTCATACATTTCCTGAATGCTGATAAGCACCAAAACAACTTAGTTCCCACAAGACATTTCTAGAACTCTGTTTCTAACTGTCTAAAGGACACCTCCTCATGAATGTCCCTCTGAAATCCCAACATCAACAAGCAGAAACTGGAACTAATCATCCTCCCCCCAACCCAGTTCTTGGGCTATCTTGCTGAATGGCACAATCTAATTTCCTAAACGAGAAACTTCTGAGTCATCCTAAAGTCTGCCTTCTCCCTCTACACATTCAACTTATCACCAGACTATACCAATTCTCTAAAATTATAAAATAATAAGGCTTCTTTCCATTTTAGGTATGACTAAGTTAGGTATGCCCCACCCCCAATTTTTGTCCTCAAGCATGAGCAGAGTTCAGAAAAGGATAGAGTACCTGCTCTTGTTAGGTTAAGAAGAATAAAAGAAGTGCTGTCGCTCGGCTGGAGATCTTGCAACAAGCTCGGAGACTCTGGAGTGGACAAAAACTCCGGGGACTTCTGTACAGTCTGAGCCCTCGTCTCCTCTCCGTCTGGGCCCACATTCACCTGAAGGCTTCTCAACACAGCTGAGGAAGGGACCTCCTTGGAGGAGTTTGTATGACTTGGAGTATCATCTAGCAAAGGGAAAAATATCACAGCTTGATGTAGCACCTATATCCAGAGCTCACCATTCTGATACACAGCACCCTTAAAAGAGCCCTTATAGGAGCAGCAGCATTTTTATTTTACAAATACAAAATTTCCCTCAGAAGAAAACAGAGTGATAACTTTAAGTTTTAAAGGGAGTCGGCCAAAATATGAGGGACAGATTCATTTGACACTTGGCAGTAACAACCAACCAACCATCCACATTTGGACATTATTGGCTTTTGTCCTTTCAAGGCCAGAAATCAGTACTTTTCCCTTGAAAAATATATTTATACAACAAATATTAACTCAAGAATAGGATTCTAAATTTTAAATTATTTGTCTTGGGAAAAGATTCCCTCCCTTTAATTTTTATAGCATGTATGTGACAGTTCTATTGAGTCACTGGGGGAAAAAAAACCACAACCTGAGAAATCACTGAAATTTTACAGAATCATAAATGTTTCATTATACTTATGAGTTTACAATGAAATGTAAAGAAATAATTTGGAAGACTTGCTCTCTAGAACTTTATTCTAAAGGGAGGAATGAATTTTTTTTTTAAAGATTTTATTTATTTATTTATTTGACAGAGAGAGATCACAAGTAGACAGAGAGAGAGAGAGAGAGGGAAGCAGGCTCCCTGCTGAGTGGAAAGCCCGATGCGGGGCTCGATCCCAGGACCCTGAGATCATGACCTGAGCCGAAGGCAGCGGCTTAACCCACTGAGCCACCCAGGCGCCCCGGAATGAATTTTTTTTTAAGATTTTATTTCTTTATTTGACAGACAAAGATCACAAGTAGACAGAGAGGCAGGCAGAGAGAGAGGGGGAAGCAGGCTCCCTGCTGAGTGGAAAGCCCGATGCGGGGCTCGATCCCAGGACCCTGAGATCATGACCTGAGCCAAAGACAGAGGCCTTAACCCATTGAGCCACCCAGGTGTCCCTGGAGAAATGAAATTCCAAAGATTTTGGTTGCAGTAAAATGAGGACTTGAACTGCAGAGCTAACATATCCAATGTTTGCAGGGGTTTCAGTCATCTTTATAAAAGGCAGATAATTTTGTTTTCCTTTTTTTTAAGTAAGACGACAGATAAGATTATAGGAATGAAAGTAGATGCCTAGGGATAGTACTGCCATTTCAAAGTCTAATGCAATAGTACAATATGAATGTCCTTAATGTCACAGAACTGGTTAAAGAGTACATTTATTAAAATGGCTAACTGGTTTAAATGGCAAATCCTTAGTTATGTTTATATTATCATACACAAAAAATTTTTTTAAAGAAGTTCATAGCAGTACTGTTTATCATAGTAAAAAAAATCATAGTTTTTACTATGATGAATATAACTAAATATTCATCAACAGTGTCACGGACAAAGAAGCTGTGGTTACAGACATGTAACAGAATACTACACAGCAATGAAACCGAACAAAGCACAGCCACACAAACAAGGATGAATCTCACAACTATACAGTAACAGAAGAAAGGTACAGCAACATACATTCGTATGATTCCAAGGTCTAAAAACACTTAAGTTTAAATTGCATTGCTTAGATCTCTGTGATGAAATTTAGGGAACAAATATTGGTCAGAGAATTGAAGGTAGTGGTGACCTGTGAAGAACAGAGGTTGTCTTTATCAGGGAGGGACCCCATGGGGGCTTAGCTGCTGGCAAGGTTCTATTTCTTGATGGGGTGATGGGTATCTCCTTTATAATAACTCTTTGAAATGTATAAGCACAGGATCTTATACTTTTCTATATCTATCACAAATATCAACTAAAAAGGAAACATACCCGCCATGCATGGAATGATACACACATATTTAAGATGGAGAGGAATAAAGTTAGAAAGATGTGCAGATACATTTGTTTGTAATATTATGTTTCATGAGCTGGGATGTGAATTTCATTTATTATTATTGGTAAAATAATTTCATTTATTATTATTGATAATTGGATATCTAGAATATTTTCAGGGATGCTTGGGTGGCTAAGTCAGTTGGGCGTCTGCCTTCGGCCACAGTCCCAAAGGCCCAGGATCAAGCCCACATCAGGCTCCCTGCTCAATGGGGAGTCTTCTTGTCCCTTTGCCGTTCACCCCGCTCGTGCTCATGCTCTCTCTCTCAAATAAATAAATAAAATCTTTAAGATTTTATTTATTTATTTGACAGACAGAGATTACAAGTAGGCAGAGAGGCAGGCAGAGAGAGAGGAGGAAGCACGCTCCCTGCTGAGCAGAGAGTCCGATGTGGGGCTCGATCCCAGGACTCTGAGATCATGACCTGAGCCGAAGGCAGAGGCTTTAACCCACTGAGCCACCCAGGCGCCCCAATAAATAAAATCTTTAAAAGAAATAAAATAAGATAAAATAAAAATTTTTTTTTTAAAGATTTTATTTATTTGACAGAGAGAAATCACAAGTAAGCAGAGAGGCAGGCAGAAAGAGAGGAGGAAGCAGGCTCCCTGCTGAGCAGAAAGCCCGATGCGGGACTCGAACCCAGGACCTGGGATCATGACCTGAGCCGAAGGCAGCGGCTTAACCCACTGAGCCACCCAGGTGCCCCAAATAAAATATTTTTAATCAGGGTACCTGGCTGGCTCGGTCAGAAGAGCACAAGACTCTTGATCTTGGGGTTGTGAGTGTGAGCCCAACACTGGGTGTAGAGATTACTTAAATGAATAAATATATAAATAAAAACTTTTTAAAAATAAAATAAAACATATTTTTAAAAGATTTTATTTATTTGACAGAGATCACAAGTAGGCAGAGAGGCAATTGGGGGGACAATGGGGGCCTGCTGGCGCCCTGCTGAGCAGAGAGCCTGATGAGGGCTCAATCTCAGGACCCTGAGATCATGACCTGAGGCGAAGACAGAGGCTTAACCCTCTGAGCCACCCAAGCGCCCCTAAAATAAAATATTTTTAATCAAAATTAAAACTAAAGGGGCGCCGGCATAGCTCAGTCATTGGGTGGCTGCTGGTCATGATCTCAGGACTCTGGGATTGAGCCCTGCATGGGGCTCCCTGCTCAGCCTCTCCTACTCCCCCCACCCCAACTTGTGTTCCCTCTCTAGCTGTCTCTCTGTCAAATAAATAAATAATCTTTTTAAAAATTACAACTGAAGTTAATGTAGAAAAGAAGATTAATGATTTTGTTCTTTTTACTTCAATACTGTTAAAATATTTATTTAACAAATTAAAATCGGGAGAGAAAATTTTAAGCCCAATGAAAATCAAAATTTATTAACACATGGAAATGTACACATACTGAAAATCCATAAGGATCTGGGAAAACTCCAACATACCAGTAGAAAAACAGGAGTTGAATGACAGAAGATATGTGAAAGCTAGGAACTAGACAGGGAAGCCTTAAGTCAACACTGGTTGGTTGCATGCATCTGCCTTCTTGAATCTTTAAACATTGAAAAACATTTTAAAGTCACTTCAAAATCACCTCCAATAGAGGACAGTACCCAGAAGACATTATTATGAGCTGTCGCCAGTCACCAATAGGTGGTGACCCTCCCCCGATTTAACATCAATATTCCAAATTTTAAATATTCCAATTTCCAGAAAATAAAGAATTCACTGCACCCAAAAATAATGTTCTCCTTGGTAACAGTCAAGGGATAGGACTCATCCTCTCCCCATCCAAAGTTAATCTCACAACTCATGATTAGCATTCTAGTTCCTCCTACCTCTCCTGGAGCCTCCCCACTAATTAGCCTCTCTTTCTGTTCACAGCTTCTCTAATTGGCTCTTTCCTCTTAGCATAAAACCATCCTCAAATATTTCAGATCTTAAAAAAAGAATTCTGCCATCAACCTTATGTCCTTCTCTTTTTCCTTCCCATAGCAGGAGAGCCTTGAGAAAGTGTAGTTCCTTCCTCAACTACCCTTACCTTACACTGACGCCTCAACCCTCTACACCCTGGCTTTCCATTCCCTTTCCATGGAACAGGTCCTGCCATTGTCAACAATGGCTTTGTTGGCCCTTTCTCATTGGGACAGTCCCTATCCCACGGGCCTCTTAGAAGCATCTGACACACTGACTATTCTCCTGAGTTCTATGCCCGCATTCTATAGGAATATTTCTCTCACTACTCTAGCCTTTCCTTTTTCCCTCCTTCATAGGCTCTCCTGCTTTACCCTGTACCCTGAATAGGGAGCTCCACATTGATCTTTTCTTCTCACTCTCACATTCTACGAATGATCCTATCCATTACTGTGGCTTAAATTACCAATTAAGTAATTGGTAATTAAGTAACTCCCGTGGTTGCTTATTCTCCATAATTCCTAGTTTTTACAGTTTCTACCAGTCAGTTATAAAGTCATTTATCCCATCCCACCAGTATGATAGAGCAGGCTAAGCTCTTAAAAATTGCTTATCTTATTTCTTGTATGCTTCATTTTTACCTGGTAACATTAGCCGACTGCATTCTGGGGCCTCAGTCACTGGAAGGAGGGACAAGCAAGTAATGTCTTTAGCTTCTGATTCTACTAGCCCCTGTCCCAATGGGATGGACGTATTCTGAACAAACTGTACCAGGAGCTGGGGAGTGGGGGAGGAAGAGACAATATTGAAAAATATAAGTTGTTATGAATTAATCTAAACCTCTGAATTTACAACAAGTTCACAGCGTAATTAAATCTTTATTGCTTACTAGTTTCAAGCACATTCAGAGAAAAACTACATTAACTACAAAATAACACTTGAAGTTATTTTTATCAAGTGCTCTGTTCTAAAGAAAAGCTATCTTATAGTGGCTCATTTAATCCTCATCATAACCCAGTAAGATTGAACACATATTTTAAAGATAAAGAATCAGGGTGCCTGGGTGGCTCAGTGGGTTAGGCCGCTGCCTTCGGCTCAGGTCATGATCTCAGGGTCCTGGGATCGAGTCCTGCATCGGGCTCTCTGCTCAGCAGGGAGCCTGCTTCCCTCTCTCTCTCTCTCTCTCTGCCTGCCTCTCTGTCTACTTGTGAACTCTCTTTGTCAAATAAATAAATAAAATCTTAAAAAAAAAAAAAGATAAAGAATCAAAAATAAATAAATAAGTAAATAAAGACAAAGAATCAAGTTGAAGACATCAAACTACTTATCTAAGGTCATGTGACTAATAGGGGAAGTAAGTCTTCAGACTTATATCATCTGATTCCAAATTCACTGACCTTTCCACTATGTGACACAGATATACTAAAATTAAAGCAAGAGAAATGAATAAAAATCAAAAAATGTTTAGGGGCGCCCAGGGGGCTCAGCCAGTTAAATGTCTAACTTTTGATCTCAGCTCAGGTCTTGATCTCAGGGTCATGAGTTCAAGCCCTGTGATGGGCTCCACACCTAGCATGGAGCCCACTTAAAAAAATAAATAAAATAAATAATAAATACTGTTTAAATCCTCTAATTATCCTTTCAGATATATATAAAATTAATTGAAAAATGGTTATGGTAGTAAATATTTATATATGTATATATACATCCACATGTTATATAAAATTTCTGTCATTACATAATTACCTAGATGTATAATAACTTATACTTACTTAAAGAAACATAAAAAGCGATAGGTAAAAGGAGTTTTTAAATCTTTGAGAAAGTACTTAGTGATAGAAAAAAATAATAAACTAGTAGTTAACGACCAAAACCATATGGCCCACAAAACCTAAAATATTTACTATCTGGCTCATTACAGAAGTTTACTGACTTCCTGACTTAAGGACAAACCTTGGAAGATAGCCCACAAAAAAATACAAATAGATAGATAAATAGCACTGCCTGGGCTCACCTCTGGTTTGGATTCTAACTCATCTGATAACATTGATTCAGCTTCCAAATCCTGTAGCTGTTCAGGGGACAGGTTAAAAATTTAATTCAGTCAATGACACCTTCCTGTTATGCTCATATTCTCTAGGAAATGCTATTCTTTTCCTGTAAGATGCTGTGCTGGGTGGGTAGTCAATTCAGCCTAAAAAAGGATGAGAGAGAGAGAGAATTAGAGGAGTAGAAAAATGTAGCTAAATAAACAAAGGTAAGTCTACATATCTGAAAATCACGACAAGCAAGCAAATAAAGAATTCAACCCAAAACACTTGTTTTAAAATAGAACAAGCCCAACAGATGTCAAAACCCATTAAAAGTTGTACTTTGAAAAAGAAAAAAAGTTGTACTTTGTGGAATTTCTACTTCTACTAACCTATTTTAAGAAAAGGTCTTAAAAGTAGAAAAAGTATATGCCTAAAGAATTTCATGTTAGCATCTATAATAATAAACAACTGCAAGCAAGATATAAATACACATATATACCCAACACTTAGGGAATGGTTAATTAGATTATAGCACTGTCACTTAAAAATATGGTTATAAAAATAACGCAACCACAAGAAGTGCTAATGACATGTTAAATTACAAAAACAAAATACAAAATTATATACTTGTTATTATTAAAACTAGTTAAGATATGAACAGGAAAAAATAAAAGGAAATTAATACAACTATGATAGTAGCTATATTAGGTGGCAGGCTGGTATGACTTATTTTTCTTTTCTCAAGCTCCTCATCTTTCTAAAAGTGGTTACAGAGTCAAAATCTGAATGTGTTTCCCAAAAGTAGGACCCTTCGGACCCCTGCTGTAGCTATTTTCACCCCATAATTAAAATTCTTACCTTCTTATCACTTTATTTTTTTTCAGACTTTTGACAAAAGAGTTCACTATCTTTTGTACAATTGTTGCTAAAATTGGGACCACTACCATACACAAAATAATTGTGCAGTGTAAAATGCACCCAGGATGGGAGTTTTCAATTAATACCAAAGTTGACTGGAAAGTTAGATTAAGGTAGGTTTACTCTACAAAAAAGGCATTTAAGAAGTTCCTGAATAAATGTTTATTGTTCTGTTGGTTCCTTCTTCTCCCCCTTGCTGGCTTCCAGAAATCCTCATTTTCATTATTAAAAAAAAATAACAATTCACAAGACGTTAATGAAAGTGTCCTTTGTTTCCCACATAAAATCAAGTATCATAAATCTCTGACTTTTCCTTTCTCATATGTTTTTCTTATTCTAATCCTACACATACTAGTTCAATGCTGTTTATTCATCCCTCTTTTTCACAGAGGAAGGAACCAAGGCTCAGTGCTCAAGTTATTAAGCTGCAGAATCTGGACTCCCACCCACAGAGCAGCTGGCATAAATAGCGATTACATCTATCTACTTACATCTATCTACATCTGACCTTGAAACACCAGGGTTTAAGAATTACTTCTCCTGGGCGCCTGGGTGGCTCAGTGGGTTAAAGCCTCTGCCTTCGGCTCAGGTCATGGTCTCAGGATCCTGGGATCGAGTCCCGCATCGGGCTCTCTGCGGGGCAGGGAGCCTGCTTCCTCCTCTCTCTCTCTGCCTGCCTCTCTGCCTATTTGTGATCTCTCTCTGTCAAATAAATTAAAAAAAAAAAAAAAAAAAAGAATTACTTCTCCCCAATTCCAGTTCATCTCAAGAAGCCAAGAAATAACCAAATATTTGTTCAGGTTTTTCTTAAGGTTCCTCAAACTCTTAAGTTTCAAGATTGTAAAATCTCTAAGAAACTAGACAACAATTTGCTGCCCTTTATATTTGTTAGGCTTCTTAGAAATCAATGACACTGGCTGCGTTTCCATTATCCTCACCTAATGAAAAAAAAATGAAGTTTACGAATATTATGAATATGTGCACCGAACAAGGGAAAAATCATATACTGGTTCTTAGATACTTTTGCAAAGCTGTAATAACAACTTAAAGAAGAAAGCTGCCACCTCTAGATCACCACTTCTCAAGGGTCCGTGGTTATCTATGGTATCTTTTTATTTTAGTGTCATTTCAGCGGTAATTTTTCAAAAAGTTAACATGAGCATTTTCTGAAACAAATGGGTATCCATATTATAACTGAGTTCTGCCCAAATCTGCTGCCCATGTTTGTGGTTTGTATGTGCACTATATGAACTAAAGAGACACTAGTAGGACAGAGAAGCATAGGCAGGCTGACCTCAAGACACTGGGGCACTCAGTACCTTATCAAGCTGTGTAACCCTCATCTTTAACACAGCAACTCACCATGTATATTAGCTGGAAGTGTGATGGCAAATACGCAATTAAATTTGTTTCTATTCTCAATTCCCATTATCATTTCACAGGTTTCAAAAACCGCAATGCAAATTTTTAAGTAACAGCTTCACTGAGATATAATTCATATGCCATACAATCTACTCATTTAAAGAGTACAGTTAAATTATTTTTAATATATTCACAGTTGTGAATTTGCAACCACAACCACAATCAATTTTACAACAATTTCATCACACCAAAAAAGAAACACTGTACCTATCAGAAAGCACTCCCCATTTCCTCCCAAACCCTCCCCGACCAGGCCTAGGCAACCACTAACCACTAATTCCTGTCTCTATGGATTTGCCTATTCTAAACAGTTCACATAAATGGAATTATACATGTGATCTTTTGTGGCTTGCTGCTATCGCTTAGCATGATGCTCCCAAGGTTCATCCCTCTTGTAGCATGAATCAGTACATAATTTCTTTTTATTACCAGCAATATTCTATTGTAAGGATATACATTTTATTTATCCACGTATCACTTAATGGACATTGGATTATTTCTACAATTTGGCTATTATGAATAATGCTGCTATGAACATTCATGTACAAGTTTTTGAGTAGATGTATTTTTTTTTTTTTTAAGATTTTATTTATTTATTTGACAGAGAGAGATCACAAGTAGATGGAGAGGAAGGCAGAGAAAGAGAGAGAGAGAGGGAAGCAGGCTTCTTGCTGAGCAGAGAGCCCGATGTGGGACTCGATCCCAGGACCCTGAGATCATGACCTGAGCCGAAGGCAGCGGCTTAACCCACTGAGCCACCCAGGCGCCCCGAGTAGACGTATGTTCTTACTCTTTTGGATATACACCTAGATGTGGAATTGCTAGGTCATATGATAAGTCTATGTTTAACCTCTTGAAGAATTACCAGGCTATTTTCCAAAGTGTCTGCACCATTTCATAATCCCACGAGCAGTGAATTTCTCTCCATCCTCATCAACACATTATTACAGCCCTCCCAGCAGGTGTGAATGGTAACTCACTGTGGTTCTGACTTGCATTACCTGGTGACTAATGATGCTGACCATCTCTTCATGTGCTTATAGACCATTTACACGTCTTTTCAGAAGAAATACTTATTCAGATCACTGGCCCACTTTTTAAACTGAGTTGTCTTTTTATTACTTATTTGCAAGAGTTCTTCTTATATTCTAGATACAAGCCCCTTATCAGATATACAACTTGCACAAACTTTCTCCTATTCTGTATGTTTTTCTCATTCACAACACAAATCTCATCTTCATTTGAACAAGGCAACTCTAACTCTGCTGTTCTCTAACAACACCTCATTAAAATTGGCATTCAAGGACTTTAGTCAGTTTTGGTTACATGTGAGGTCCCATTATCACACACTGCTACAATGTCTTGACACTTTAAATACATACCTTGTATTATATTCTCTGCATAGTATTACTCAAGTTAAAATGTAGAAACAGGAAATATATTATTGAACCCAAGGCTAAATCTTTCCACTATTAAGTTCTACATTAAGTACTGCATTTCAGTAGAATGACATCTCTACCCCATAATATGAATGTTATTTTGAATTTTGTTTTAGGGTGCGGTTTACAACTGTATACTTATTCATAAAGATATAAATCCATGGCAACAACTGATATAGTCCTGATAACCTAAATTCTACTACCTACATGGTTCCCTAGAGCCATCAAAACATCAGACTGCTAATATTATAATAAATTTGTACGGTGGCAGATGGTAACTACCCTTATCTTGGTGGGTACTAAGTAGTGTCTCAAATTGTGGTAATGTATCAAATTGTCAAATCATTATGTTGTACACCTGAAACTAATTTAACATTGTATGTCAGTTATTCATGGATTAAAAAGAAATATATATTAGACTGCTTAAAGAAAACAATCTTGGTTCAACATATGTTAATTTTTTAAAAATCCACTGACCCTACCGCTGTTATTACTGAATTATTTGTAAATTTGTTTTGATTTTGTAGTTGATTAAGAGCTACTGGGGGCTTCAGCACAGGAAGGATAAGAATTACTACTTAGCTTTATGTCAAAGTATATTTAGAGTAATTAAAATAAAAAATTGCCAGTATGGGGACCAATATAGTGTCCAATGCAGTGTTCTTCCTTTAAATGCAATGTGAATGACAGTGGAGTGAAAGGCTCTGCTCTTACTCAGAAGGAAGCTATTTTTAAATAATTATGGATCTCAAGGATATTTCTTCCCAGGCTTTCTTATGCTATTAAGATAAGAGACTAGAAATGCAATACTGAGTGGTCACCCCAAGTTCTTTAACGTGAACACTAATAGTTGTTCTTTCTTTCTTTTTTTTTTTTTTGTATCTTTACCTGGTAGGCAAAATTTATATCCTTATTTGCTTTCAAATTAGAAAAATTACTAATTTAGCCCCATAAATAATAAAAAAGATAATGACATTTAACAGTCAGCAACCAAGGGTACGCCCATCAAATCATACTTTCCACAAATCATAAATAAGGCATCATGTCTCCGGATAAAGAGCTCACAACAAAACAAAATGATCTCAGACACTCAGCAATTGGTCTAAAAGATATTATTAATAAATATGAAATAAGTAGTTCTAGTCAGACCCTTTTCTCCCTCTACTCTTGGCAACAACAGAATTTTTACTGTGTACATGGTTCCCTATGGCCACCAAAAGCACATTAGACTGCTTACAAAAACAACCTTGGTCTAGCAGAAATTCTATTTTTTAGAAATCCACGGACCCTGACAATGCTATTATGTTAATAGCTAATAATAGAAGAAAATGTTAATATGTTATCCCTTAGTCAACCTAAAGGTTAAAAAGAATGCAGGCAATACAAATCTTGGCAATGAACCAAAGCTAAGAACACAGAAAGCCCTGAAAAGTTCTATAAATTGGTAACAAAAAACTCGTAACAGAAGCAAAGCAGATTTAAGACAACAGCAATCTCTATGATCTAGACCATCCTGAGAACAATTCTCCTTCTGTTTTTAACCAAATAAACAAATCCTGAGAATTGAAGTCTGATTAACTGCATTCTTCTTCTACAGTACACTCAATATCATCCAGCAAATTATGCATTAACATTAAGTAGCTGAACAAGTAAATAAGGAAGCTGAGCTATATTAAAAAAAAAAAAAATCCAAGGTCTCTAAAACAGAAGTCTAAATTATGCCTCTGACCTTTTGGTTGAGACCTAGGCAGGCTACTCATCTTCTGGACCCTAGGAAATTCATCTGAAATACAGATGAAACAAATTTACCCTAGGATTATTTACGTATCAGTCAATAGAAATAATTACAAAATTCTTCAGAAACAAGGCTCTGCATAAGTGCTTAAGAAACAAGTAAATAGGGCGCCTAGGTGGCTCAGTTGGTTAAGCATCTGCCTTCAGCTCAGGTCATGATCCCAGGGTCTTGGGATCAAGTTTCACTGGGCTCCCTGCTCAGTGGGGAGTATGCTTCTCCCTCCACCCTTTCCCCCAACTCCCGCTCTCTAGCTCAAATAAATAAATATCTTTTTAATAAAGAAACAAGTAAATGTTTCAAATGCTTTGTATACTCTAAAAGATTAAGAAATGCGCCTGGCTGGCTCAGTTGGTAGAGTGTGTGACACTTGATTTGGGGGTCAGGAGTTCGACCCTCATGTTGGGTGTAGAGATTACTTAAAATAAAATCTTTAAAAAAAAAAAAAAGAAATTTAAAAAAAAATTTTATTTTCTTATTACTGGGTCCAAATTTCCTATAAAGCAGTGGTTTTCAAACATTTTTGACTGCAAATCACAGTAAGATACATTTGCCATCATACCCCAGAGAATGAAATACTCACTGAGACAAAGAACACATTTTCATGAAACAAAATTAGTCTATACTAATCTTGTGCACTCTGAATTTTTTAAAAATAAAACTTACTAAACTGATCTCAAAAGCTACTTAACAGATTATATCCCAAAGACTGAAAAACAGTATAAAGTATCTTCAAAAGTCTCAAATGTATATGTTAAACAGATACTCAGACATAAAACGTAAAGCCATTGATATAAACCTGCCATAAATATATATTACAATCAGCAATTATCATTGATCAGAGTCTTGGGAAAACTGAAATTACCTGAATCCTCACACAAGACAGGAATTAGTGTAACACCATGTTAGGAGGGTAGAGATGGCCTAAAACTAATGCAAGCTACAAGGAGAAATACTGGGCAGGACAACCAAGGCAAAATAAACTAAACAAGCAAGAGAACAGAGCTGGTACAGGTGTAGCTTGCCTCAGTCCTGACTGCCATACAGAAGGGTGTATATTCCAAAGGGAAAAATGACCAGAGGCTTTTACTGCTCTGCCTCAAGAAAGAAACAGAAGATCATTGTGTCAATTTCTAAAAAGCAATGCGATTCCACCCTAGGAAAACAAAGCCTAGAATATCAACACTGCTCTTATTTTAGAGAGGTAGAAAGTGCCTTGACCTTGACCCAGTTTCAGAAAGAAGAGTGGGTGAGAAAAAAGAGGGAAGAAACTGAGAAACACTGCAGTCCTGCCGGTCAGTAACCAATCCACTTCTCAGTTCCTTGCATATCTACCTGCGGCTGACCACAAATACAGACCCAAACAATGCTTCACTAAAGATGAAAAACTAAAACAAAAATTCTACCAATGGTAGAGAATTACCATGATCAAAAATGAAAATTTAAAAAAAAAGAATAGTTGGGGCGCCTGGGTGGCTCAGTGGGTTAAGCCTCTGCCTTCGGCTCAGGTCATGATCTCAGGGTCCTGGGATCGAGCCCCGCATCGGGCTCTCTGCTCAGCGGTGAGCCTGCTTCCTCCTCTCTCTGCCTGCCTCTCTGCCTACTTGTGATCTCTCTCTCTCTCTCTGTCAAATAAATAAAATCTAAAAAAAAAAAAAAAAAAGTCCTAGGAAAAGAAAAAGTAACTAGGGACAACTAGGGTTAAGCATCTGCCTTGGGCTTAGGTCATGATCCCGGGGCCTGGGACTGAGCCCTGCATCAGGCTCCCTCCCTGCTCAGTGGAGAGCCTGCTCCTGCCTCTCCCTGCCACTCCTACTTGTATGCACGCACACACTCTCTCTCTGACAAAGGAATAATCTCTTTAAAAAAATAACTTTTTATATCCATATCTAGCATACTATGGAAGCTGATTAAATTCTAACAAACCAGTTAACAGGTACTAGTGAAAGAAATTTGGAATGGAGGAGAACTGGAGAACTGTGAAACCAGAATGAATCTTAGAAACTATAGGATTGGGCTGCCTGGGGTGGCTCAGTGGGTTAAGTCTCTGCCTTCAGCTCAAGTCATGATCTCAGGGTCCTGGGATCAAGTCCCGCATCAGGCTCTCTGCTAGGCGGGGAGCCTGCTTCCTCCTCCCTCTCTCTCCCTCTCTCTCTCCCTCTCTGCCTACTTGTGATCTCTCTCTGTCAAATAAATAAAAATCTTAAAAAAAAAAAAGAAACTATAGGATTCACCCTGAGCCTTCCCTCTTCCTTCTCAGATCTGCTTAGGTGTTCCATTCCTACGGCCCCCATTTTTATTCCAGTCATCTCCGCATTTCTCTGCATTTGTCTCTACTTTCAAAGCTCTAATCACTATCCAATCCCATCACTTCACTAAAACGTCTCTTGTAAAGGTCACCGAAGATCTTCATGTTACCAAATCCAAGGGACACTTTGCAGCCCTCATCTTACTTGACCCTTGCAATGAACAACTACTGTGTTCAATTATCCCACATTCATGTTCCCCTGCTCGGGTGACAGACTGACATCCTGTCTGGGGGTCTGTCCCCTCTCCCCACTGGATACATCCTTCAGTGAGACTGTAGATGAAGGTGTTCTTTTCTTCACTGGCCAACTGTTGGACACTTGACCTTTATTGAACAAATCAGACACTTTCCCTCAGAATGTGAATTCTAAAAGAAGTAACAAAGGGCTGAAAAGGCTGCAGTGGCCCATTCATGCCAGTAATGCTGCTTGCAGCCTCCCCTGGGGCTGCTCACGTTCCTGACCTTGATGAAGCCAGGGTCTTCATCGTTTCCTTTGATCTCATGGCTGCCCACATCCTTGTTACACAGATTCTTCTTCTGAAGCAAACTGGTCACTTGCAACCAGAGCCGGAAGTGGCATTAACCCTTAGAGGCACTGCCTCCTTCCTCCAACACTTCACTTACACTCTCTGCTTCTAAGATACACGTTCCTCATTTTACTCTTACCTCATTGCCACACCTCCAGTTTTCTTTGTCAGCTCCTGTACTCTTCCTGCGCTCAGCCTCTAAATATTACTATTTCTCAGGATAGTATTCAGGCTCTCTTTTCTTGCTACACTCTCTTCCTAGTGCAAACTTACGGCTTTAGTTGATACAGTCTCCAATTTTAAGCTTTTATTTAAATTCCAATTAGTTAACATACAGTGCAATATTAGTTTCAGGCATACAGTAGTTATTCAACGCTTCCATGCAATACCTCGTGTTCATCACCAAAATTTTTATCTGCAGCCCAGATAGCTCCTCTGACTGCAGACATATATGCAATTGCTTACTTGACATCTCTACTTAACATTTTAACTTGACATCTCAAATTTTAACATGTCCAAAATGAATTCTCTCCCAAGCGTGTTTCCCATCACGCCCTGCCAGCCCCACTCACTACACCCCTCCACTCAAGATGGGACCACCATGGGGCGCCTGGGTGGCTCAGTGGGTTAAAGCCTCTGCCTTAGGCTCAGGTCATGATCTCAGGGTCCTGGGATCCAGCCCCATATCAGGCTCTCTGCTCAGCAGGGAGCCTGCTCCCCCGCCCCCCGCCCCCGGCTCGCCCTCCACCCCGGCCCCCCGCCGCCTGCCTCTCTGACTAGTGATCTCTGTCTGTCAAATAAATAAATAAAATCTTTAAAAAAAAAAAAAAAGATGGGACCACCATTCACCCCATTTAGGAGTCATTTTGACTACTTTCTTTCCTTTGCTCCCAATATCCAGTCCAGCTGCAAGTCCTATGGAGACAGCAAACCCAGCTACTTCTATCTCTATTGTCACAATCCTGTCGCAGGCCCTATCAGTACCTCTCCTAAACTACTGGTAGTGCCATCTCACTGGTCTCCCTGCTTCTACTCTTGCTTCCCTCCATTCCATTCTCTTGACAGGAGTAAATATCACCTTAAAATGCAAGTCCTATCATATCACTCACCTGCCTGAAACTCTACGTGGCTTCCCAAGGCACCTAGACAAAATCCAAACTCTTTATCCTGGCCTCTAAGAACTATGTGATCCATTCCTGCATCTCCAACCACACTCCAGAGTCAGTCTCCCTTATGTGCTCACCAAGCTTCAGCCATCTTAGTTCCTTGGAACAAATTAAGCTCTTTCTGATGTTAGGGATGTGTACATATCATTTCCTCTACCTTGAAACACTTTCACCTCTATCTACTTGATTAGCTCTTTTTTCATTCTCCTGGGTTCTGTTTAACTATTAACTCATTTAGAAAGGCTTTGTCTGATCACCTTATCCAAGGAAGATTCCCCAAACTTCCAACTTTTTTCTCTATTTCTGCTGTTTCTAGCTTTCTGCTGTTTCTAATTCCTTTTTTTTTTTTTTTTTAAGATTTTTAAAATTTGTCAGAAAGAGAAAGAACACAAGCAGGGGGAGAAGCAGACAGAGGGAGAAGCAGGCTCCCAGTTGGGCAAGAAGCCCAAAGTGGGACTCAGGTCCCGGGGATAATGACTTGAGCTGAAGGCAGACACTTAACTGACTAAGCCACCTAGGCGTCTTGCTATTTCTAATTCCTTTGGTCTTATATAGTATTCATTCTTTGTCTGGCTACCCTGTATGTTGTAAGCTCCATAAACAAAGGCAGGAACTAATCTGTCTTCTTCACAACTTTACCTTCCACTACCTATCATAGTGCCTGGCAAAATACTGTATGTAATTCATAAGGAATTTAGGTCTCCATAGTCATTTCTGATACTGTGACACTCTTAAGGTTTGCTTTACTATGAGATTTAAGGAATTCCATACAAACTTCCTGCAAGCACCTAGTAAGCACTGAAGAAACATCTGTACAGTGAATGAATGACATGCAAATAATACCAAAATTTTTGTCTCTACTCCTGACCTCTCTTCTGAACTCCAAATTTTTATTTCTAACCGCTTGCTGAGTATCTCCTCATGGATATCCATCTCAAACCTAACAATGTCCATAATCCAGATTATCATCTCCACCACCAAACCTGTTCTTCTTCCTGTATTATCCATTTCAATTATTGCCCAATCTTCTACCCACTCAACCACAAATTCTAGGTCTTTAATGATGTCTCTCATTCTCCATATTTAAATAATCCCAGGAGTTATGATTCCCCTAAACTTATCCTCCTGTAATACCCTGTTTAGATCTCATTGTCTTTCAACTACTCAATTAAAATGGGCTTCTGGGGCGCCTGGGTGGCTCAGTGGGTTAAGGCCTCTGCCTTCAGCTCAGGTCATGATCCCAGGGTCCTGGGATCAAGCCCCATGTCGGGCTCTCTGCTTGGCGGGAAGCCTGCTTCCTACCGCCCACCCCCACCCCCCACCTCCCTGCCTACTTGTGATCTCTGTCAAATAAAATCTTAAAGAAGAGGGACGCCTGGGTGGCTCAGTTGGTTAAGCAGCTGCCTTCGGCTCGGGTCATGATCCCGGCGTCCTGGGATCGAGTCCCACATCGGGCTCCTTGCTTGGCGGGGAGCCTGCTTCTCCCTCTGCCTCTGCCTGCCATTCTGTCCGCCTGTGCTCACTCTCTCTCCCTCTCTCTCTGACAAATAAAATCTTAAAAAAAAAAAAAAAAATCTTAAAGAAGAGAAAAAAAAAAAAGGCTTCTAACTGGTCACTATGCCCTAAAAACTCCCCTTTTCAATCCACCTTTTTATGCAGCCACTTAAGTTATCTTTCCAAAACACAGAAATGCTTGTGTTTCTCCGCTCACTCAAAATTCAGCGCCTCAGAACACTAGTCAAATTCCTAAGCATGGCATTTCAAATATTCTACAATATATCCTCAAATACTGTTCCAGTTACAGTGCTGTCTGTATTCTTCAATTAACCCTTTACTCCAGCCCACATGGACTGGCTTTTGGAATGAACACATCAGCCTATTTCAGTGCTCAAGTCTTTGCTTAGAATAGTTCTTCGACCAGTAATAAACACTTCCAATCCAGTTGCGATTTTCTGAAATCCTTTCCAGCCTTTAAAATCCAATTCAAGGGGCACCTGGGTGGCTCAGTGGGTTAAGCCTCTGCCTTAGGCTCAGGTCATGATCTCAGGGTCCTGGGATCTAGTCCCACATCAGGCTGTCTGCTCAGCAAGGGGCCTGCTTCCCTTCCTCTCTCTCTGCCTACTTGTGATCTCTCTCTGTCAAATAAATAAATAAAATCTTTTAAAAAAAATGCAATTCAAATGCTATCCTCCACTAAGATACTTGTCCCTTCCCTCCAAGCAAAACAAATCTGTCTTTTCCTTGGTGCTCCCAACACACTGTTTCACCTCTCCTTGGCAATTATTCCATCCTGCCTTGGCTGGTAGTTGTCTACTTGCATATTTTTTTCACTGACTAAGGTAGCTGAATTTATTCATTCTAACTCTCATTAACCTAGTATGATGTTTTGAACAAACTAAGCTTTCAGGATTTATCTGCTGAATAAATAGGTAAGCCTCTTCACCCACACGGGAGGAAAAAAAGCACCAGAGATTAAGTAACTTGTCAAAAATCAGACATTTACTTAAATGCAGACTTTTTAAAAATTAGAACCTAAATCTTCTGCTCGGTTGACTCTACTCCGTCTACACTAAAATAACACAATGTGGAATTTCCACTCCCTAACAACAACAAAATGCCACGGACTCTATTTCAAAATGTTTCTTTTACTCTCCTTGCAAATAAGTTACGTTGATCCATGTGCCAAAGTGAAAAAGTACAAATTCTTAAGTCCCAGGTTAGTAATATTTAACTTCCAAATGGTGCATTTCAGGGCCTCACGAGCAAGTGGGATAAACTTTAATAAACTAATTGCATTCTTTTCTCCGAAGAAACTTCAAAGGATAAAATCAACCAGCGAATGCGCACAGGCTGTAAACACAGCCCACAGCCTCGACTTGCAATGACAGGCTAAGGAGAAGCCAGCAGCCAAGCCCCTCAGAGCCCGTAGCCTCCCCAGGAAGTAAGTGGACGTACAAAAGAAGACGGCAGCTCTGGGCCGAGATCGCCAGGGCACAGTCCTCTTGGCATCCTCTTTCTCCCTCTGCAACAGCCTTAGTTTAAGGCCCCAAAGCCCGCGGGCAGGGCCAGGGTGCGGGTGCAGTCCAGCAGCCCCCGCCCTTAGGGACTTGCTGCTGACTCCAGCTTTCTCAGGACTGTCTTGTTCCTAAGCCCCTGCCCCCAAAACCAAGCAAAGAGCAGAAACATCGGCCCCAACGCCGCGAGGGTTAGGGCCGAAGCCCTAGGGCTTCAGACCGGCCGCTCCCGGGCCCGCCAGATCTGAG
Organism: Lutra lutra; assembly: GCF_902655055.1. NCBI lineage: Eukaryota > Metazoa > Chordata > Mammalia > Carnivora > Mustelidae > Lutra > Lutra lutra. The sequence continues at coordinate 133,198,530 of NC_062284.1, forward strand.
AGGAGGGTGTCAGGGGTGGGGGTGCGTTTTCCCTGTCCTCTCCGGAGGCGAACTCGTCCCGAGCCGCCGAGGAGCCCGCACCGGCTCCCTCCCTCTCGGGGACCACCGAGCTGCGCGGGTGTGGCCTGGCCCAGCCCGAGCTCACCTTCCCGTCCCGGGCAGCCGGCTAGCCGTCAGGCGGTCCCGAATTCCGTCCACACACAGCGTCTTCCGGCTGCCGCCGGAAGCAGCGGCAGCGCGGGACAGGAAGCTTGGCCGGCCCCCAACGCTCACACCCACTCGCTCGCCGCAGGCTGGACTCGGCTCCCCCGCCCGCGCGGGCTTCCGCCCCAGGCGTAGAGGGCAGGGCTGGCGGGGGCCAGGCGAGGTTGGGCCCCTGCACCCCCGGAGCTGTGGTCTACCGTCTCCTGTTCATTCCATCACTTGGAGCCCCGCGGTCTGCGAAACCCAAAAAACCGGGTCAGTTCGTCCCAGCCGTGACGTCACGGCTTCCTTGCAGCAGCAGATGGGGTAGTTTTTCCTGTCAGCTGAGATGAGAACTAGTTACAGTGGGGGCCATGGAGAAAGAGAGAACTACTGAAACATTTATCGACGTTCTCACTGAAGAGGACCTTAAAGCTTCACTGAGAAAGGAACTTGCAGAATCTAGTTCTGCGCCGCAATCAGGATGGGGTAAGAATTGAAACTCAGGTGTACAACTTTTCTTGTAAAATGAACTCCCTAGAGTCTGGGTTCCCTATATTAGGACTGAAAGAGCTCTCGAATACCCACACTGGGGACTAGAACTCCTGAGTTCCAGGCTGGATGCCACCACATGTTAGAGCTTTATGCAGTTGAGACTTTTTGAAATTACTAATTTTTAAATACTTGCTGTGTGCCACAGGATGAGGAACTCAACTAAGACAGTGGCAGTGGGAATTAAAGCTCTGAGTTCACTAAGAAAGGCATTTTCAAGATTAAACACAGGCCTTGATGACAGGCACCTGAATGAGTGAGGGAGTATTAGTTTGGGTGCGCAAACAATGGTTAGTTAAAAACAAAGTAGAAATATGTAAGAGGAAGGTAATTCCTCTTTAGATAAAACAGTTTATCCTAGATGCCAACAGGATATTTTACTTGGGAGGTCCTAAGCTCAAGTAAGAGGTCAGAAATAGAGATGCAGATTTGGGAGTTACCAACGTACGGACCACAGACAGAAGGGCTCTCTGGAGATGAAAAGGTCCAGGAAAGGTATATAAAGCAAGAAGAGGACACTGAGGGGCGCCTGGGTGGCTCAGTCAGTTAAGCGTCTGCCTTTGGCACAGGTCATGATCCCAGAGTCCTGGAATGGAGTCCAGGCTTGCCTCCCTGCTGAGCGGGGACTCTGCTTTTCTGTCTCCCTCTCCCTCTGTGCGCGCGCTCTCTCTCTCTAGTTCTCACTCTCTCTCAAATAAGTAAAATCTTTATTAAAAAAAAAAAAAAAAAAGAGGACATAGGTCAACTGGAGTGACTGATTACTAACAGTTTGAATCTACTTCCTACAAATGTTGCAGACGGGGGCGCCTGGGTGGCTCAGTGGATTAAGCCGCTGCCTTCTGCTCGGCTCATGATCTCAGGGTCCTGGGATCGAGTCCCATATCGGGCTCTCTGCTCGGCGGGGAGCCTGCTTCCCTCTCTCTCTCTCTGCCTGCCTCTCCATCTACTTGTGATCTCTCTCTGTCAAATAAATAAATAAAATCTTAAAAAAAAAAAAATGTTGCAGACAAAAGTATACAACAGGGAGAAAAAGGTGACCAGAAACCAGCACAACACTTGAAAAATATCCTCAATTTTATTGTTGTAAAGGGTTGATTATAATCATGAAGCAAACCCTCTTATTTAGAGGTACATTAGATACTGAACATTCATGTTTACAACCATTTGTTAATTTGCTCAGTCAGTCCTGTCATTTTCTAAAGCTGTCTTTGTTGCCAAATCTTTCTAATCACCTAACACTTCAAGTGATATTTGTACCTACCTATTTGCCCTCAAAATCTTTACACTATTTGACAGTACATTAACTGCTACCCTAAAACAAACATACTTTTATCAATATGTATTTAAGTTTTTAGGCTATACAGTAAATTATTTAGCAAAACACAGATAATCCTCTGTGATAAACTAGTCTCTTCATCAACCTGACTGACCTGTTATGTACCTTCTCAACACAAAGCCTCTGCTCTCCTATCCTAAAAACTGCTCCAAAAGCTCTGAATTACCCCAAGTCCCAACATATGCTCTGCCATTAAATCCCTTTTCCATAGAACTACAATATAGAAAAGCCATCCCAATTCTATTCTTACACCAAGTTACAGTTCAAGAATTATGTAAAGCATTTTCAGGTCAACATAGATTTACTATGCGTCTTCTCAAGCATTCTATTTTAAATAAAAATTATTAATTGTAAAAATTGATTTATAAAGTATGATCCATTAAGCAGTTGTATCAAATCTCAAATGGTTTCAGACTATCTGATCAAATATCAAATATAGTCTCAGTTTTAGTAAAAGAAAGAAAAACAGGTCATGTTGACTTCAATCTATTACTGTAAATAATCATGCTGGACATAGAGAACATACATGATATTGAAGATATAGGAAAAGTTTATGTTATGCAACTAGATGATAGTACCAATAATCAATTTAAATAAAAAGCTATCTGTATTCTAAGATTTTTTTTTTAATGTATCTTAAAAATCTTTGTGTAAGGGGCACCTGGGTGGCTCAGTGGGTAAGCTCTGCCTTCGGCTCAGGTCATGATCCCAGGGTCCCGGGATCGAGCCCCACATTGGGCTCTCTGCTAGGCGGGGAGCCTGTTTCCTCCTCTCTCTCTCTCTCTCTGCCTGCCTCTCTGCCTATTTGTGATCTCTGTCAAGTAAATAAATAAAATCTTAAAAAAAAAAGTTTAAAAAATCTGTGTACAAAACAGAAAGAAATCTGTGTATTTCCTTGATGAAGATGCTTATACAGATTACACAGAGGTTTCTTCTGAAATGCAAACTATCTGCTTTCCGATGTTACCTCCTGTCATCATGGACTGGAATGCAGCTAGAAAGAAAAAAAAAACCTAGATTATATGAAAACATAAATATCGCTATCATACATGTTTATCAGTACAAATGCATACATTAATTTGAATAATTTTAATATTTAGAAGGAAACTGTCATGAAAAGAAGCCTCAAGTGAAACACTGACAAAGTTACAAGATAAACTAACCCAATTTATATCTTAAAAATGTGCTTTTTACTCCAAACTAGAAATGTTCATATCTACCTCAATATTCACTGTTTAGAGTCTGAAGACTAGAATAAGTAAGTATGAGGATAAAATGTCAGCAAAAACAATTTTTCAAAAACTATTAAAAATAGGGGCGCTGCTGCCTTTGGCTCAGGTCATGATCTCAGGGTCCTGGGATCGAGTCCCGCATCGGGCTCTCTGCTCAGCAGGGAGCCTGCTTCCCTCTCTCTCTCTCTCTCTGCCTGCCTCTCTGCCTACTTGTGATCTCTCTCTGTCAAATAAATAAATAAAATCTTAAAAAAAAAAAATAGGGGCGCTGGGGTGCGTGGGTGGCTCAGTGGCTTAAAGCCTCTGCCTTCGGTTCAGATCATGATCCCGGGGTCCTGGGATCGAGCCCCGAATCAGGCTCTCTGCTTAGCAGGGAGCCTGCTTCCCCCCCTCTCTCTCTGCCTGCCTCTCTGCCTGCTTGTGATCTCTGTCAAATAAATAAATAAAATCTTTAAAAAAAAGAAATAGGGGTGCCTAAGTGGCTCAGTAGGTTAAGCGGCTGCCTTTGGCTCAGGTCATGATCCCAGGGTTCTGGGATCGAGCCCCACATCAGGCTCCCTGCTAAGTAGAGAGCCTGCTTTCTCTCCCTCTGCCTACTTGTGCTCTCTATCTCTCTCAAATAAATAAATAAAATCTTTTTTAAAAAAAAACTATTAAAGATAATAGAAATCTGGGGTGCTTGGGTGGCTCAGTTGGTTAAGCTTCTGCCTTCGGCTCAGGTCATGATCTCAGAGTCCTGGGACTGAGCCCAAGGGCAGGCTCCCTGCTCCCTGCCTCTTCTCCTGTCTCTCCTCCCTCTCCCGCCCCACAGCTCATGCTCACTCTCATTTTCAAATAAATAAAATCTTAAAAAAAAGAAAGAAATCTAAATATTGAAAATGTGTTTAATATAATCTCACGATGCCTTAGAATTATTCAACCTGGGGACACCTGGGTGGCTCAGTTGGTTGTCTACCTTGGGCTCAGGTCAAGATCTCAGGACCCTGGGATAGCCCAGGGTTGGGGCTCCCTGCTGAGCAGGGATCCTGCTTCTCCCTATTCTTCTGCTCCTTCCCCATCCCTCAAGCTCACTGACTTGCATGCTTGCCCTCTCTCTTTCTCTCTCTCTCTCTCAAATAAATAAGTAAATAAAACCATTCAACCTGAAAAAGTTACCTAGAAGCTAAATGACTTTCATGATTGTTACATTTTTTTCATAAATTGTTTCAAAACCAAAGAAACATTTATTATTTGAAATGTGAAAACAATACTTCTTAAATACCACTATGCTGAACTTTAATGGGAGTTTGATTAAGATATTAAGTAAACCTGCAGAATGGTTTTACAAGAAGGAAAGAAATGATTTAAAAAGAAAAAAACACCAGGGAAGTAGCATTCAAGGAAAAAAGGGAGTATTTGTGCTAAGCTCATGCATATAATAAATAAATCTACATTCATCTTACCTCCCATGTTTTCCAATCCATTTGTCACAGTCTCTCTGATCTGTAAATCAAAACAGCTACATATAGTATTCTCAAGTTCAATGTATCTATTTACAGTTGACCCTGAACTACATGGGTTTGAACTGTGTATATCTATTTATACAGATTTTTTTTATAAACACAGTACAGTACTATATGTATTTTCCCTTATGATTTTCTTTCTTTCTTTCTCTCTAAGATTTTACTTATTTGACAGAGAGAAAGATCACAAGCAGGCAGAGAGGCAGACAGAGAGAGAAGGGGAAGCTCCCTCCTGAGCAGAGAGCCCGACACAGGGCTTGATCCCAGGACCCTGAGACCACAACCCAAACCAAAGACAGAGGCTTATTAACCCACTGAACCACCCAGGCACCCCTCCCTTGTGATTTTCTTAATAACATTTTCTTTTCCCTAGTTTATTATAAAGAATACAGTATAGGGGTGCCTGGGTGGCTCAGCCATTAAGCGTCAACCTTTGGCTCAGGTCATGAGCCCTGCATCAGGCTTCCTGCTCAGCAGGGAACCTGCTTCTCCCTCTCCAGCAACACCCCCCACCAATCCCGTGCTTGTGTTCCCTCTCTATCTCTCAAACAAATACATAAACTTAAAAAAAAAAAAAGGATACAGTATAAATTACACGTAACACACAAAACATATGGTAATCAACCGTTTATGTTATCAGTAAGGCTTCTGGTCAATAGTAGGTTATTAGTAGTTTTGGGGGAGTCAAAAGATACACTATGATTTTCAACTGCATGGAGGGGGAGGGTGTCAGCACCTTTAAACCCTGAGATGCTCAGGGTCAATTTTAATATTCTTCATTTTTGCAAAGGGCAGCAATACTATTTAGCACTTTCTGTCTAAAAATAGACATTCTTCATTTCTTGGAGGTAGCACAGAAGAGTTCCCTATAAAATGATTTTTAAAAATAAAGTCCTCTTGGGGCTCATGGATGACTCCGTCAGTGAAGCATCTAGCTCTTGATTTCAGCTCAGGTCATGATCTCAGGGTCATGGGATTGAGTCTAGCATTAGCTCTAGGCTCTGGGCTCTGCAGGAAGTCTACCTGAGATTCTCTCTCTCTCTCTCTCTTGAATAGGTAGATAAATCTTTTAAAAAATAAAATCCTCTTTTCCCATTGTCTGATCTTGGATTGGTAATATCATGAACTATACAACCTCTTTCCAAAAAACAAAGTACATAAACATAAGCACACACACATATAACTTTGCCTATGATTTGTAAGCTTCAAGAACATCCTAGGTCAGGGTCTAGACCCCAGATTAATAACTCTTGATTTTCAGCCACCAACCAAGATTTTTCAGAATATCGGGGAGGGAACAAAAGAAGTATGGTGGTAGAGGGTTAGGGGTACAAAGAGGTGCTTATAAGATTTTTGAGAAAGCATGGCTTCTAACACATAGTAGCATTCCATAAATATTTGTTAAAGTAATGAATATTAAAATTTGGAAAAAAAACACATATTTATCTTGTAATACAGTCTAAGAAATGTAAAGGTTAATGAAATCTTAGATAAAGGGACTAACCAGAGAGAGTTTCTCAATTAGGAGGTTATACTCACCTGGGAATAAAACTTAATTTACAACATTTAGTACAATTTTGTAGTAATTTTCATTATGAAGTTAATGTTTGCTATCATAAACTCAAATAACATAAAAGTATCTTAAGTAGGGGCACCTGGGTGGCTCAGTGAGTTAAAGCCTCTGCCTTCAGCTCAGGTCATGAAACCAGGGTGCTGGGATCGAGCCCTGCATCGGGCTCTCTGCTCAGTGGGGAGCCTCCTTCTCCCTCTCTCTCTGCCTGCCTCTCTGCCTACTTGTGATCTCTGTCAAATAAATAAATAAAATCTTAAAAAAAAAAAGTATCTTAAGTAGCAGACAAATGATAGCGATAAAGAACAGAAGCAAGTTCTACCTTTAGTTTTCCTTCTTTAAACCACTGACTCAGCTGTAGAATGCCAGACTCAAATTTGTCCCTATAGTTCAACACCAGAAATCTTTCTCTGTAGTGGAGAAGAAAAGGATAATGATCAGAAATTATAGAGGGTGAAATAGTCCAACACCAAACCATTCCAGAACTTTAATATCTGTTAATCTTTCAAACATTAGGACTTAATCACACAGAGTCTGGTCAGATACAGTTTTGTTATTTTTGGTGTAGTTACAGGTGTAAGTATAGTGGACTTCTATTGTCTGGCCGGCATCCAGAACTCTGTTTGGTAATTAGCACTGTGATTTTACTTTGTGGGTAATATCCTTTCCCTACCCTCCTGTGACCAAAGCCAGGCCAGTCTGAGCCAATTAAGTATCAGCTTTGGGACTTAACAAAACGGGAGAGAGCTGTTCTCTTTTTTGCTTGGGTTACTAACCAGTATAGGACTAGAGGTAATAGTCATCCTCTTGCTGTGCTGCAAGAGAGCCTGCGAGGGAACAAAGCCACCCCAAAATAAAGAACAGCCCAGAGGTAGAGAAAAACTGAGTGGTGATGCCACCATGCCAACCTTTTATCCAGCCAAATCGAAGTCAATGCTAATACCGGACTTCTCAGAAACATGAGCCAATAAATTTCCTTTGCATTGAAGCCAATGTGAGTTTCTATTACTTGGGGAAAAAAGACTTGCAAAAGATTGATAGGACAGATGCATTTTTTAGAAAGTTTTTGCCAAAAAAAAAAAAAAAAAAGAAAGAAAAACTTTTCTGCTAGGGAGCTACTTTGCAAAAACCTAAATATTGAACTGGCTTAAAATGTATATTTTCAAGCTTTATTTAATAAGAAAAAATTATAGGGACGCTTAGGTGGCTCAGATGGTCGAGTGTCTGACTGCTGATTTAGACTCAGGTCATCGTCTCAGGGTCATGAGATCAAGCCCTACACTGTGCTCCATGCTCAGCAGAGAGTCTGCTTCTCTCCCCCTTCTCCCCCTGCCCCTCCCCACCATGTGCACAAGCATGCTTTCTCACTCTCTAAAATACATAAATCTTTTTTAAAAATAAGGAAAAGTTATATATGAAGAACAATGCATTCCATATACATCTATGATCTTTAAACTCATGAATCTGGTAATAAGGGGAAAAGCGGAGACCATACCTTGTGATGTTTCTTTCTTTTTGGATTGCTTCTATGGCAGGGGGTAGTGGAGGAGGGTAAGGCACATCTTTGTTATACTGAGAAATTTGACCACACAGGATGATATGGCTGTTCTGATTCATCTGTTCAGAGAAAACTGAGGATTATACCCTAAGATACATGCCTTTGCTATGTTTACTGATTTTATGGCTGCTTCAATGCCATGAATGCCTCCTTGCTTATTGTTATTTAATCATTTGGTGCAATTAATTGCTTTTGCTTTGAAGATTTATGCCTGATATGTATTTAAGAGTTTTAATTGGCTAGGAAACAAGTCCCCTCCAAAGGAACATAGAGGTAAATGAAAGTTTGGTAATGTGCACAAGAATTACACTTGTGTCGCCATTGTTGTTGCTACTATTAGTAGTAGCAGTAAAGAATTTCCTTGGATTTAAATAATTTAACCTCGGGGCGCCTGGGTGGCTCAGTGGGTTAAGCCGCTGCCTTCGGCTCAGGTCATGATCTCAGAGTCCTGGGATCAAGCCCAGCATCGGGCTCTCTGCTCAGCAAGGGAGCCTGCTTCCTCCTCTCTCTCTGCCTGCCTCTCTGCCTGCTTGTGATCTCTCTCTGTCAAATAAATAAATAAAATCTTAAAAAAAAAAAACTTTAGGGGCGCCTGGGTGGCTCAGTGGGTTAAAGCCTCTGCCTTCGGCTCAGGTCATGATCCCAGAGTCCTGGGATCGAGCCCCGCATCGGGCTCTCTGCTCAGCAGAGAGTCTGCTTCCTCCTATCTCCGCCTGCTTCTCTGCCTACTTGTGATCTCTGTCAAATAAATAAATAAAATCTTTAAAAAAAAAATTTTTAAAAATTTTATTAAATAAATAAATAAATAATTTAACCTCAACTGCACATAATTTTATATACAGTAAAAGACAATGCGGTGTTAATAGCCAATGTTCATATTTTATAACATTGTCAATAAAAATATGTAAATACCTGTAATCTATGTAAATCCTTTCCCTACCCAAAGCCAGAGGCCATGGCTGTGACTTAAGTGATAGGGAGTTAGGGTCAAAACTTCACCATTTGAACAATACAAATGTGATTTTATTTTTAAGTAATCTCTATATCCGGGGTGCCTGGGTGGCTCAGTGGGTTAAGCCACTGCCTTCGGCTCAGGTCATGATCCCAGGGTCCTGGGATCGAGCCCCACATCGGGCTCTCTGCTCAGCAGGGAGCCTGCTTCCCTCTCACTCTCTCTCCCTGCCTCTTCGCCTACTTGTGATCTCTCTCTATCAAATAAATAAATAAAATCTTTAAAAAAAAAAAAAAGTAATCTCTATATCCAAGATGGGGCTAGAACTCACAACCCTGAGATCAAGAGTTGCATGCCTGACCAACCAAGCCAGCCAGGCATCCCTACAACTAATTCTTGACAAAAATAAATTGCAGGTGAAAATATACTACTGCTAGCAAAGAACTGAAACTGATACTCACGTGCAAATTCTGCAAGCAAATGGAAGTAGCTGTAGCAAGCTTTTTGGTCATTTAATTACAATACTGACCATCACACTATTTCTCACAATAAACCCTAGAATTTTATAGAGATTTTTTTTTCTCGATATCAGGTAAGAAGATGGTACAAATAAAATACAGTATTCAAATTTATAACAAACAAATCGGCACACAACCTGACTTATCACTGTATCACTGATGACACCACCAACATTGTCAAAGTAAACATCCACTCCAGCTGGGCAAAATTCACGGAGCTGTTCTGCGACATTCCCCTTTTTATAATTAACTGCAGCATCAAAACCTAGTTCTGAGGTCAGAAAGAGGCACTTCTCCTGTGTTCCACAAATTCCCACCACTCTGGAACAGCCCATCAAATGGCCGATCTAAGGGGGAGATTTTAAAAATCAAACAATTTTCTGTTACCACATCTAAGTGTAAAAATGTGAAAGCACACAAGATATGACAAGTATATGACAGTATTCATCACAATTAGGTTTGATTACAGAGCTACTGGCTTAAAGGAATTTGAACCCAAAAGAATTGAGACCAGATATAAGGTCACTCCTAAAAAAATGAAGACTGACTAACATGAGACTTAGTTTTAATGTTACAATCACACAATTCAAAGCTGATTTCATAAAAGAAATAGACTCAAAACATCACTATCTTGCAGTTCATTATTTTTCAGGCCTCTGAGGAATTAAAATCACTACTATGATAAAATGTTTTGTTTCAATGGTTTTCACACCATAAAGGCTGTTATTCATAAAACATAAATAAATAAAACATAAATTTACTTAAAAATTCTATCATAATCCTTATTATATTTCTAGAACCCAGTAAGTGCTAATTTGAAGATTTTTTTCAAAAATATGAGTTTGGGGGCGCCTGGGTGGCTCAGTGGTTAAGCCGCTGCCTTCGGCTCAGGTCATGATCTCAGGGTCCTGGGATCAAGCCCCGCGTCGGGCTCTCTGCTCTGCGGGGAGCCTGCTTCCTCCCCTCTCTCTGCCTGCCTCTCCACCTGCTTGTGATCTCTCTCTCTGTGTCAAATAAATAAATAAAATCTTTAAAAAAAAAAAAAAAATATGAGTTTGCCTTTTAATTCATGAATTCCAGATAGGTACTCTATGAGCTTCTTCCTCATATTGATTAAAGCAATGCTCTAGAATTTACCATGTCTGTTTTTGTTAATAGAGAACAACATACAAAAATCTACATTTTGGGGCGCCTGGGTGGCTCAGTGGGTTAAGCCGCTGCCTTTGGCTCAGGTCATGATCCCAGGTCCTGGGTTCGAGCCCCACATCGGGCTTTCTGCTCAGCGGGGAGCCTGCTTCCTCCTCTCTCTCTGCCTGCCTCTCTGCTTACTTGTGATTTCTCTCTGTCAAATAAATAAAATCTTAAAAAAAAAAAAAATCTACATTTTTCATGTTGTTATGAAGAGAGTCTAAGCACGTAATAACATCATTTCTACCCAAATGTGTAAAATGAATATTATAAATTTGTTCAATTTTATATTTTAAACTATATACATGTATCCAGAAATTTGATTATGACCACTTATTTTAGAAAATCAAATTAATTCTCAGAAATTTTACCTGCCCGGCCAAGGATCCACAAGCACCAGCAGCTCCACTAACAACCATTGTCTGATTAGATCCAGCAGTTATGTGACCTTTCTCCTGTATCCCAATCAAGGAAGTCAAACCAGGCATACCTATAGCTCCAAGAAAGTATGAAAGGTGTCCGTCCACAAGTTGTGGGTCCACCTAAAAAAAAAAAATATTAACTTTAAAAAATAATACTAGGAATTCCTGTTTTAAGTCAACAATGTAGAGACAACCTGTTAATGGACTGTTGTGTCCCCCCAGATTCTTATGTTGATGACCTAACCCTTAATGTAACTATATTTGGAGACATGACCTTTAGGGAGATAACTAAAGTTAAATAAGGTCCTAGGGAAGGGACCCTAATCCAAAAGGACTTGTTTCCTAGTAAGAGAAGGAAGAGACACCAGAGCTCTTTCTCTGCGTGTGCACAAATGAAAGGCTGAATGCCCTGTGAGGACACAGCAAAAAGGCAGCCAACTTCAAGCCAGGAAGAGAGGCTTCACTATAAACCAAATTTTCCAGCACCTAAATCTCAGACTTTTAGCCTCCAGAACTTTGAGAAAATAAATTTCTGTCGTTTAAGCCACCCAGTCTATGGTATTTTGTGATGGCATTCCAAGCAGACTAATAAACAACCCAATATGGTTTTTACAACAGTAAGCCATTCTTCGGTCTTGCTAAAATTCTATAATTTACTTGTACAAAGTAAAAAAGAAATGAATATTACTTCTCTTTATGGCAAAACAAACAAACAAAAACTTTAAGGAGTTCTCACATGAAAGACACTAAGCATTCTTTCTCATCAGTGCCCCAAGTATATAAAAATTAGAGAAGAAATATTTAAGGGGAAAACATTAGGCAGAATTGGAAGGTTTTAAAATCTCTGAGAATAAATAAATAAATTAATAAATAAATAAAATCTCTGATAATTCCAAAGTAAGCATTTATCTATATAAAAATCAGTTTAGGGGGGCACCTGGGTGGCTCGGTGGGTTAAAACCTCTGCCTTCGGCTCAGGTCATGATCCCAGGGTCCTGGGATCGAGCCCCACATCAGGCTCTCTGCTCGGCAGGGAGCCTGCTTCCTCCTCTCTCTCTGCCTGCCTCTGCCTACTTGTGATCTCTGTCAAATAAATAAATAAAATCTTAAAAAAAAAAAAATCAGTTCAGGGGCACCTAGGTGGCTCAGGCAGTTAAGCGCCTGCCTTCAGCTCAGGTCATGATCCCAGGGTCCTGGGATGGAGTCCTGCATTGAGCTCCTTGCTTGGTGGGGAACCTGGTTCTCCTTCTCCCTCTCCTCCTCCCCCTGCTTGTACTCTCCCTCAAATAAATAAATAAAATCTTTAAAAAAAAAAAAATCAGCTCAAACCCCAAGAGTTCTCATTGTTGATGCTTAAAATGTACCATAAAATATAATTTCTTTTAGTTTAATTACAGAATAAAATGAGGGCTCTCAACTTTTTAGCATTTTATGTTTATATGTTTACCAGGCCCTCTCAATAGTTAATTATACTTCTACATTCTCTGTGTCTATTTTCTTATCTGTAAAGTTAGGGGGAATTTGGATAAAAAGAAAAGATATGGAAAGACTCCCTACCATAAAAATTTTATAATAATATTTTAATTATTTAAAATAAAAATTTAAATACTTTAATATATTTTATAACAATATATAATATATAATTATATAATTATATTTTTAAATAATTAAAAATTTAATTATTCACCAAAAATAATTAAGATTCACTACATTATTTTGATTTGTACTTTAATTTGATTTGTCATAAATTTGATTTGATTTGTCATAAATAAAATGGCAGTTTGTATTCAGTAGTCTTAATCGACTACCAGTTAAATCTACTGTATACATAAAGGTAATTGAGATGTGAAAGTCAACGATACTCAGAAAGCAGACTCCCTGCTTCTCCTTCTCCCTCTCCCTGTGCCCCTACCCTGCCCCGCTTGTGCTCTCCCTCTCTCAAATTTAAAAAATTAAAAACTCTTTTTAAAAAAGTACTAAAATTGTATAAAACTTTTAAGAAAGTCCTAGTCATATTTCTCATAGCATTTAATGTCCACACTCATCTGTGAGAGAGCTACACTATTTTCTTCTTCCACATGTGGAAGCTAAGGGCCAGAGGCATGAAGTAACTTCCCTGATGACATATATTAGGTTGAATTACATGAAGCTACCAGGTTTCATAGGGAAAAACAGACAAATATTGGTAATTTCACATGATTCAAGTAACAGCAGAGACTGAACTCAGGACTTTGATAGAAAAAGTCATTTCAAGAACAAACCAAATGCACTTCTTAAGTTAAATGGCAATTTCTCAGGAAACTTTTTTTTTTTTTTTAAGATTTTTATTTATTTATTTGACAGACAGAGATCACAAGTAGGCAGAGAGGCAGACAGAGAGAGAGGAGGAAGCAGGATCCCTGCCAAGCAGAGAGCCCGATGCAGAGCTTGATCCCAGGACCCTGGGACCATGACCCGAGCAGAAGGCAGAGGCTTTAACCCACTGAGCCACCCAGGCGCCCCCTCAGGAAACTTTAAAGCACACAACTCTAAGGGGCCTGCTGGTTCTTGGCATAAAATATTTTTTGATGCTTACAATTCAGGTTTTATTTTATAGTTGCAAAATTTGAGAAATAAAAGACAGAAAACACCACCATCCGCTAATAATCTAAGAACTGTCATATAGTTACGGCCAACAGTGGAAAAGAAACAAAGGTTTTCCACATTTTGGAAGCTATCTAAAAGAAAATACATGCTTTTATTATTTTTCCCTGATAACAAACTGAATGCCAAATGCACAAAGTAAAAATTAAACCGGGGGGGGGGGGATGGAGAGAATCCAGATATTGCATATTATATATCACCTTTTCTAGGCTATTTCCATCCAGAATAACCTTGGTTTGCCAGGGCCAATAAAAGGAAGTCACAAAATCGCCTTTGGTAAAATTAATGTGTTTGCTTTCTTCGACAATCCCAATACCTCCACCATCAACCACTTGAGATAGCTCCCAAGGTCTTATGTAATCAGTACCAGTGTCTTCATTCATTCTGCAACGCTAAAAGAGAAAAACGATTATGGTAATTCTGCCTGGCAATACCAGCCAGTTTATTAATTTACCTCATGACTAAAAGAAAGGTATATAGTCAGTAATGTCAAATTAAGTCTTAGTCAAACAAATTATATTTATCTTAAATTCTATCTTCCTTTCAGTTATTTTTTATCCTGAAAAAGGGATGTATCCCCTTCTCTAATCAGTAAAGAAGTATAATTAGAAAGGTCCACAACTTTGTGAACAGACTAAAAACCACTGAATAGTACACTTTATTTTTTTTAAGTTTATTTACTTATTTACTTATTTTTAGTAATCTCAACACTCATCATGGGGCTTGAACTCATGAACCCCAGATCAAGACTGCATGCTTTTCTGACTGAGCCAGGCAGATGCCCCTGAACTGTACACTTGAAATGTATAAACTGTATGACAGATGAATTATATTTCAACAAAGCTGTTAAAATTTTTTTTTTTTTAAGATTTTATTTATCTGACAGAGAGAGATCACAAGCAGATGGAGAGGCAGGCAGAGAAAGAGAGAGAGGGAAGCAGGCTCCCTGCTGAGCAGAGAGCCGATGCGGGCCTCGATCCCAGGACCCTGAGATCATGACCTGAGCCGAAGGCAGCGGCTTAACCCACTGAGCCACCCAGGCGCCCAAAGCTGTTAAAATTTTTAAACAATTAAAGTAGGTACTATTACATTACACTAGCAAACATAATACTAAATACTGCATCAGGGCTTTCAATGGATTGTGTCAAATTACATACACTTACATGTTGCTATTATAAAACTTTACATTTTTTCTAGAAAACAAACCGGCAACATATAGACCATATTACTACTCATTTCTACTGACCTAGCGATTCTGCTTCCTCCATGGAAATAACCCAAGAAGAAACGAAACAATTTTTACACGGTTGTTCATTACAAGTCAGACCAAGCATTACATCATACCGCCTAACCTCAGGTAGATGTTCTCTTTATTCTACGAAGACAAAATGTCACAGAAGCACCACACCTTTCCACAGGAATAGAGCTAAAGATATCTCTGAGAAGCAGTTAAGACTCTCTTCTTCTCTGTGGCTCACTCTTGCCCACTCATGAAGGCCAAGGTGTAGAGGCAGTGTGGGAGACTGAAAAGATAGATCGGTACTTCATTAAGGCGCCTCATGTGGTACAGTTCAATTCACCAGGGAAAAGGACCAAACAGGGATCTGAGGCAGAAACTTCTATGACAATATACTTACTACACTTCTCCTGGTGTCCCCCTCCCAAGTATTCATGGAAAGCAAATGCAACAGCCACTGAATACTGCCAGACCAAGGACCTGACCTTCTTTCTCTCCTTTTTTAAGGTAATTTGCTTTTTTTTTGCTTTTTTTTTTTTTTAAGATTTTATTTATTTATTTGACAGACAGGTATCACCGGTAGGCAGAGAGGCAGGCAGAGAGGGAGGGGGAAGTGGGCTCCCTGCGGAGCAGAGAGCCTGATGTGGGACTCGATCCCAGGACCCTGAGTTCATGACCTGAGCCAAAGGCAGAGGCTTAACTCACTGAGCCACTCAGGCGCTCCTGCTTTTATTTTTTAAAGTAATCTCTACACCCAATGTGGGGCTCGAACTAACAACCCCAAGATCAAGAATCACATGCTTTACTAACTGAGCCAGCCAGGTGCCCGCCGAGGACCTCTTAAAAGAGGCTAACAGAGAAAAGAGGAGCAAGTAACTCTCCATAGGTAAACAAATGATGTCAACACAATAGAATATTATATAACCACCAAAATAATGATATTTTGACTGGTTTTTCATATCTAAGTATGGATATAAAGTCACTTAAATATCAAATCAAAGTAGTATATATACATTAAATACAACCATTTAATACTGTGTACACTGGTGATTAAAATTAGTTATGAACTTGAATATATATTTTTTAAGAACAATGTCTAATAAAAGCAACCAAGATGATTTTCTTCCCTCCTTCCTTTCATTAGTACTTAATATTAACACTATGCTAGTGACTGGAGATATAGTGATAAATAAGAGCTCTGTCTCCATAAGTTTACTCTGTATTAGGAAAGACAGACATCGCGATGCCTGGGAGGCTCAGTTGGTTAAGCGTCTACCTTCACCTCAGGTCATGAACCCTGGGTCTTGGGATAAAGTCCCACATCGGGCTACTTGCTCAGCTGGGAGTCTGCTTCTCCTTCTGCCTGCTGCTCCCCCTGCTTGTGCTCTCTCTCTCTCCCTGACAAATAAATATTTTTTAAAAGAAAAAAAAAAAAGGGAGGAAAGACAGACATCTAATAACTACCCCAATAATTCTTCATTACAACTAGGATAAATGCTATAGATCAAGGTCTTGTTTTGAGAAAATGTAACAGAGAGAGGACTAGTCCGAGGGTTCAAGGTAATTTACCAAAGCAAATCCTTTTAATGCAGGCTTTGAGGGAGTAACAGGAGTTGGCCAGGGAGAGAGGAAGACAGAGGGAGAATATGTATGTAGGCTTGTTTTTTTTTGTTTTTTTTTAAAGATTTTATTTATTTATTTGACAGAGAGAAATCACAAGTAGGCAGAGAGGCAGGCAGAGAGAGAGGAGGAAGCAGGCTCCCCGCTGAACAGAAAGCCCGATGTGGGGCTCCAACCCAGGACCTGGGATCATGACCTGAGCCGAAGGCAGCGGCTTAACCCACTGAGCCACCCAGGCGCCCCCTGTAGGCTTGTTTTAATCTGTACTCAGGATTTTTAGTCAGGTATAGTTAAACGACAGACATAGGGCCAACTGCCAACAAACTCTTGAAGGAAGAGTTTATCACTTATAATTCCCAAGAGGAGGAGCACACCATACCACACAGGGCCACACGGGGAAGCACTAGAGTTAATGAGGAAGAAAAAGCAGCAACAGGACAGGATGGCCCAGGGGTTTTTTTTGTTTGTTTTTGTTTTTGTTTTTTTAAACGGCCCAGAGTCTTTACTGTGGTTTCAGGGGTAAGAAACAGGCAAGAGAGACTGGACAAACTTGAGTAAGTTTAGGATTAGACAGTTGGAAAATTTCTGTGGGCTCTGATTATAGGGGTGGTCCCTAGTTGTCTGGCACCTGACCCTTTGGGGATTTGGGCCAGGGAAAATATTAGCTTGGTGTGTAAGAGTTAGAAGAAGGAGGTGGTTGCTATGTTTCAGGCAAGATGTTTGTTATCTCTAAAAATATGCTGGTAGGGGCAGTCTCTCCAAGATTGGGAAGACCCCTAAGATATGAAAGCATATATTAAAAAATACAGAAAAGGGCTCTTCCCCTAAGCAGCCTGAGGTGAACTCTGAAAACGGTTTGCTATTTGCTTGACCCAAAAGAGGCTACAAAATCATGCAAATCAAGAGGTTCAAATCTCTGTGTTCACTTTAAGAACACACATGAAACCACCCAGGCCATCAAGCGTACGCGTATCTGCCACCAAGTATCCAAAAGATGTCACTTCGCTGAAGCCGTGTGTGCCATTCTGTCGCTACAGTGGTGGAGCTGGTAGGTGTGTCCAGGCTACAGAGTGGGGCTGGACACAGGGTCGGTGGCCCAAGAAGAGTGATGCATTTTTACTACACATGCTTAACAATGCAGAGAGTAATGCTGCACGTAAGGGTTTAGATGTCGATTCTCTGGTCATTGAGCCCAGCCAGGTGAGCAAAGTCCCCAAGACGCAGCATAAAACTTACAGGACTCCTGGTGAGATGAACCCACACAGGAGCTCTCCCTGCCCCATCGAGACGATCCCTCCTGAAAAAGAGCAAACTGTCCCTAAACCAGAAGAGGAGGTTGCACAGAAGAAAAAGATATCCCAGAAGAAACTGAAGAAAACAAAAACTTATGGCCCAGGAGTAAATTCTGCACAGAATAATTGCAAATTAAAAAAATACAGAAAAGGAGAAACATGACTAATATAAAGCTTAAGCAAAAAGGACCACTGGTGTGTTACACAAGTAAGAAGCCCAGTGTGGCCAGGGTACAAGGGGAAGAAGTAAAGTAGGGGATGGTAAGGCTGGGCAGGCAAACAGGGACCAGACTATGAAGCATCTTAGACCACATCCAGAAAGTTAGTCTTTATCTCAAGACTAAAGGAAAGCCATTAAACATAAAGGTGACATGATTAGTTACTATTGTAAAATATCGTTCTGGCTGCAGTATGAAAGACCATGTAAGCGGGAGTATATGCAAGGATACCCCAATGGGAGAGAAACAATGGTGATCTGGACTAAAGAGATGTCCTTGGAGTTTACGGAGAAGTGGACTGAATTGAGATGTACTTAGAAGTAGGACCCGCAGGACTTGAGATTGACTGAGAATGAAAAGACAAAATTCTCAAGATAAAGTCAGTTTTGTAGCATGAAATGAGTGGATGGAGAAGCTATGTACTTCCCTGGAGGAAACAGGCATTCTCTGTTTTTGTTGTTTTGAGGTTGGGGTATTCAGAAGTGGTCATGAATTTAATCCATGTTATAATCTTAGGTGTTTCATCATCTCTCCTAAAATCGTTTGGGTCAGAGGCCCCTGGGTGGCTCAGTGGGTTAGAGCCTCTGCTTTCGGCTCAGGTCATGATCCCAGGTCCTGGGATTGAGCCCCACATCGGGTTCTCTGCTCAGCGGGGAGCCTGCTTCCCCCCACAACCCACTCTGTCTGCCTCTCTGCCTGCTTGTGATCTCTGTCAAATAAATAAATAAAACCTTTAAAGAAAAAATCGTTGGGTCATAAATTTCTATCACTATAAGACTCTCAGAGGGAATTCTGCTGAATAGGAAGTTTGTTCCAACTTAAAGAATACTGTGAAAAACACATCCTCTCTGCTTGTTTTCAACTATTCCTTTTGGACTGCTCTACTTGATTTTTAAAACCCTTCTAACCTTGAACGTTGGCTTTACTTTGATGAATTTTTTCCTCTTAATTTACTTTGTACTTATTATCCTGGGCTTCAATGATATGCTTTCCATTTTGTTCATCAGGGCATTTATAATCCTTAGTGCCCTGAGCTAGGTCTTACATATTGAAGTGTTTAAGTCTTAAGAAATCCAAGCCAGTCATCATCAAGAATTGACTCTGAGTACTAAATAGCACACTGTCGGGGCGCCTGGGTGGCTCAGTGGGTTAAGCCGCTGCCTTCGGCTCAGGTCATGATCTCAGGGTCCTGGGATCGAGTCCCGCATCGGGTTCTCTGCTCAGCAGGGAGCCTGCTTCCCTTCCTCTCTCTCTGCCTGCCTCTCTGCCTACTTGTGATCTCTGTCTGTCAAATAAATAAATAAAATCTTTAAAAAAAAAATAAATAGCACACTGTCATTTTTCTCCTGAAAAATGGTAATTATTCTCCTCACGTGATTTGCTTAGCACAGTCTAGAGTTCAAGGGCCATAGCTTGACTGAGCTTGTCTTAACTGCCACTGAAAGGTGCAGCATCTTTAGGTCTGTGGGAAATCAGCAACCTAATTTAACCCTCTGTATCAACTTGAACATTTGTCTATTTAGAATGTCCTAGACCAATCACCACCTCATTTCCCTAGCCCACAAAGAAAAATTTCTTCCTAACCAGAGAAGAATCTTGAATGAAGTCATCAAATTGCTTTCCACTATTAGTACAATCAAGTGTGATTGGTGTCATTGAAAGAGGCTGAATTGTACTCCTGGATCAGAGAGAAGAGGAGCCTTCCCAAAGCTACAACTCTCCTGGCAGAAAATGGCACTGTCATGGGGTATCCACTGTAAATGAAGCCCGAGAAGAGGTAAGGCAGGATTTTCTTTATCCTTTACTATGGCACTTTAAAAGCCAAAAGAAGGAGGCAAGCAGACAGTACAGAAACAGTAATATAGAAAGAGATTATAAAATTGCCTATTTGTTTCTTTGGCCAACTTTCTACTTTTCACAGACTAATGTATAGGAACTTTCTGCATGTCAATCATTATCATCTTTTTTTTCCTAATTATATTGCAAATGTTTATGTTTGCCATTTATCTTTTGATTTTGTACATGCTATTTTATTATGTTTTACAAAAGACAGTGTTTTTAAAATAGTCATATTCATCAATCATGTTTCTTCGTATTAGCTGGGTTTACTGTCATTCTTATAAAGTCTTTCATTCCCCAACATCATTCAATTGTTAACCCAGACATATACATATATCTCTTAGAGAGTTCAAGATGTGCTGGGGCGGGGGTGGAGCAGAGGAGGAGAGAGAGAATCTTAAGCAGACTCTATGCCCAGTGCAGAGGCAATACATGACCTGAAATCAAGAGACAGATGCTTAATAACAAGAGTCATCCAGGTGCCCCTTTATAGTTTCATTTTTTTCTTTAAATTTTTAATATCTCTTGGAATTTATTCTAGTGAAGTGTTGACCTAAAAACGTAATTTTTTCCCAAAAGTATACAGTCAACTGATCCAACAGCTTATTGAATAGGCTATCCTGATTTCCTTTTAACTTATTTTACATAAACAAAAGGAAGCTGTAAAACTAGTACAAAAGACAGAGATTAATGAAATAGACAATAGGAAAAAATACAGAATATCAACAAAACCAAAAGTTGTTCCTTCGAAAAATTAACAAACTGACAATGTTTTAGCTAAACTGACCAAGAAAAAAGTAGACAAGACTTAAATTACTAAAATCAGGGGTGCCTGGGTGGCTCAGTTGGTTAGGCAACTGCCTTCAGCTCAGGTCATGATCCTGGAGTCCCAGAATCGAGTCCCACATCTGGCTCCCTGCTCGGCAGGGAGTCTGCTTCTCCCTCTGACCTCTCTCCTCTCATTCTCTCTCTCTCATTCTCTCGCTCTCTCCCAAATAAATAAATTTTTTAAAAAAAACTTTAAATTACTAAAATCAGGAATGAAAGAAAGGGTATTACTACCTATCTTTCAGAAATAAAAGGATTATGAGGAAATACTAAGAACTGTATGCCAATAAATTACACAACTTAGATGAAATGGACAAATTCCCAGAAAGACACAAACTACTGAAGCTGACTCAAGAAGAAACAGAAAATCCTAGTAGGCCTAAAACAAAGATATTGAACTAGTAATTTTTAAACTCTCCAGAAAGAAAAGCCCAGGCCACACAGCTTCATTGGTGAATTCTACCAGTCTTTTCAAGCATACCAATTCTTCACAAACTCTTCCAAAAACAGAACAGGAGGAAATAGGGCACCTGGGTGGCTCAGTGGGTTAAGCCTCTGCCTTCAGCTCAGGTCATAATCTCAGGGTCCTGGGATCAAGACCCTGATCTCAGGGTACTGGGATCGAGCCCCACGTTGGGCTCTCTGCTCAGCAGGGAGCCTGCTTCCCCCCACCCGTCTACCTCTCTGCCTACTTATGAACCCTGTCAAATAAATAAATAAAATCTTAAAAAAAAAAAAAAAAAAAGAAGAACAGGGAGCCTGGGTAGCTTGGTGGGTTGGGCCTCTGCCTTCGGCTCGGGTCATGATCTCAGGGTCCTGCGATCCAGTCCCACATCGGGCTCTCTGCTCGGCGGGGAGCCTGCGTCTCCCTCTCTCTCTGCCTGCCTCTCTCCCTGCCTCTCTGCCTACTTGTGATCTCTCTCTCTGTCAAATAAATAAATAAAATCTTTTTTAAAAAGTTTAAAAAAAAAAGAAAAAAAACAGGAGGGAACATTTCCCAACCCATTCTGAGGCCCAAATTACCCTAATACCAAAGTCAGGCAAACACATCCCAAGAAAACAAGAGACCATGAATATAGTCTCATAACCTTATGGATGCAAAAAAAATCAACAAAATAGTAGCAAACTAAATCTGATAACATATCGGGGCACAGAGGTGGCTCAGTCACCCAAATCAAGCCCTACATGGGTCTCCGCACTCAGCATAGAGTCTGTTTGTCCCTCTCCCTCTGCTCCTCCTTCCATCTGCGCGCGCGCGCGCGCACACACACACACACACACACACACACTTTCTCTCTCTCGAATAAATAAATAAATAAATCTCAAAAAAAGAAATCTCAGGAGGACCTGGGTGGCTCAGTTCGTTGAGCGTCTGCCTTTGTTAGGCTCAGGTCGTGATCCCAGGGCCCTGGAATCAAACCCTGAGTCAGGCTCCCAGCTCAGCAGAGGACCTGCTTCTCCCTCTTCTCCTTGCCTATGATCTCTCTCACTACCTGTCTCTCTCTCTCTCAAATAAATAAGTAAAATCTTTAATAAATAAATAAATAAATAAATAAATAAATAAATCCAACAACATATCAAGGAATTATACATCTGAGACAAATGTCATTTATCTGAAGAATACAAGAGTGATTTAACATCTAAAAATTAATTAATGTAACAAACCATTTCAAGAGATTAAAAAGCAAAAACCCCAAGATCATCTCAAGAGAAGCAGAAAGTGCATATGACAAAATCTAAAACTGCTTCTGGGGGGAAGGAGTAAGGAGGACTTTATTATTTAATGGGCACAGAATTCCTGTTTTAGAAGATGAAAAATTTCTGGAAATGGAAAGCGGTAGCTGCACAACATTGTGAATGTTCCTAATGTTGCTGTATTATACATCTGAAAATTGTTAAAATGGCATATTTTGTTATATGTATCTTATCACAATAAACAAAATCCCTTTATGATAAAAGCATTCAACAAACCAGGAACCAAATCAGGAACAGGAGGAAATCTCCTGGGCCTGATAAAGGGCAACTACCAAATCCTACACCATACTCAATGGTAAAAGACTGAATGCTTTCTCCCTCAGATCTAAGAACAAGACAAAGATTCTACTCTCACCAGTTCTATGTAACACTGTACTGGAGGTGCTAATCAGGCAAGAAAATGAAATAAAAAGCGTTTGTGTAGGAAAAGGAGAAGCAAAACTATTTCTGTATTGAGTCTAAGTCCATATGCCTGAGGGCTTTTCAGCTGTAGTCCTAAACAGTATCTTTCAACAAATCTCCTTTCTCTAAAAAGGAGTCGTTCCTTCAAAACAAGATCAACTGGAGGGGTGCCTGGGTGGTGCAGCTGGTTAAGTGTCCGACTCTCCCGTTTTTGCTCAGATTGTGATCGCAGGGTCATGAGACTGAGCCCCGTGTCAGGCCTCAATCTCAAGTCCGCTTGAATTTCTCTCTCCCTCTCCCTCTGCCCCTTCCCACTGCTCTAAAATATATAAGTAAGTCTTAAAAAAGAAAAAAAGAGAGACTAACTAGAATAAAGGTCTTATACAGAGCCTGCACTGTAAACTCGATCAATCTGAGAGAATTTCCAATCTTAATCTACTATCATCAAGCTTTATTTACTACTGGGAAGTGATCTAGACATTTGAAAACCTGATTAACCACATGTACTACTATTATGAAAACATTCTTCTACAACATTCCTTCAGAACACTAGTGAATAGCAAAGGCAATCTGTAATTCCCAGGTATCAAGATATAATTGCTCAAGTGTTTATTAATCATAAGGATTGCACAATATTAAAATGCAACATGAAAAATATGAAAATAAGATTAATTTTCACCAAATCACAAAATCCTGATTCTTACCATGTAAGGATCCACAGAAAGATAAAGAGTTCTCACTTGTACTTGTCCTTCATTAATATTGTCTGATAAATTTACTTCTTCTACTAGGAAATTTTCTGCCACTGGATTACCATTTTTTCCTAAAATATTATGGAAAATATAAAATCAGAACATTACTTTCCCATGTAATTATTTGTTATTCTTTAGAAGGTAACTCGAGGATTCAGATAACTCCCTTTTAATACAGACACTAATAAGTCTACATTGTTTTGTAATTTCTCTGTTACAGAGTATAAATTCTTTAAATAGTTTTTTTTTTTTAAGATTTTATTTATTTATTTGACAGAGATCACTAGTAGGCAGAGAGGAAGGCAGGCAGAGAGAGAGGAGGAAGCAGGCTCCCCGAGGAGCAGAGAGCCCCATGTGGGACTTGATCGCATGACTCTGAGATCATGACCTGAGCCGAAGGCAGAGACTTTAACCCACTAAGCCACCCAGGCGCCCTCTTTAAATAGTTTCAACTGCTCTTGATTTTCCCCAAGAAGTTCCTGTGGAATATTGCTAACTTCAAAATTTCTTTTTAAAGATGATTACAGATAAATCATTTCATCTGTTTTAAAATTATAGGATTTCAAAAAGTGAAAACTCACAGCCAGTTTAAATTACGAAAATTCAAAATTTATAACGTAGCAGAAACACCACATCAGCCAAAATAAATACTTAAGTAAACGTTCCTTCCTCATTTTAAGAAGAAATGGAAACTTAAATGAATACAATTTTTTAAAAAAGTAAAGTCTTGGGGCACCTGGCTGGCTCAGTTGGTGGAGCATGCAACTCTTGATCTCAGGATTGTGGGTTCAAGCTCCACACTGGGTGTGGAGCCAACTTTAAAATAAATAAATAAATTTTAAAAGTTTGAAAATTGGAGGATTGAAAAGAAAAATTTATTGGGGCACCTGGGTGGCTCAGTGGGTTAAAGCCTCTGCCTTCGGTTCAGGTCATGATCCCAGGGTCCTGGGATCGAGCCCCGCATCGGGCTCTCTGCTCTGCGGGGAGCCTGTTTCCTCCCCTCTCTCTCTCTGCCTGCCCCTCTGCCTACTTGTGATCTCTCTCTGTCGAATAAATAAAATCTTAAAAAAAAAAAAAAAAGAAAAATTTATAAGCAAAAAACGCCATCACTAAAAGTGTATTCTTATTCAGTTATGTTTAACATAGGCAAACTTTCTGTTGATTAAATCATCAAACGTGTAAGGTGGGAATAGATGTAAAAATGTTAATCTAACAACTCACTTTATTAAAACTGAAGTTAGAAAATGTAAGTGGGGGGAAAAAAAACAGACAAGGTAAGTGGTTTCCCCAGGCCACACACTAAACAGTAAAATCAACGCAGCATGTGCCCAAAGCTCCTAGGTTAGTTCCACACCTAAGTTTCTATGATTCAGGTTAAATGTCAGCACAGACATAGGTCAGGGCTTTTCACATAAAACAGAAAGGCAAGTTTTAAGAATCGACAATGTATGCTACAATGAAAGAAAAAGAGCCATCCATATTTGTAATATAACCTCTTAAATATAATAATTCCAAAATAACTTTCTTCTTCAACAAATGGCCTTGATAGGTAATTACTTAAAAATTGAGTATTACAGGGCACCTGGGTGGCTCAGTGGTTTAAGCCTCTGCCTTTGGCTCAGGTCATGATCTCAGGGTCCTGGGATGGAGCCCCGCATTAAGCTCTCTGCTTAGTGGGGCGCCTGCTTCCCCCTCTCTCTCTCTCTCTCTCTGCCTGCCTCTCTGCCTACTTGTGATCTCACTCTGTCAAATAAATTTTTAAAATCTTAAAAAAAAATACATTAAAAAAAACTGAGTTAGTTTCTTCTAACATCTCTAGTAGGGTTAATATCTTCCTAACTTTAATTTACCACATTATTACTTTTTTTTTTAAGATTTTATTTATTTATTTGACAGAGAGAGACACAGGGAGAGAGGGAACACAAGCAGGGGGAGATTGAGAGGGAGGAGCAGGCTTCCTGCTGAGCAGGGAGCCCGATGTGGTCCCCCATCCCAGGACACTGGGATCATGACCTGAGCTAAAGGCCAGACGCTTAATGACTGAGCCAACCACCCAGGCGCCCAACTGTTACTTTTGTTCCTTCATTTTCATTAATAATCATCAAAGACTGGGGTGCCTGGGTGGCTCAGTCAGTTCCGTGTCCCACTCTGGATTTCAGCTCAGGGCCTGCTCTCAGTCACGGGATTCACCTGACCTTGAGCTCCTTGCTCACCAGGGAGTCAGCTTGAGATTCTCTCCCCCCCTTTCTGCCCCTCCCCCTGCTCTCTCCCTCTCATAAATAAATAAATCTTAAATGGAGCGCCTGGGTGGCTCAGTGGGTTAAAGCCTCTGCCTTTGGCTTAGGTCATGGTCTCAGGGTCCTAGGATCGAGCCCCACATCAGGCTCTCTGCTCTGCGGGGAGCCTGCTTCTCCCTCTCTCTCTGCCTGCCTCTCTACTTGTGATCTCTGTCAAATAAATAAATATAATCTTTAAAAAAATAAATCTTAAAAATAACAATAATAATTATCAAAGACCACAGCTGTTCATTCATCACAAATACATACCAGGTCGGGAATTCAATACCACTCTTTGTACAATCATCACCTCGATGTACAGTGGTCTCAGAAGATTTCTGTATAAAATAACTCCTATAAACAGAAATGTTTTTTAAATCACAAAGTCTAAAAATGTTTAACAATTTTTAAAAAGAGCATATTTGTGTTTCTGAAGGAGAGGGAAAGTCATATTCAGGATCCAGAAAAGATATAATCTCCTGTCAGAGTTTGCCTCCTAAAGCAAATATATAAAGGAAGACCAAATCTAATTAGAATTTTTGGCTAACAGGAACAAGTTCAAAAGACTAAGACAAAATGTTTTTGGCCTCGTAATTCAAGCACATTCATCTTTATACCATTATGATTACGCCTCCCACTGTGGCTTGATTAAATGAAAACAAGATATATTCCTCTAGAACTAAACAGTTGATCTAGTAGCAAAATAAAAACACTAGCTGCTTGAAATGTAACCAAATTTTCAAAAATGATTTTATTCATTAAAATGGAAATTAAGTTTTGTTTATAATAGAAGTAAAACATCAGGGTGCCTGGGTGGCTCAGTCGGTTAATTCAGTTCAGGCCTTCAGTACAGGCCATGATCCTACAGTCCTGGGATCGAGTCCCACGCTGGACTCCCTGCTCGGCAGGGAGTCTGCTTCTTCTGCTGACCTCTCTCCTCTCATGTACTCTCTCTCTCTCAAATAAATAATAAAATCTTAAAAAAAAAAAAAAAAAAAAAGATGGGGTGCCTGGGTGGCTCAGTGGGTTAAGCTGCTGCCTTCGGCTCAGGTCATGATCTCAGGGTCCTGGGATCGAGTCCCGCATCGGGCTCTTTGCTCAGCAGGGAGCCTGCTTCCCTCTCTCTCTCTCTCTGCCTGCCTCTCCATCTACTTGTGATCTCTCTCTGTCAAATAAATAAATAAAATCTTAAAAAAAAAAAAAAGAAGAAGAAGAAGAAGTAAAACATCAGAGGTGCTTGGCTGGCTCAGTTGGAACAAACATTTTTTTAAAAAGTAAAACACTAGAGTGACTGAGTAGCTCAGTTGGTTGGGCAACTGCTTTTGGCTCGGGTCATGATCCTGGAGTCCTGGGATCAAGTCCTGCATCAGGCTCCCTGCTCTGCAGGGAGTTCTGCTTCTTCCTCCGACCTTCCCCCTCTCATGCTCGCTCTCTCTCTCTCTCACTCTCTTTCTCTCTCAAATAAATAAATAAAATCTTTAACAAAAAAAAAAAAAGTAAAACATTAAAAGATTTGAAATCCTCACCTTATAGGAAATTCTGTAATACAGAATGGCAAAATAAGAAGGTAAAGGATCAGTTTATTCTGGATTTTCAATTTGAGCTAATGAAAGAAACAAAATGAGGTTCCAGCGCTGGCACTATCTAACTTGGGGGAAACAGCCCTGAGCTTAGCGAATGCTACTATATGCCAAGTACTACTGTGAGTGCTATGAAATCTACACACACACACACACACACACACATTCATTTAATATTTAACGTACATATTCTTTTTTCAAAGATTTTAAGTAATCTCCACACCCAGTGTGGAGCTCGACCTTATAAGCCGGAGATCAAGAGTCACAGGCTTGGGACACTTGGGTGGCTCAGTCAGTCAGGTCTGCCTCTGGCTCAGGTCACCATCCCGCTCCTTACTCAGCAGGGAGCCTGCTTCTCCCTTGACCTGCTGCTCCCCCTGCTTGTGCGGCTCTCTCGAGCGCGCTCTCTGACAAATAAATAAAATATTAAAAAAAAAAAATTCACATGCTCTACTGACTGAACCCGCCAGGCACCCCAAATATATACTCTTTTAATCTCCTAACAATCATATTAAGTAGTGTTATTATCTCCATTTTACAGAAGGAAACTGGCCCTTAAAGGGTTTAAGCACCTTCCTAAGGTGGTGGAGCTAAGACTTAAACCCAACCTGCCTGACATTCCAGAGCCAATCTCTTAACTACTACATAAAAATTTCCATCCTGTATGTTTAAGTTGTTTGACTTCTAAAATACTAAGCAAACATTATCTTTCTTAAAGTCAATATACGTATTTACCACTTCTGTCTTCTCTCCTTAGATATTTTATCTTTAGTACATAACATTGAGAAGCCCAAAGGAAAACAACTGTATCAACCACTTATTTTTTATAACAATTGCAACATATTTAGCTCTTTACATTTCTAATTTTTTATTTTATATTGTAAAAGATTTTATACAGCAGCACATTTAGAAATTTGACAACCATCTATAAATCCATTTGACATTTAATAATCCCTTGCCTTGTATCACTGGGTAATTTTGTTCATGCATGACTCTACCACTAATCCAGTTTCTAAATTTGCACGATATTTCAATTTCTTCATTTTTCTCTGTACCTTATAAGGTACCGGAGTATCCTATATAAACCTGATATTCATACATACTCCAAAGTATGTTAAATAATCATCACAGGGTAGTCCCCAAATCTTGCTTCCATAATATTTAAATGGAGATAATTTATATGGAACTTTCACATACATTCCATTACTTATTCTTTAAAACAAAGTTATATAGATAAATGTATTACTATTCTCATTTTATGGGGAAGCAAAGATACAGTTAGTACCCAAGATCACACAGCAGGTAAGCAAAGGAGTTGGGACAGGTATATACTCTTCTCATCCCAGATCTCACATGCCTCACTCTATGCACTATTGTCCCACATTCTCCCCCAAACAGAGTTTTTACATATACAGCCACATAATGATGTCCAACTCTCCTGTAGGTACTCTTTCCTAGAGGAAGGGAATTCTACTCCCAATTAACTAAATGATGTTAGGAACATTCAGTAAGACAGAAGAAAAAACATTGCTTTCTTACTTTTTGTAATGTATGTTTTTACAATCTCAATGGTTGTGACATTAATGGCTAGCAGCCCTCAATATCCATTCTCTCTTTCATGCATGTTTCCCTGCTAAAAGACTGCATTTCCCTGCTTCCCCTTAAAACAAATCCCAGACATCATCCTATTGCCAAAAATCCCTCTGTTTGCATCTCTGGTAACAGATTATTTAAAATACAAACACTATACCATTAACCCGACAGAACTGGCAATATAGATCATTCTTTAACATTATCTAGTACCTAGTACATATTTAAATTCCCTGTCTCAAACAAGTCTTTTTTTGTTTTGTTTTGCCAATTACAGGCAATCTATTTTTTTTTAGTTTATTCCCCCCCTTTTTTAATTTAAACTCAGTTAATTAACATATAATGTATTATTGGTTTCAGAGGCAGAGATCAATGATTCATCAGTCTCATGTAACACCCAGTGCCCATTATATCATGTGCTCTCCTTAATATCTATCACCCAGTTACCCCATCCCTCCACCTCCCTCCCCTCCAGCAACCCTCAGTCAAACACGTCCTTCTACAGTTGGTTCATTAGAACCAGGATTCAAGGTCCACATACTCCATTTTGAGTCTCCTCTCTTTTATTTGATGCCATTGATTGTTGAAGAAACATTTGTTGCTTAATTCCTTTGTCTATGAAATACCCTTTGACTGCTCCCTCATGTGTCATTTACCTCATTCTTCTATCTTACTCATCCACCCCTTAACCCCAATCCCTGACTAGTAGTTAGATCTAGAGATTTGATTAGATGCAGGTTCAGTTTTTAGACAAAAATCTTTAAAGGTGGTGCTATGTGCATCCTATCTCATCACGTCAAGAAGTCCAAAATGTCTTGTGGGACTAAACTTTTTTTTTTTTTTTTTAAGATTTTTTTATTTATTTGACAGAGAGAGATCACAAGTAGTGGGGGTGGGGCGCCAGGCTCACTGCTGAGCAGAGAGCCCAATGCGGGGCTCAATCCCAGGACCCTGGGACCATGACCTGAGCCGAAGGCAAAGGCTTTAACCCAATGAGCCACCCAGGTGCCCCTAAACATATTTTTAAAAGGAAATTTTCCATTTAATAACCTTACGCATTAACTATGGAAAATTAAAAAACAAAATTTTCCAATTTGAGGCTGTATCCACAGATAACTGCCCTGAAGTGATTACTAACAGCACCATAATTTTCAGTCTTCCCAAATGAAGTTTCATATTTGCCTTCTTCTCTGATTACTTTGTGCATGCTTTCTTTAAAATATGCACACTGCAGATTTGTCCAAATACTGTTTATCAGCATGAAAAGTACACTATCAAATTTCTCTCCCTCTGTATTAAATTTCAACGTTTTCAACTAAAACATACTAAAATTAACTAAGATACGATAAAATTAACTAAGATACAATATCCCTTGGTAGCACAACAAACATTTAAAATATAAAGAACTTGATTTAGTTACAAAATCAAAATCTTTTTTTTTTTTTTTAAAGATTTTATTTATTTATTTGACAGACAGAGATCACAGGTAGACAGAGAGGCAGGCAGAGAGAGAGAGAGGGAAGCAGGCTCCATGCTGAGCAGAAAGCCCGATGTGGGACTCGATCCCAGGACCCTGAGATCATGACCTGAGCCGAAGGCAGCGGCTTAACCCACTGAGCCACCCAGGCGCCCCACAAAATCAAAATCTTAAAATATGACATACCTAGCTGTAGATCTGAAAAGAGAGGTGTTGGTGATTACATTCATCTCTCGTAGAGGAGTAGGGAAGACACTCAACTCTTGATTGACTCACATTAAGCATACCATGTTTGTTTGGTATGATATTAAGTGGGTTTCCAATTATGTTAAGTATTATCCCAAATAACACCAGATCAATGCAACTGAAAAATTCACTCCCACCCCACATCAGGCTCCCTGTTCAGAGGGAAGCCTGCTTCTTCCTCACCTACTCTCCCTGCTTGTATTCTCTCCCTGTCAAATAAATAAAATCTTTAAAAAAAAAAAGAAAGAAAGAAAGAAAGAAAGAAAGAAAGAAAGAAAGAAAGAAAGATTCACTCCCGTGCTGGTCATAAAGAGTGTGTCATCTGACCGTCTACGTTGTAGCCTAGTATTAGGAAAAGGGCACTGAACTAAGACAAAGTACCTGGCCGGGTTCTAATCACCTAACCGGGTTCTAATCACATGGGATCTTAGGAAAGACTCCTCTCCCCCAGTCTTCCGAATGTTACTAAGTGCCAGGAACTGGGCTAAAGTTTTTATAATCGTCTCGCTTAACCCCTCCACCCAACAACTCTGTGAGGATGGTACTGTCTTTTACCCCCATTTTCTAGACGAGGAAAGGGAGCAACAGAGAGGTCGAATAACTTGCCCATGTTAGCACAACTGGTAAAGACCGACACTGGAACCGACACTCGAACACAACACATCCCAGTTCCGAATCATGAGCTTCCTAATATCTTTCTAAAGAAACACTTCCCTATCCTGATCTCCTTCAATTATCCTGCCATAAAGGGCTCTGCTGACCACGGCCTTGTAAAAGGTGGAAATCTCTGGGCTATCCTTAACTCTTTCTGGCTGGCTGGTCGCTCCCTCACCTTCTGCCCAAGTCGAATCTGTGGGGATTCCTGCCTGGCTCTTCGCCCATCCCACCGACCTCACCGTCCTCTCCGGCTCCCACTACCAACCATTCACATGGAAGTGAATAAGAACCTGTGTCCACAGCCCAAATTTCAAACTGGCTTCCCCTGTGAGCGCCGAGAGGATAGGGATTTGTGTCAATGATTTACGTTCACTCTCTGACTGGCACATGATAGATGCCCAATAAATATGTGCTAAACGAACGTCCCAGACGCACCTTAAAAACACAATTACGTCCACACTCGAGGTTGCTTAATCCCCACAGTTCAAAAAAGAGAATAACCTGCCTCTGTTTCTTTTGTAGCATTCCCTAACCTAGTGACCTAGGCAATAACGCCACCGTCGCCGCAGCTCCAGGAGAAAAAGTGGAGGTCACCCCGGCCCTTAGATCCTCCCACACCCGGAAGACGCCAGCCAGCTCCCGGTTCGCGGCCGCCCCTCTCCCGGCACTCACCGCCACGCAGCTGCGGAGGAAATCTCGCGCGGTGTGAGGAGCCGGCGAGGGGCGCGCCGCGCGATCTCAGCCCGCCGAACCCAGTACGCAGGCGCACTGCTAGACCTCCGCTCCTCGCCTCCGCGCCCTCCCCTCCAGGGGCGGGCTTTTACAGTTTAGGCTGGACTCCTGGGTTCCCACGTTTCTAGAGGAGGGGAAGCTGCGGAGTGTTAAAGGATCCTCCCTTGTCTGGGCAGTGTGTTGTGGGTTTTTGTTGTTGTTGACGGGGGAGGGGCAGAGGGAAAGAGACGGTCTCAAGCAGGCGAGGAGCCTAGGCCTGACTTATCTCAGCACCCTGAGAATCATGACCTGAGCCCGAATCAGGAGTGGGTGGCTTAACTGAGCTACTCAGGCGCCCCTGGGCAGACTGTGTAATAATCTGACCGTATGGCCTCGGTGTACTGCCTGGACCCAAAGAGCAAATCGTTCAGCCTTGACCGCGGAGTTCAGGTCCAGCTGTCCTTGAAGGAATTTAATTCGCTACATGGACTTCTCTCTAAGCCTGATTGGAAAATTACAGCGAGACAGAGGCCATGAAGCCTGTCCCTGGTTTTATAGGCAGGGAAACAGACTCGGAGAGCTGATGTGGTTGGACCACCCACTTTTGCGCTGATTCAGGGCAATGCTGGGGTTAAAATTGCCTCTCCAGATTGCTGAGTTAGGACGCTTTCCCTTACAACAGGGCTGTCTTTTTTCTTTCACAAAGAATCCCAGCTTCCTCAAAGATGGATTACCCAATGTTGAAAGAGGAATTCAACTGCTTCCTTTTTTGACCTCAAACTTTCTAAGTGATTAAATTCTTTCAAGTCAATCTCTTAACTCAAGCAGAAGATGCTGCAGGCAAAGCATCCCCTCAAGCAATAAGGACTGCCCTGAACCAGCAAGACCCCAGTGACTGACCTCAATGACTGATACGACCTTTACCTCCCACCTGCATATACCCATGACCTCTGCCCCACATTTTCCTTATATAAACCTGGAAGTATTTTCAGCACTTTGGAGGCAGTCTTTGAGACACTAGTCCACTGTTTTCCAAGTTAGCCTCACTGAAATAAAATGCTTTTCTCCTTTAACCATTTGTCTCTCTGCCTTTGGATTTTATTAGCAGCAAGTGGCCAAACCAGGTCTGTCTGGGATCCCCAGAGCCAGGCGCCTTTATACTCTCGTGCCCCTGCTGCAGTGTGGACTGATTTCTCAATTTCATTAATTGTTAATTGCCTTTTGTCTTGAACTGGGTTGAGCAAGCCTTATTCCTAAAACAGCTTGGATCCCCAGGGACTTCAATAAACTCCAAGAGAGACCATGCTGAATTAGGCCGTGAAGGAATTGCTATTTATATTGTATCCACGTCAAAGCTAATAGCTCAGTATAAATCATGCTATTCAGAAGCAGAATGATGACTGGGGTAGTGAGCAAGAGGGTAAGAATCATTCAACAGGTTGGCGGTTCCAGTAGCTTTCTCTCTTAAAATTTTTTTTAAAGATTTTATTTATTTATTTGACAGAGCACAAGCAGGGGAGCAGCAGGCAGAAGAAGAGGGAGAAACAGGCTCCCCACTGAGCAGAGAATCAACCCAAGGAAGGACTTGGTCTCAGGACCCTGGGATCATGACCCAGGCGGAAGGCTGATGTTTAACTGACCGGGCCACCCAGGCTCTCATCTCGGAAATCTTTTATTTCTTTGAGAAAGTTTCAGGAAAGAACTGGAAAGATTATAGTACTTTGCAAACTCAGGCAGGAGCTTATCTCTTTTCGGTCTTCAATAAACCTTTTTTTCATAACTTGAACCAACTAATGAAAAAGAAAATGCTGGACACCTAGGTGGCTCAGCCAATAAGCATCTGACTTTGGCTGAGTTCATGATCCCAGGGTCCTGGGATGGAGTTCCACATCGGACTCCCTGCTCAGCAGAGAGTCTGCTTCTCCCTCTATCCCGCCCCCTGCTCATGATCTTTCTCTCTCTCTCTCTCTCAGATAAATACATAAAATCCTTATTTTTAAAAAATGCTCAAACAGACTAAAAGTAATAGCGCAAAGTAAACGTAGTCTAGAATTTGATCTTTAAAGAAAGTATTTTGGGGCGCCTGGGTGGCTCAGTGGGTTAAAGCTTCTGCTTTCCGCTCAGCTCATGATCTCAGGGTCCTAGGATCAAGCCCCACATCGGACTCTCTGCTCAGCAGGGAGCCTGCTTCCTCCTCTCTCTCTGCCTGCCTCTCTGACTACTTATGATCTCTGTCAAATAAATAAATACAATCTTTTAAAAAAAAAAGTACTTTTAAAAAAATACTTTTTTTTTCAAAGATTGTATTTATTTATTTGAGAGAGAGAGAGCAAGCATGTGTTGGGGGAGGGGCAGAGGGAGAGGGACAACAGACTCTCCGCTGAGCAGGGGGCCGAGGACACGGTGCTCAATGCAATGACCCTAGAGATCATGACCTGCGCCAAATGCAGAAGCTTAATTGACTGAGAGACCCTGGTGCCCCAGGAAACAATCTTTCAAAGTAGAAAAGAAACCCTACAATATTAAATTAGTTTTTACTCTCTTGATTCTAGGGCCTGTGAACTCCTTGTAATTAATGTGATTTCTCTCCCCAGAATGAGTTCCTGTTCCCCAAAATTCTTAATTCTGACCTCATGAGGGGTGCCTGGGTGGCTCAGTCTGTTAAGCATCCAACTCTTTTTGTTTGTTTGTTTAAGATTTTATTAATTTATTTGATAGGGTGCATGAGCAGGAGGGAGGGGCGAGTAAGAGGGAGAAGCAGACTCCCCTCTGAGCAGAGAGCCCAATTCAGGGCTCAATCCCAGGACACTGGGATCATGACTGGAGCCCAAGGCAGACACTTAACTGACCGAGTACCCAGGCACCCCTAAACATCCAGCTCTTGATTTCAGGTCAGGTCATGATCTCAGGATGGTGTCATCTAGGCCCACATTGGGCTCCACACTCAGCACTGAGTCTCCTTGTCCCTCTCCCTCTGCTCCTCTCCTCACACTCTCTCTCTCTCTCAAAATAAACAAATAAATAAAATGTTCTTTTTTAAATAAATAAATAGGGGCACCTGTGTGGCTCAGGTCAGGATCCTGGAGTCCTGGGATTGAGCCCTGCATCAGGCTCCCTGCTCAACGAGGAGTCTGTTTCTCCCTCTCCCTCTGCTCCTCCCCTGGTTCATGCTCTCACTCTCTCTCTCTCAAATAAATGAAATATTAAAATAAATGAACAAATACATACATTATGACCTCATGAAAGGAGAGAAACTTACCCCAAGTCTACCTAGCTAAACTTCTCCCAAAATCCTAAACCTCGGAAACTGTATGAGATAATAATTAGTGTTACAAGCTGCTAAGTTTGGGGGTAGCTGGTTATGCAGCAGTAGATAACTAATCTGCCCACTAAAAGAGAATTAGGGTCTCTTAAAGAAATCGCTGAGCCCAGGGTTGGGGCAGGATAGGTACCAAATGAGCCTAGAACATCTATTTTACTAGAAATTAAGGAAGTGTTGAAAAAAATGATGGAGCATGTCACAGGGACACAGAAGCCAGCTTGAAGGGGATCCTACTGGCCAAATCTGGGACAACTTGAGCACCAAAAAAAAAAAAAAAAAAAAAAAAATTAAGTACATTAATGATTTCTAAACAATCATAGAACTAGAAATTCATGAATCTGTAATAATAATAAAAAAGAAAGACTGGAGAGTTCTTGCTTACAGCAGAATGCTGAGGGCCAGCTAATAAATGTAAAGGAAAGTCCTCAAGTTGGAAAATTATCATTTTAGGGACGCCCGGGTGGCTCAGTTAAGCATCTGCCTTCGGCTCAGGTCATGATCCCAGGGTCCTGGGATTGAGCCCTGTGTCGGGCTCCCTGCTTTGCGGGGAGCCCGTTTCTCCCTCTCCCACTCTCTCTGCTGTGTTCCCCCTCTCCCCGTGTCTCTGTCAGGTAAATAAATAAAATCTTAAAAAAAAAAGAAAGAAAATCATTTTATAGCTTTCATAATAAAGATTGGATCAGACATTATCAGAATTATCAGCAGATAGTAAATCTAGAGGACTAAGATTCTGAACCCAATCAAATGGTAGATGGGTACTTTCCACACACCATCAAGCAATGTTCCAACGCCAGCTGGTTGTCCTACAATTCAACTCAATTCTGGCGTTGTCTATCTGGAGATAGCATTAGATCCCACAGGTTAAGGGCTCAATTCTACAAGACTGCCCCCTTCCCATACACACACTTTCAAGTACCAATTGAAAGTCCAGGTTGTGACCTGTGCTCCTGACCAAATGTCTATAGACTGGAGGTTCTAACAGCCCCTACATTGGGTTCGATTAAGTGGCTCCCAGTGGCTCTGGGCTCTGAGTGGCTCCCAGAACTCAGAGAAACACTTTATTTACTAGGTTGCCAGTTTATTATAAAATGATATAACTCATGGGGCACCTACCTGGCTCAGTCAGTGGAGCATGCAACTCTTGATCTCAGGTCATGAGTTCAAGTCCCACACTGGGTGTGGCGCCTAATTAAGATAAAATTAAAAAATAAAAAATAACAAAATGAAATGATATAATTCAGGAACAACCAGATGGAAGAGATGCATAGGGCAAAGACTGGGAAAAGGATGTGGAGCTTCCATGCCCTCTCCAGGTTCCCCACTCTCCCTCTATCTCCACACGTTTACCAGCCCAGAAGCTCTCCAAACCCCCATCCTTTTGGGTTTCCATGGAGGCTTCATTACAAAGGCATGATTGATTAAATCATTGGCCATTGGTAATGGAACTCAGTCTCCAGCCCTTCTCCCCTCCTTGGATGTAGGGTGGAGGGAGGACTGAAAGTTCCAACCCTCTAATCACTTAAGTGGTTGCCCTGGCAACCAGTTCTCATCTTTAGGTTACCTAGGGGCTTTCTAAAAGTTACCTCATTTTTTTAAAAAGATTTTATTTATTTATTTGACAGAGAGAGACACAGCAAGAGAGGGAACACAAGGAGGGGGGAGTGGGAAAGGGAGAAGCAAGCTTCCCACTGAGCAGGGAGTCCCAGACTGGGCTCAAACCCAGGACCCTAGGATCATGACCTGAGCAAAGGTAGACACCCAAAGACTGAGACACCCAGGCACCCTGTTTTCAAGTTTATTTATTTATTTTTAGTTATTTCTACATCCAACATGGGGCTCACTCATGACCCTGAGATCAAAATTGCACACTCCACTGACTAAGCCAGCCAGGCTCCCCTAGAAGTTACCTCATTAACATAACAGTAAACACCTAGACCATTCTCATCACTTGGGAAGTTCAAGGGTTTTAGGAACTCTGTGCCAGAAATGGAAGAAGATCAAATATATATTTTTTATTATAAATCACAACACAACAAGGACATTGTCTTGAGGAACAAAATAGTTGCATGGTCATAAAGTAGAAAAATTGAACAATAATGTGAGTAGGTAATCAAAATTAACATCACCAGGGCACTTGGGTGGCTCAGTTGTTTAAGCGACTGCCTTCCACTCAGGTCATAATTCTGGAGTCCTGGGATTGAATCCTGCGTGGGACTCCCTGCTCACCGGGGAGTCTGCTTCTCCCTCTGCCCCTCACCCAACTCTTGTGCTCTCTCTCTTTCTTAAATAAATAAAGTCTTTAAAAAAAAATAAATAACATCACCAGTGAAGGACAGGTGTATACTGAACGGCTCTAGATATGATCAAGTATACTACAGTATATTTCAAACTATGCTACAAAATACTGTATTAGATGTAGAGTATAAGTATTAGATACAGAAGTGATCTAAGTTATCTTTTTTCTTAGGTAATCTCTGTGCCGAACATGGGGCCCGAAACCACTATTCCAAGATCGAGATGTGCATGCCCCACCAACCGACCCAGCCAAGCTGCCCAAAGTCATCTTTTGAAGAAAACATTTATTGGGATGCTTCGGTTGCTCAATCAGTTAAGCATCTGCCTTTGGCTTAAGTCATGATCCCAGAGTCCTGAGCTCCATGTGGGGCTCCCTGCTCAGTGGGGAGTCTGCTTCTCTGTCTCCCTCTGCCCCACCTCTCTGCTCATGCTCTCTCTCTCTAATAACTAAATAAAATCTTAAAAAAAGAAAACATGGGGCACCTGGGTGGCTCAGTGGGTTGAACCTCTCCCTTCGGCTCAGGTCATGATCTCAGGGTCCTGGGACCAAGCCCCACATCGGGCTCTCTGCTCAGCGGGAAGCCTGCTTCCCTCTCTGTCTCTGCCTGCCTCTCTGCCTGCCTCTCTGCCTACTTGTGATCTCTCTCTCTGTGCCAAATAAATAAATGAAATTAATTTTTAAATTTTTAAAAAATTAAAATTTTTAAAAAATTTAAAAAAAATTTCAAACAAAACTCTTCTTTAAGAAGATATTAGATACACACAGAGCATGGAATATAATCAAACATATTGACTTTTAATCTTAATGTGATTATTTTTGTGTTGATAATTTTTTTTTTTTTTAAAGTAAGGAGAGGGATTCTTTCTTTTTTTTTTTTTTAAAGATTTTATTTATTTATTTGAAAGAGAGACAGTGAGAGAGAGCATGAGCTAGGAGAAGGTCAGAGAGAGAAGCAGACTCCCTGTGGAGCTGGGAGCCCGA
Organism: Lutra lutra; assembly: GCF_902655055.1. NCBI lineage: Eukaryota > Metazoa > Chordata > Mammalia > Carnivora > Mustelidae > Lutra > Lutra lutra. The sequence goes on from NC_062284.1 coordinate 133,237,265, forward strand.
TGCGGGACTCGATCCCGGGACTCCAGGATCATGACCTGAGCCGAAGGCAGTCGTCCAACCAACTGAGCCACCCAGGCGTCCCATTTGTGTTGATAATTTTTTAAAAGATTTTATTTATTTATTTGACAGAGAGAGAGAGAGAGAGAGATCACAAGTAGGCAGAGAGGCAGGCAGAGAGAAAGAGTGGGAAGCAGGCTTCCCGCTGAGCAGAGAGCCCGATGCAGGGCTTGGTCCCAGGACCCTGAGATCATGACCTGAGCGAAAGGCAGAGGCCTAACCCGCTGAGCCACCCAGGCGCCCATGTTTGAATTTTTCTTAAACCAGATTCAACCAGTAAGTATAAAGGCTTTTATTCCAAGAAAGAAAGTCAATGCCGGTCACCATAGATTGGGGAAACTTCTGACGTAAAATTTTTCTTAATACTTCCTTAGTGAGCTTCTTGGATGTATAGATTAATCTTTTTCATCAAATTCAAGTTTTCAGCCATTATTTCTTCGAATATTGTTTTCTGCCCCCTTCTCCCCTCTCCTTCTGGAATTACCATTGCATGTATGTTTAGTATGCTAGTACCTCACAGGTCTGTGAAGTTCTGTTCATTTGTCTTTGATTTTTTTTTTTCTCTCTGTATTCAGAGAGGTCATTTCTTTTTTCTTAGATTTGAGGGGTGAGCAGAGGGAGGGGGAGAGAGAGAATCTCAAGCAGACTCCACACCAAGCACAGAGCCTGACAAAGATCTCGATCTCACGACCCTGACACCATGAACTAAGCCAAAATCAAGTCAGACACTTAAATGACTGAGCTACCCAGGTGCGCCCAGATTGGGTCATTTCTACTGATCTATTTCCAGTTCATTCCTGCCACCTCAAATCTGCTGTTGAGGCCTCTAGTGAATTTTTCAGTTATAGTATTCTTTAGTTCCAGAATTTCCACTTGGTTTTGTCTTAAAAATTTTCTATATCCTTACTGAGAATCTGTTTCTGTCAATACATTGTTGTGTACTTTCCTTTAATTCTTTAAACGGTTTTCTTTAGTTCTTTGTACATATTTATAACAGCTGCTTTAAAGGCTTTGCTAAATTCAGGGCACCTGGGTGGCTCAGTCAGTTGGGTAGGGTGTCCTTGATTTCAGCTGGGGGTCATTATCCTGGGGTCCTGGGATCTAGCCTCATGTTAGCCTCCGTGCTCAGGAGGAAATCCGCTTGGTGATTTCTTTCCCTCTCCCTTTGCCCCTCCCCTTGCTCCAGTTTTCTCTCCGGCTCTCTCTCTCTCTCTAAGATAAATAAATAAATCTTTAAAAAAATATATTGCCATCAGTTGTTCACCGCTGTCCTTCTTTTCATGTACTGTTGCTATGGCTACAATGACCAGGACTTTTATAATAATAAATAATGGATCTAAACTATGCTGGTTTCCCATTCTTGTTACCAATCAAGGGCTCGTTTCTAAGTCATCATTTTTCGCAAAAACATTACTAGATCTAAAATCTCAAAAATGTAACAATGGACAGAAAAAGCAAGTTACAGAAGGAAACAACAGTATAATTTCATTTACATAGAGCTTAAAAACATGCAAAACAATACTGTGTATTGTTGATGAATAAAATGTATATTGTAAAAGCATAAACACACCTCCCAATACATATTGAGAATGGTCACTTCTAGAGGGAGAGAAATAAGATGAGGGAGGAGAAGACAAATACTGTATTTCTTACACTGAGTGGTGAGTATCTCGATCTTCGCTATGTCATTCTAAAAACTGTGTATTTATCAAAGATTTAATGAAAACAAACTAAAAAAAAAGTTAAATACCAGATGTATTTTTTTTAAAGATTTTATTTATTTATTTGACAGAGAGAGATCACAAGTAGACAGAGAGGCAGGCAGAGAGAGAGAGAGGAGGAAGCAGGCTCCCTGCTGAGCAGAGAGCCCGATGCGGGGCTCGATCCCAGGACTCCGAGATCATGACCTGAGCCGAAGGCAGCGGCTTAACCCACTGAGCCACCCAGGCGCCCCCCAGATGTATTTTTTTAAGGAGGACATGAGAGTTACATTTCTTTTTTTTTTTTTAAGATTTTATTTATTTATTTGAGAGAGAGACAGTGAGAGAGAGCATGAGCAAAGAGAAGGTCAGAGGGAGAAGCAGACTCCCCTTGGAGCTGGGAGCCTGATGCGGGACTCGATCCTGGAACTCCAGAATCATGACCTGAGCCGAAGGCAGTCGTCCAACCAACTGAGCCACCCAGGCGTCCCATGAGAGTTACATTTCAAAGAAAAAGATCAAGTTGACTTTTGGAGCTTACAAGCATCTAAATAGAACTGAGATTTTTTTTTTCCCTCCACTCAATGTCTTATCTGAGGAGACTGGAGACTTCACTTTTGTGTGGTTAATTTTTAAAACCCTTTTTTCCCCCTTAACCCTTTTTTTGGAAAACACTCAGCGTTCACACAATGAACCCTTACGTTGGAGGACAGGTTGAAGGGTCTTCCAGTGTCGGGAAAATTTGTGAAAGACTTGGAAAGACCAGGTGAAGAGGATGACTGGATGCCCAGTCTAGCAGATTATCTTCACCTTTCACTGTCTTTGAGCTATTTTACCACTCTGGGTTGCAAAAAAACTGATACCGATGCAGATGATTCTTGCCCATAAAAATGCAAATGCCAGGTGTTCTTAGAGTACAACGGATCTCTCTCCTCCTCACCCAAGAAACCAGTGTTGTGTCTATGAAGCAAATTAATTTCAGCATTGCTGATTGTCTATACATGTGTCTGCTCTTCGGAGCATCTTTCGAATCAGTTGTAATATCTTATTGGTTCTTTCATTAACTGATGCATTAAATCAAATTTTAGACACCTGTTAATTTTATATTTCTATGAGTCATGATTTTACGTTTTTTTTTTTTTTTTTTTTTTTTTTTCTAAAGATTTTATTTATTTATTTGACAGAGAGAGATCACAAGTAGACGGAGAGGCAGGCAGAGAGAGAGAGAGAGAGGGAAGCAGGCTTCTTGCTGAGCAGAGAGCCCGATGCGGGACTCGATCCCAGGACCCCGAGATCACGACCTGAGCCGAAGGCAGCGGCCTAACCCACTGAGCCACCCAGGCGCCCATGATTTTACGTTTAAAAAATAATTATTCTTTAACTGGAGGGAAGAGGGCTCTTTTACCTCATTTCTGCCAAACCACATGAATTGCACAATACCAGAGGGAGCTCCTTCCAGGCTGGAGATGCTGGCCCCTTGGATTACTTAGTCCTAGTATTTTTCTCTTGCTCCCTTCTTTTTTCTCCTCTATGTTAGGGACTTCTTAAACTATTGGGATGTCTGGGTGGCGCCATCAGTTAAGCCACCAACTCTTGATTCCAGCCCGGGTCATGATCTCAGGGTCCTGGAAGTGAGCCCCAAGTCGGGCACTGTGTGCTCAGCGCAAGGTCTGCTTAGGATTCTCTCTCCCTCTGCCCCTCCTGGCCATGCTCCCTCTCTTTCTCTGAGATAAATAAATAAATCTTAAAAAAAAATTTTAATCTATTTTTAAACCTTGGTTCATTGCTCCCTTGGCAACTGGAAATAACAAATTTCCTTTACTAAGCTGGTAATAGATAAGGTTTTCCCTGTGATTAAGGCCATATTTACAACTACTATATGATATTAAAAATTGCAATAGTTATAGCGGGTTTAAATCAGACTTATTTTCCAGCTTTCTCCTCACTGACTTCCCTCCTCCCAAACTTCACATTTGCCTTTAACATTATAAACACACTCTACATACTTGTTAAATTAATTAACAAGTGAATGGATGCCCACTGTCTGCTTAACACTACTTAGGTGCTAAATGGTCTATCATCTCATGCAAGTTCAAGTCCCTGACCCACAGAAATTTACAATCCAGTTGGGAAGCAGGGAAGTAACAGTATATGCAGTAGGATAAGAGCCACATGGAGTGAGCTAGGCAATAAATGCTTCACTCATTCATCCATTGAGCAAATACTTCTTTCTCACCCATTACATGCAGGTGCTGTGGTATGCAATGGTGAAAAACCCGGCACAGACTCTCCCTTCACCAAGCTTCCTCTAGAGGGGACTAGGACAAGTAACCTGGGCACTTCCAATACTGCACTGCCCAGGGAACGTTGGGGAAGGGCAGGATGCGGTGGCAGCACATAGGAGGAAAACTAATCCCTGACTTGAGGCTTCTGGAAAGCTCTCTAAACTGAAATTGGAAAGATCTTGGCCAGGAGTGGGTGGAGAGCAGGATGGGGTGTCCATGGGAATCAATGGAAACTGTGGGAATACTACACATTAAAGTCTGGAGGTAAGAGACAACAAAGCATATTCAGGGAACTTAAAGAATTTTAGTATGACTAAGGGAACGAGTTTGAGGAGAGAGCATGGAAAGGAATGAAGTAGGAGAAGCCAAAAGGGATCATGTGAGCTGTGTTAAGGGATTTCAATTTTATCCTAAGAACAACGGAGGAACTCTTACAGATTTGTTGTTTTGTTTTAAAGATTTGGACCTGATTGTATTTGCATTTTTTTGAAGATTTTATTCATTTATTTATTTGAGAGAGAGAGAGAGAGCAGACAAGGGGAGAAGCAGAGGGAGAGAGACGAGTAGACTCTACGCTGACGGGACGCAGGGCTGGATCTCAGCATCCTGAAATCACAACCTGAACCGAAGCCAAGAGTCGGACACTTAAATGACTGAGCCACCCAAGCACCCCTGTACTTACATTTTGAAGGAGAATGGTTGTTTTTTTTTTAAGATTTTATTTATTTATTTCACAGAGAGATGCAGAGATATCGAGAGAGAGATCACAGGCAGGAAGAAGCAGGCCCCTGCTGAGCAGGGAGCCTGACTCAGGGCTTGATTCCAGGACCCTGAGATCATGACTTGAGCCAAAGGCAGAAGCTCAATCGATTGAGCCACCCAGGCACCCCAGGAGAATGGATTTTAAATGGCGGGGTACTGGAGATAGGAAGTCGAAATAAAAGATAGTGGTGACCTAAATAAAGGTAATCGTTCTGGAAATGGGAAGAAAAGCATGGACAATGGGACATTTTGGAGTTAGAACCAACAGGACTTGATAACAGATTGAAGTGGAGATAGCCAAAAGGTAGAGAAACACATGTCTGTCTGGAGTTTAAAACAGACAACTAAACTAGAGAGAGAGTAGATGGTCAGGATTCCTGGGATGAGGTAAGATTGCTCAACAAGAGTAACAGAAATATAGGGAGAAAGCCCACTACAGAGCCCTGAAAAGGCTTGCAAGAGTCTGCTCAGAAGCAGAGAGGTGGAAGGAAAACCAAAATAACAAAATGCCACAAAAGTCAAGGGAAGAGAGGGCTTCAAAAATAAGGACAAATTTGGGGGTGCCTGGGTGCCTCAGTGGATTAAGCCTCTGCCTTCAGCTCAGGTCATGATCTCAGGGTCCTGGGATCGAGCTCCGCATTGGGCTCTCTGCTCCGTGGAGAGCCTGCATCCCCCCCCCCACCCCGCCCTCTGCCTGCCTCTCTGCCTGCTTGTGATCTCTCTCTGTCAAATAAATAAATAAAATATTAAAAAAAAAAAAAAAGGACAAAGTCAACAGTGTCCAAGGTTGCAGAAAAGCCAAGTGCATGAAAACTGAGCTGTGACTTTCAGATCTGAAGGGCTTGAAACAGAATATGTCACCCCCAAATATGACCAAAGGAGCTTAGCACATGCCACTGCAAAACAGGCTCCTTTGGTTTATGGGTTATTCTGAGCTGTAGGCACTTGAAAAAGAGCACATGTAGAGAAGGCCTTTCTCTGAACTCCCCTGTATGCCTAAAGACAGATCCTCTAAAGGAACTGACTTGTAGATGCCCGCCCTTGGAGTTTCATCAACCAGGGAAGACGGATGCTTATTACAGGAGAGGAGACTAGAAGCTGACACCACACCAAGACAAACTTTGTCACAAACCATCATACCTCCCATCTGTTGGTCTAAGGGCCCGTTCATCTTCCCTAGAGACCTACGACCCTTCTCTCCTTTCCCTATTAAGATGGTTTTTAATCCTGAATTCTAAGCCATCTTGGAGAGTTACTCATTTTTCCTGGGCATCTTCTAAGTATACATGAGGTATACAGGATAATACACTTCTGTCTGTTTTTTTCTTGTTAATCTTATTACAGGCATCTCAGCTAAGAACCAGAAGAATAGAGGGGAAATTAATGCTCCTCCCTTACAGATCATTTAGCCACAGGGACCTCTTTGGTGATCTTGGTGACAGTATTTCATGGCATGATGAATCGTGATTGCAGTAATAGAGCAAACAGATGGTACCAATTTTTGACACTTGTTTGTAATTACCAGAAAAATGCATTTGTGGCCTCTCCATCCTGTATAAGAGTATTGTTGCACATTTAACAATTATTTACATGTCTTTCTTACTACTAGACTTGACCTTCTTGAACCTAGAAATTGTATCTTATTCACGCTGAGAATCCAAGGGGTTAGCATAGCCTCTGACATATATAAAGGTGTAATATATATTTATGACTGAATAAAAGGTCTAGAGGGCTGTCTTCCAAATTCAAGTTGTCTTTAGTCTCTCAGCCAAACCTTTAAACTCTGTGGTCAGAGTCTGAAGCTTCCGGTAAGCAGTCAAGGACCAGAGCTGAAACCAGGAATCCAAGATGTGCATTCTCCCTGCAACTTCTCGTTCACCCTGGGCCAGTCAAAGAGCCTCTTGGCTCAAGTTTCTCAGCCACGGAGTGACCACCTTTATCTTTACTACCAGAGACATTGAGAATCTTAATTTAGAAAAGAATTTGTAATCCTTATAACATGAGATCCATCTAATCGAAAGCCCATACCATTATCATGGCCCATTTCATTTTATCCGGATTTTGTTTTGTTTTGTTTTAACTGGATTGGTTTTACATTTCAACATGAATTAGTATGCAGTGCTACTGTTAAATTGAGTGTTGAATTTCATTCCCCGGGGAGTTTTCTCCTTCAGTAATGGAAAAATGAAGCATACGTGATTGCAGTGATAACACCCTCGCTGCGATTTTGTCATTTTCACAAGAATCTTAAAACGGGGAGTTCGGCTGAATTACTGCCTAGAGGAGAGACCTTCAGAGAAAAGGCACAGGCTCTGCAAACAACCTTAATTGCTTTTGCTTGCATAATCTTTTTCCCTTTTCTATTTCCACGTTCAATTTGTGAGAAGCTAGGAGAAGATGAGGCCCAGCGTCAGAGAGCCTCGAACACTTCTTTTAAATGGTTCTCATTTCTCCCCCACCTGCTCCACAAATCCTATGAGGCTCTTCTTAGGGACCTTCCAATACCCCAGAAAAGACTTCCTAATCCCTGGCCCCGGCTAGTCCTCCTAGCTCGCTGGCGGCTGAAGGAATGGCGGGCACAGGCTTTTGCCCTAACAGCTGCGGGTCCACACATCAGCACCTGCTCGCTGCAGCGTTGGGCCCAGGCGCAATGGTGCTTCCACGAACGCTCTGCTTCGGTGTCTCTCACAGCAAGAGATGGTTTCCTAAAAGACGTAAAGATGGCGAGATTATAGGGAAATAAGAATGGTTGACAATTGTATTCAAGTTATCACGGAGTGTCTTTCTCTTTAGAAAGGTGCACATTATCATTCACGAGGGAAAAGGAACTGTGGGGCGCCTGGGTGGCTCAGTCATTAAGCATCTGCCTTCGGCTCAGCTCGTGATCAGGGTCCTGGGATCGAGCCCCACATTGGGCTTCCCGCCTGGTGGAGAGTTTGCTTCTCCCTCTCCCACTCCCACTCCCCCATTTGTGTTCCTGCTCTCACTATCTCTCTCTCGGTCAAATAAATAAATAAAATCTTAAAAAAAAAAAAAAGAGGGAAAAAGATCTGGGAGCAGGAGATGCTGACTGTGCCCAGGTGAACCGCACATCACACGAGTGGCAAACTCAAGAGTTTTTAATCAGTTATCAGTTTACAACTACAGCCATCCCCCATTTTTCCTGATACCACTAGTAAAACCTACCTTCTCTAACTGATTTTAGCATTTAATCAGCCTGAGAGCAAAATCAGGAAGCCAGCATTACGGGAAGCCCTTCTGACAGCGCCATGCCCATGAGCAGATGGGCTGGGCTGTGCGTGGGGTGGGGGACACACCTAGGGAAGGGCAAGGGGAAAGGGTGTGGATAATAAAATCAGGGGTGAAAATAGCATGAAAGGAGTGCCATGGGCAACTGGTCTAAAACACAACGTGCAACCAAATCCTTGGCCGCGGTATGAAATTACTCTCAGGGAGAACACTCCATTAAGCCACTATTTTCAGACTCCGGTTGGAAAAGGACTGCCAAGCAGCAGAGTACACATCATCCCGAGCAACAGCTAGATGACAGACCCACAGTAAAAGTGGATAGGTGAACTGGAAATAAAGACCTAAACATTGTGTGTTGGAAGTGATAGTATTCTGTGTAAATTAGGAAGAATTTTATATTTTAGGAGTGCCTGGCTGGCTCAGTCAGAAGAGCGTGCAACTCTTGATCTCTGGGTCATGAGGGATTGCTTAAATGAATGAATGAATGAATGACTATTTTAAGGTTCAGCCAGAAGAAACTAAGTAGCTCTTTAATTGTCAGTACATGAGGTAGCCATAACATATTGGTCTCTAGGCTCTGGGGTGCACGCAGTGCTAGAGTTCCTAGGGTTGCTATCTGAGACGCCCATGTACACAGTCTCCACATATCACATGTGAAAATACATCACATATGTAAATACATCACATATGTAAATACAGTGCATCACCTCTTACTGTAAACCGCGTAACATCCAGCTCATTGCATGCTGGTATCATTAGAATACCCGAAAGCTTGCTGCTTTTTTTCCCCTGGAGTCTTCCCTGGGCTGACTTTAATTCCACACCTTTAGGTAAGGTCTGCCCGGACTTGTCTTAAATCCAGCTGCTTTGTCTTAATCCAGGGCTTGGCCTGGGTGGGTCAGGTATCCACTGGTATGAGATCCACTGAGATGGTTTTTTCCCTTTAATTCATCTTTTTTCTCTATGCTTCTGTCACATATAATCTGCACACACATTTTTCACTTAGTGGGTCTCGCCTCTGCCAAGCCCTGAGTCGGTGGCTGACTGAGTGGCTGTATTTTCTTTGCTGGAAGGAACACAAAGCCAAGTGGTCAGCAGGTCTCAGGGTGGGGTGGTCACCGAGGCAGGAAAGCGTGCCACACCGGTGGAAGTCTGGACTACTGCTACGGGCAACAAAATGCATCATGTCCTCAACAGCGTGTGTCTCTTGGCCTCTCAGCATTTCCAGAAGTTTCCTGTGGGCTGAAGGCCCCACGGGGTGCCACTCCCTGCCCACAACGCCTCAGCACAACTAGAAGAAGTAGCCCGGACAGGGGACAGGCAGACAGTGTGGTGACAGCCGAGGGGGACGCTGGCTTCCAGCTATAGCTGCTGTTCCCGCATAATGTCCTCATCCAACACAAAGGAAGAGCCACCACGGTCCAGGTGCCTGGACAGTATGTCTTTTAAAAGATTAATTTATGTTTTGTTTTGTTTCGGTATATTCTCTTCCCAATAAGCAGGGAGCTTTAACGCTCTTCTGCCGCAGAGAAAGTATATGAAATGGCAGAAAGCAGAGACTTTGGTTTCTCATTCACCAAGGGCCTAGAAGAATGCAGGTTTGTGGCAGAAGTAGAATGAAGAGAAAAGAAAAAGGTTCGACAGTTTTACAGTGGAACGTCTCCAAGAAGGTTGAAGGGAACAAACCCCCTTCAGTCTTGGCTTTGTGGCAAGGCCCCAGAGATGTGACCAAACTCCAGAGAAGAAAAGCACTGGGGCCCTCAGCCTGTCAAACAAATCCCAATTGGGTCATGGAAGCAAAGGTGTCACCGGACCTGGGGGTGCTGCCTGGAATGACACAATGTCTGTCCTACGGTAAACCTCATCCATCACGAATGACCCAGTGCCAGAAGGCACCGCCAACTGAGAATTGGGGAAGATTGTGAAATCTTCATGAGATCCCTGAGGGGAAAAGCCAGGCAGGACTGTCTGTCAGAATGGGGCTCGAGGCAGAAACTCGATTGATGTGGAAAACAAAGAAAATGCTGTGCTGCGAGTCAGACTTTGTAAACCGAGAATCATCTTCTCTGCACATTCATTGGGAGGATTGTAGAGGGTTTTCACTGTGTCACTGGTGCTACATTTTTCAGAACTCCCTCCCCTATATGGTCGTTGGGCTTAGCCACAAGAGAAAGATCGCGTGAGATTTGGAAGGCAGAAGGCGGAAGCGAAGCGGCAGTCCCAAGGCTCTGGAGGTCATTTACGGACCTTTGAGGTCACCTCGCGGGGTTGGGGAGCAGCCGCTGGGCCCACAGTTCCTTCAGCTCCACTGGTGCTTCCCCGGATGGCTCCCAAATGAATAATTTGCATTAAAATCATCCCTGGCTGGCCTCTGAGAAAACAACCTAAAACAGACCTCACTGGATGGAAGAATGGATTGAACCTGTTAAGTTTCTTTTGTTAATAAAGATTTTATTTATTTGACACAGAGAGAGAATACACAAGCAGGGAGAGCAGCAGGGAGAAGCAGGCAGACGCCCCGCTGAGCAGAGAGTCCAATGTGGGACTCGATGCCAGGACCCTGGGATCATGACCTGAGCAGAAGACAGCTGCTTAACGGATTGAGCCACCCATGTGCCCATGTCCTAGATTTTCAAAAACCACATCTCAGTGGCTACAGGGGAGATACTCTGATCACTGCTCCAGCATGGCTGCCCCCAGAGCAGCTGTCAATCATGTCTGCTGGGAAGTCCAGGGGTCCCCAGGATCCCCGGTTTTCAAGACTTTTATACCCCGTACAACTATCCAGTAGTATGTGTTGTTTGTGCAAAGGATGCTGCTGGTGCAGATAGAGAGGCATGTGAGTGTGACCCAGAGAGACTCACGCACCCCCATTTCCTTCCTTGAGACCTACCTTACACTGTGTCCTGGTCAAAAGAAACTCAAGCCTGACTCCAGGCAGCCTTAAAAGCCACTATGCCTTTAGCATAAAACATCTCCTAGAGAGGACATTTGAGGAAGGGGTAGCATGTTCCAGGAACTGCAAGTTCTTCCGCCTCCAGAGATACCCCCCTGTAAGGTGTTGCCTAAATCTTCAGTTTTCCAAAGGCTCCCGGCTGCTGCAGGGGGCAGCGGCATGCACTGGCCCACCAGCCATGTTCACACAAACCAAGACTGCCCTCGAAGAGGTTGGGATGAGTGAAGGGGTAGGGCTGGGGGTGGGGCAGACAGACCAACTGTACTTCAAAAAGTTTTGTCCAGGTCACCTGTGAAAATGAACCGTTTAAATTGACCATAATTCAGGATCCACCACGCCCTCCCCACCGGAGAGTCAGGCCTCCTCTCAGCAAGAATTAGCATAGTGTAACACCACATCTACAACCTAATTACCTCTCCCTTCCCCTGGAAGCTAGTCTCGAGTTCAAGTAAGTATTGCAGGAAGGGTTGCTAAGGACCTCCAAGCCTACTAGCCGCGTGGTTTCTGTTGGCTTGAAACGCTGATGTGGGTGATGTGACCTGTCCCTTGGCACCATGCACACTCTCCGTCTGCCCTGGTCCAGCCAGGCTCACAGTTCTCAGGCAGCACTGACTCTCGTCCAGACAGTAAAGTCCAGGCTGGTATAAAGGGTTTTAGAAATTGGCCAACCTCTGGGTCCTCTCCCATGTTGTTCTTTTTGGCACTGTTGTGTGAAGTAGAAGTTTGTACGGTTGAGACAGTGCCAAGACTCCATTTTCTCTGCTAATGGCAAGAAGGTAGGAGAAGAGAAAACACAAAACAGATTCCATTTGCTTGGGGCTAACATCATCATTCTCATGGGGGCTCATCTGCTCCCTGTGCAGCTTGCCTCTGGTGAGGAGAGCAGGGCCGGTGGTTGTGGAGCCAGGAACTCCAAGTTGGGTCAGAAAGGGCAGCCAATGCCCATGAAGGCTGAGCAAATTCCCTGAGGCACCCAAGCAGTCGGCAAAGGAATTCAGAGGCAGCAAACCCTTGCTGCCTCTGTCCACCACCCCCCCACCTACAAAAATGCAGGTGACAAGCCATAGAATGGGAATAGATATTTTTAACTATCAAAGCCCTAATATCCAAAATATCCAAACTGTATACAAATATATCCAAAATATATCCAAAATGTATACAGGGGCGCCTGGGTGGCTCAGTGGATTAAAGCCTCTGCCTTAAGCTCAGATCATGATCCCAAGGTCCTGGGATCTAGCCCCACATTGGGCTCCCTGCTCAGCAGGGAGCCTGCTTCCCCCCACCCCCGCCTGCCTCTCTGCCTACTTGTGATCTCTGTCAAATAAATAAATAAAATCTTTTTAAAAAAATGTATACAAACTCCATTATATGAATAAGAAAAAGACACCGGTGGGTGCCTAGGTGGCTCAGTCAGTTAGACAAACAATTCTTGATCTCAGCTCAGGTCTTGATCTCAGGATCATGAGTTCGAGCCCCATGTTGAGTTCCACTCTTGGAGTGGAACCTACTTCAAAGAAAAAAAAAAAAAAAGACAGGAACACCTGGGTAGCTCAATCATTAAGCCTCTGCCTTCAACTCAGGTCATAATCCCAGCGTCCTGGGATTGAGCTCTGCATCACATTCCTTGCTCAGCTGGAAGCCTGCTGCTCCCTCTCCTGCTCTCCCTGGTTGTGTTCCCTCTCTCACTGTCTCTCTCTGTCAAATAAAGAAATAAAATCTTAAAAAAAAAAAAAAAAGACAAATAACCCAGTAGAAAAAAATGGGCAAAAGACTTAAACAGACACTTCACAAAGACAAAAAATATATACAAAGATGCTCAACTTCATTAATTATTAGGATAATGTAAATAATAATGAGGTACCACGACACATCTTATAAAAGCAGCAAAATTTAAAAATCTGACAATATCAAATGGAAGTGAACATGTAAAGCAATGAGAACTCTATATCACACACTTCCAGTAGAAGATAAATTGGTTCAATCAGGGGCACCTGGGTGGCTCAGTGGGTTAAAGCCTCTGCCTTCGGCTCGGGTCATGATCTCAGGGTTCTGGGATCGAGTCTCGCATCGGGCTCTCTGCTCGTCCGGGAGCCTGCTTCCTCCTCTCTCTCTGCCTGCCTCTCCACCTACTTGTGATCTCTGTCTGTCAAGTAAATAAATAAAATCTTAAAAAAAAAATTGGTTCAATCACTTTGGAAACCTGTTTGGCAGTATCTATTAGAGATGAAGATCCCCAGATGCTACGCACAGAGCCTTGTGCCACCTGTCCCAAATCTGAGCCCCCTCTCTTCCAGGTATCCTTGGGCCTGGACTGGATTAGCTATGCAAAGAAATGAGGTCTAGTTTGAGGGACTGGCTTCCCTGCCCTCCCTTCCTTCTTTCCTCCCTTCTTTTTAGTTTTTTTCAAAAGAGTGAGGTAAAACATATACACATAAAACTGCATAAAACATATTTGTGGAGTGTAACAAATAATTGCAAAGCCACCGTCTGTGTAACCAACACCTAGATCAAGAAGTAGCAAGTATCGGGGTGCCTGGGTAGCTCAGTGGGTTAACCCAGGTCATGATCCAGGGTCCTGGAATCAAGCCCCACGTCAGGCTCTCTGCTCAGCAGGGAGCCTGCTTCCTCCTCTCTCTCTGCCTGCCTCTCTGCCCGCTTGTGCTCTCTGTCTGTCAAATACATAAATAAAATCTTTAAAAAAAAAAAAAAAGTAGCAAGTATCAGATCCAAGAAGCCTCTAGTGGGTCCCCTGAGTCATCACAACCCTCTCCCTCCTCATTAGAATTCACTACTATTATCCTGTCCTTCAGAATATTGATTTTCTTTGTACTTTCACCACCTACCGGAACTTCGCATGTATGAGTTCCCACTGAATACATTCTTCTGTGTCAACATTATTTCCCTCAACACTGTGTTTGTGAGATTCAAATGAGTCAGTTGGTGTAGTTAGAGGTCGCTCATTTTCATCACTGTATCGTATTCCCTTATATGAATACACCACAACATGTCTTTCTCTTCTCTTCTTGGTGGATAGGGTCGTCTCCAGTTTGAGTCTATTATGAACAATGCTGCCGAGAACATTCTTGCACATAAACCCTGGTGTACATGTGCAAGAGCTTTTCTAGGGCGATGACCTGGCGTGGCTTCCTCTTAATCTAGGCTTAGTATATTCATGTACTTCCCCTGTCTCCTCTTTCAAAACTAGCTCTCAGAAAAGATCATACATTCCTTCATGCTAAGGTACAAAAATGGCTGAAAAGTACTGTGAAGACTCTCCCATAGCACTGTGAACTGACATAAAATGAATTAATTTCTAACTGTAGAATTTTAGGTATCTGGAGGCTGAGGGAGAAATCCATCAGGGTTGGCCCTGGGTTAAAAGTGTCACGTGGCAGTAAGGCCATGAGCCAAAAAAACGAAACCCCGGAAAACCGAAACCACAACAAAACAAACGAAAGAAATATAGCTGAGATGTTACATTTAGTATTTTTTTTTTAAAGATTTTATTTATTTGACAGACAGAGATCACAAGTAGGCAGAGAGGCAGGCAGAGAGAGAGAGGAGGAAGCAGGCTCCCTGCCGAGCAGAAAGCCCGATGCGGGGCTGGATCCCAGGACCCGGAGATCATGACCCGAGCTGAAGGCAGAGGCCTAACCCACTGAGCCACCCAGGCGCCCCTACATTTAGTATTTTTGTAAAAAATCTTATCTCATACTTTCAAGAATCTTTTATGGAAAACAAGGAAAGCCATAGAGGCTGTTTTATGTGAAAGGTCAGAAACCAGACACAGGAGGTGATGCTTCCTCAAGGGTCAGCCGCCTTCTCCAAGGGTCAGTTGGCAGTTAATGGCTAAGCTACCTGGAGGGGTGAAAAGGAAATCCTTAAGACCGGACATGCTTGAGGCCGAATTCCATCAACCAGAGAGTCGTCTTTTCCAAGCTGGTTTCCTCTGTGAAACTGACATGACAAGCGAACTTAATCCATGGGATTGTTGTGAAGACACAGTATGGAAAGGACTGAGCTGCGTTTCATGCTTGCCCCTGGGAAGGGTTCTGTTTCTTTTTATTATTTAAAGCCCAGTGTGGGCACTTCTGTGAGAACAGTTAAATAGATGATCTCAGCAGGGTTCGGTGATGCTATGGAGGCTTAAAGCGTAGACAGTAGACACGAAAGAAGAGGGAAAGAAAGTAGGGCTGAAGCCAAAAGAGAGACAAGACAGGAGCGCATCTGCTGTGCGGGAGGAGAAGGCCCAGTTTCCAGAGGTGAGCCGTGGCGGGCAGGCCTGAGGGGTGAGCAGAGTGGGAGCTAGGTTAGGTCCAGCCCAGGAAGAGGTTTGGGCAGGTCTCTCCCGGCAGAGACAGAGAGGTCGGTGGAGTGTCAGAATAGAAATAGTAAGGATCTGGGGGGGAGAAGTGGGCTGGTCAGACCACAAACAGCCAGCAGACAAGGATGGGCATCTCCCAGGGCAGCCAAGAGCCAATGGCTCCTATGCGCGCTGACGGCTTCTCTGTCGAGCACCCCCGAGTCAGGCAGTTTTTTTGCCTCAGGATTTCTCCCAGCTTGGAAGCTTGCTCAGTCGGCTTGCTGGCGGCCACAGCAGGAGAGTATGGTACATGTGGGTGTGGGGGTGCCACCCAGGGGCAACTCTCAACCCGCGGAGGATGATAGTGGATGGATACAAATCCCAACCTCCCACACTTCAGAGGGGCATTTCTAGGTGGCTTTTTTATGTGGGTTTTCAAAGGGCCTTCGGAAGATTATGTCAGTTGTCCACAGTGATAACCAGCTCAGGAATGCATCTTTCGGGGGCTTTTCCGCGTTTCCCTATGGCACTCTCCGTTCTTCTCCATTGTCTTCTTGGGATAGCCTCACCAATAAATGATTGTCATCCAAGTCCTCGCCTCAGTTCCGCTTGAGGAGTCCAAACTAAGTTATATTAGTATCATCTAACATGAACTTGGGAGCTGAGATTCCAACAATACAAAAAAAAAAAAAACCAAAAAAACAAACAAACAAACAAAAAAAACCTAACCCCTGCCCAAACCATAGCTCAAATAGTGTTTGAAAAAACACAGTCAAAATGGAAATTAGGAATTAAGAAAATCTCAAAAATGAACAGAGTCAAGATCATAGCAAAAGCTCAATGTTCTGGTTGAGATTGATCAGATGTAGACGGGCATATAAATAGAAAAAAAAACCCTATGCAAGTACTTGAAGAAAATGTAAGCCACCTGGAAACACACCCTACAGAGCTTCTCACATAGGACTGACAGTCCCTGAGGTTGTGCACTGCACGACTGTGGTTATGGGGGTTGCAGGCTCCAGGAGCTCCGCAGCAGGGGAAGGGATGAGAGAGGCAGTTAGCAAGAACCATATGTACCAGGGTCACGTGGATAGTTTGTAAAACAATGTTGAATGGAAACAGTATGAAATACAATAAGGTCTATGACACAGCATCATTCTATAAAAAATATTCCATATATATACTACGTACTTCATAAGGAAACATACAAATACTATCATACCTAACACATCAGAGTGATTATCCATGGTGGGCAGGGGGAATGGAAGAGGGAAAAGGGAGTTTAAAAGCAAAAACTGTCTTACATGGACCCATGATGATTCTGTAAAGTTCATACTGAGGAGCCAAGGAGTGTGATTAACTCAGCTCTGCACCAGAGGTCCAAAATGAGGGGGAAAGGAGAAGGAGGAGGAGGAGGAGGAGGAGGAGGAAATATAGAAAGACACTATCATAACTTCAGAGTAGGGAAGCCCTCTTAAACAGGTAGTGTAAAAGACACAAACTAGGGGCGCCTGGGTGGCTCAGTGGGGTGGCTCAGTGGGTTAAAGCCTCTGCCTTCATCTCAGGTCATGATCCCAGAGTCCTGGGATCGAGCCCCACATCGGGCTCTCTGCTCAGAGGGGAGCCTGCCTGCTTCTCTGCCTACTTGTGATCTCTGTCAAATAAATAATTAATTTCTTTAAAAAAAAATTTCTTTAAAAAAAAAAAAAGACAAAAATTTCTTTAAAAAAAAAAAAAGACACAAACTAAATGTATGAAATTGTAATTTTAACAATATGCCCAAGGAGGCATCTGTAAGGATTCCAACAAAGCATTTTAATAATAGCTAAAAACTGGAAATGACCTAAAGGTGCATTGAAAGGGAAATGGTTAATCGTGACCTATTCATACAATGGAACGCTATTCAGAGGTCACAGAGAAAGGGGCCGACCTGGAGGTAATGACAAAGGCCACAAAATGCAGGAAGGCCGTTCTCAATGTCATGCGGGTCCCTCTTGTCACACCTGGCTACTGGACCTGCCAGGAGATATCAACAGGTGAAAACGGTAGGTCAGAGAATACAATGATTGCATTAATTTACAAAGCGCAATACAATACAATTTATACTATAAATGGGGGGGGGCGGGGATGGTGGCACCAAAACATCGGTTTTATCTGTATTCTCTATCCATATGTAAATGCCCAAAAGTCTGGGACATTTAAAAAACAAATATATGTCTTTAAAAAGGGGCAGGGAGCATGAAAGGATTGTTACAGGAGTAGTGTCCTTGTGGCAAGACCTTCGGAATAGTTTTGAGCAATAAGGCCAGTTTTTCTAAAGGTCCCTCGATTTGTAAATACTCATCATCTCTCAGGATTTCCGGGGAAAACCACGGGGGCCACAGCCTGCACTTTCCAGAATTATCCAGCAGGGGGCAGAAGCACCGTGAGCCGGCTGCCCTGAGACCCACCTGGCATTTAGGGCTGGGCCAGCCTTCTCCAGCAGCCAACTGCTTCTCCACCATTAAAGGCTTATTATTTTTAAGTTTTCCTGCAGAGTAGCCAATTCAAATATGTACTCTTGGCTACCTATTTTAAAAATTCAGAACATGCATTTGAATTCAGGGTAAGACATAATTCTTTTTCTTTTTTTTCCAAAAATAGAATTTGTCCAATTATTTATTAAGAAATAAAATCTATTCATTACAATTATTTACTTATATATTTATTTGTTTTATTAATTTTTTAAGTATAAATTGGAAGACTTATAGTTTTATTATTTGGAGAAACACTTTAACATATCTCGTTTTCAGACTTAAACACGTATAAACAGAGGCGCCTGGGTGGCTCAGTGGGTTAAAGACTCTGCCTTTGGCTCGGGTCATGATCCTGGGGTCCTGTGATCGAGCCCCGCATTGTACTCTCTGCTTGGCAGGGAGCCTGCTCCCGCCCCCCACCTCTGCCTGCCTCTCTGCCTACTTGTGATCTCTGTCTGTCAAATAAAAAATAAAATCTTTTAAAAAGTAAATAAATAAATAAATAAATAAATAATTTTAAAAACCACGTATAAACAGTTTACCAACAGGGCCATGATACCATTTTATAGTTGCTTCTTTTTAGATCAATAAGATCTCAACCATCTCTTAAACTTTCAATTTTTTTTTAGATTATTTATTTATTTATTTATTTGACAGAGACCACAAGTAGGCAGAGAGGCAGGCAGAGAGAGAGGGGGAAGCAGGCTCCCCGCCGAGCAGAGAGCCCAATGTGGGGCTCGATCCCAGGATCCTGAGACCACGACCCGAGCCGAAGGCAGAGGCTTTAACCCACTGAGCTACCCAGGCGCCTCTTAAACTCTCAATTTTAAGTGAATTTTACATATATGTTATTAACCCTGTTATTTCCATTACAAGTAGCCATTCTGACAGTGAGTGAGATGGGTCAAGACCCCATGCCATTGTTGGGCTTAAGTTCTGGTTAAGTTGTCTAACCACAAGAGCCTGCCGTGTCATGGAGCAAATCAGCAGCGCAGAAAGCCAAGCTCATCCTTGGATCGACACCTCTAAACAGCATGGAGTTTTGACGGCCAAGAGCTTATATGCTCCGTGATCTTTTGTAGGTTTCCCCACACAGTGGCTTCCTGGAGGGTGGATGTGATTTCCCTTTATTGGATAACAAAAGATGATCACAGATCAGCTTCAGAATCTCTCTTGGAAGAGTGGCTGAGCTGTCTATCAGTATATTGTGTGGCCTGGAGCTTACTAGAAAGTGAAGATTTTGGATGGCCAGATTCTAACTGCTTCTCCCTAGGAAAGGTGACTACCTCATTGTATAAAGTTATAAATGTAGCCCTTGCTCATTATATTGTTTGGGGAGGTTTGGTTCAAAAAAAGGATAAAATAATGGCTTCATATATAAAGCTATATCAGATTTAAACTATCTCTCTCTGTAACTGTTCTTCCAGTTGTGGGAAATCTAAATCCTAGGAAACTTAGCCAGATGAAAAATAGAGTTTGATTTTTTTAAATGAATTTATTTCTTGTTTTGGAAGAGATTCAAATAAATAGAAAGCTGAAGGATTGGCTGACAAATAGGAGAAAAAACATACCATTTGGAGAGGACCAACAACCATACAAAACCAACGTCCAAGGAAACTAAGAATAATTTTGTCATCAACTTTCAAAGACCAAGGAATGCAGGGCTTAGAGAAAATGGGGTATCATTTGCTCAGAGGCATAATGAAGGATTTCCAACCCAAACATCTTTGCAGACAATGGCTCAGACAATAGCTGAATTGAATAACCGAAACCAAAGGAACAATAAGACACAGATGTAGAAAGGGACCTGGGTGGTCCGGCTTGTGGCGAGGTGACAGCTTGCCAAGCATCAAGGTCTCCCGCTGACAAATTCTGCAGTTATATTCCTCCTTCCTTGGGATTGGGATTGAGGTCACAGATTATCTGTACTGGTTTAAAGTACCAAGCTTCAAACCACCTCCAAAATTGTCAATGTCTGGAATACCAGCCTGATTGGAGTCTGAAAAGCATATTTTATTACATAAGTGTCTGTTCTTGGCATGATAGAAGCCCAAGGTTGCTGGAGGTGTAAATGTCTGTTTCACAGAACAACTAAATATGAACTTCTTTAAGGAAGTGTCCCATCCCAGGGTAAAGGCAACAGGTAATGCAGAAAAGAGTACCAAACAAACTGCCATGAAATGCTTTTGACCTTGGGAGATGATAAACCAAAAATAAGAGAGGGGAATCACGAATCTAAATGTAAGAGCTAAAGACTATAAAACTCTTTGAGAAAACAGGAGCAAATTCTCATGACCTTGGATTAGAAAACAGTCTCTTAAATATCACATCAAAAGCACAAACAACAAAAGAAAAAACCAGATAAAGTGGACTTCACCAAAATTAAGACTTTTGTACTTCAGAGAACACCATTAGGAAAGTGAAAAGACCACCCACAGACTATAAGAAAATATTTGCAAACCCTGTATGTGACGAAGGACTTGTAGCCAGAATACATAAAAATGCTTACAACTCAATAACAAGACAACTCAGTTTTTATTTTTTATTTTTTTTAAAGATTTTATTTATTTATTTGACAGACAGAGATCACAAGTAGGCAGAGAGGCAGGCAGAGAGAGAGAGGGGAAAGCAGGCTCCCTACTGAGCAGAGAGCCCGATGCGGGACTCAATCCCAGGACCCTGAGATCATGACCTGAGCCGAAGGCAGTGGCTTAACCCACTGAGCCACCCAGGCGCCCGACAACTCAGTTTTTAAATTGGGCAAAGGAATTGAACAGACATACAAATGGCCAACAGGCACATGAAAAGATAGTCAACATCATCAGCTAGCAGGGAATTGCAAATCAAAGCCACAGCAAGATATCACATCGCACCCACTAGGACGGTTAAAATTAAAAGACAGAAAACCCCAAGTGTTGGCAAGGATATGGAGAAACTGGATGCTCATACAGGGCTGGTAGGGCCCTAAAATGGTACGGCTCCTTTGAAAAAAGTCAGCTGATCCTCAAAAAGTTAAACAAAAAGCTATTCTGCACTCTTAGTTATATATATACCTAAGATAGTAGGAAATATGCATTCACATAAAAACATGTAAAAGAACGTTCATAGCAGCATTATTCAAATAGCCAAAAGGTGGAAACAACCAAAACATCTACCAGCTGGTGAATAGATAAATAGAATGTGGTATGTTCAGAAAATGAAATATTATTCAGCCCTAAGAAAGGAATGCACTACTGATATATGTTACAACATAGCTGAACCCTGAAAACATTACACTAAGTCAAGGAACCCAGACACAAAAGGCCACATATTGGATGACTGCATTTATATGACATATTTAGAACAGGCAAATCCATAGCAACACAAAGGAGATTCATGGTTGACAAGGCCCAGGACAAGGGGGGGTTGATGAGGGACTGCTGATGGGTATGAGGTTTCTTATGGGGGCGGTGCGCAGTGAAATGTTCTGGAATTAGATAGTGGTGATGGTTGCACAATTCTGTGAATGTACTGAAACCAGTGAATTGTACACTTTATTTTTTTTATAAAGATTTTATTTATTTATTTGACAGAAAGAGAGATCACAAGTAGGCAGAGAGGCAGGCAGAGAGGGAAACAGGCTCCCCGCTGAGCAGAGAGCACGACGTGGGACTCAATCCCAGGACCCTGAGATCATGACCTGAGCCAAAGGCAGCGGCTTAACCCACTGAGCCACCCAGGCACCCTGAATTGTACACTTTAAAAGGGTGGACTTTATGGTGTGAATTTTATCTCAAATAATCCATGACAGTAAATAAATAAGTTAAGAGGGACATAAATGAGTGAGTGAGTGAGTGAATAAATGAATGAATGAAGGTCACAGAGAACCAGATCCCTTCTCCCTAATGAGTAGGAGCCCGGGGCTCTAGGTATTGACCTGGATTGGGTGACCAGACCTGGCCCACACACAAGCTGCTAAGGAAGGAGTGAAGAACAATCCGGAGACGCCCACAGGCAGAAGTGTAACCAACGCCCCTTAGCCCTTGTCAGTGGGAAGATCCTGGTAGGTGGCAAGGCATGAACACTGAGGAAACCAGAATTGAGCAAGAGGGATTGGTGTGAAAGTAGGAGGAGCAACCAGGATATTGCCTGAGTGAAAAAAACACAGCACATTTGATAACCGCCTGGGACCAGCTGGGAGCAGAGGAGATGGTAAGGGCACCGAGCAGAAATTGTGTGTGACTTGTGGAAGTAGTCATCCATTGTCTTCAAAGTGATTTGTGATAGGGCCCCTGGGTGGCTCAGTCAGTTAAGCGTCTGCCTTCAGCTCAGGTCATAATCCCAGGATCCTGGGATTGAGTCCTGCATGGGGCTCCCTGTTCTCCCTCTGCCTCTACCCCTTCCCCCTGCTCATTCTCTTTCTCTTGATCTTGCTCTCAGATAAATAAGTAAATAAATTTTTAAAAAGTGATTTGTGACCTTCGTTTCATTCAGTAAGCTGGTGTGCCTACTAAGTGCTAGCCATGGGCAATAAAAGGAGACTAAGAGCCAAGAGCTTTGCAGCCTGGGAAGACAGACAGACAGTAAGTTACTCCATAGTACAGTAGGTGCAATGATGAAAGTAGGTGCCAGAGCACAGAGTAGGGTCACCACTTTCATGCTAGGTGGTCAAGAAGGGCTGCCTGGAGGAGGAAGTACTTGAGAAGAATCTGTGCCTTTGAGGAGATGCTACCATTTCAAGACACTGCAACCTCGGGAAGCTGGTTAAATCTCTTCAGGTAACCCAAGAGAGAGCCAGACAAGAGCCCATTCCCTGCTCACAAGCCAGCCATCTGTCCTTAGGCTGAAACCTTCATCTTCCATGAGGAAGGACTTGAACCCGGTAAAGACTGTGATCCCGGGTTTATCTCTGATCCTGGACTAGTCTCTGGACTGCTTTGTGATCTTACACACTTTAGATCTATTCTAGACCTGACCTGGAGAGTTTCCTCTCCTAAGGAATAGGAACTGTGCTTGTTCTTCATGGAGATGATCCAGTTTAGGCTGGTAGTTTCCTTTCATACGGGTGAATTGGGTGTATGTGAGGAAAACCTCCAGAGTCACCAAGTGGAGATCCACTGAAGGGGGGTTGGGGTGGTAGAGTCAGAGTCTTACCTCTAGGTTGGGTACAATCATCTAGCTCTAGGCATCCCTCCCAGGGCCCAGTAGGTAGGTGTCTGGTGGACTGAGATGGTGATGTCCTTAGCATTCACAAAGCTGGGAAGGGCCTGGATTAACTAGAGGAGGCCTGTCCCTTCACCCTAGTGCTTTCCAAATGATAGCTTTTCTCCCTCCGTGTGCCATGACAGAAATAGGAATGAGGAGCTTTAATTTAGCAGCAATGGCATTGGTAGACATGGGGCTCATGAAGGGCCAGCGGCTGATGAGTAAAGAACTTTTTTGTCCTAATGATGCATCTAATGATTGTTGAGCTTCTGCTCCGAAAGAAAAGGCAGGAAATGAGTGTCCCAGAAATGAGTTACCCAGAGTTAGCATGACCCTTGGACTCGAGTTCTAGAAAACACCCGGCCAGAAGGGCTTGGCCAGACAGGCTTGGCTAACACATTGGGAAATTTGGCCAACCGGAGCCTGCTGCTTCTTATCCACTTTCAGAAGGTACCAACCAAACAGGCAACAATTTGATTTTCTGCATCAACTGGGTCACTGAATCCTGTTTGAATTGTGACATGTTCTCAAACTGCCCCTGTTAAGAATTGGATTATTTTCCCCTCAAAAAGTTACATTGAAATCTTAACTTGAGTCCCTCAGAACCTGACCTTATTTAGGAATAGGTCATTGCAGATGTGATTATTTAAGATGAGGTCATACCAGAGTAGGAAGAACCCCTAATCCATATGACTGGTGTCCTTATAAGAAGATGGTCATGTGTAGGCAGACACATGGGGAGAAGGCGATATGAAGGCTGGAGGCCAAGATGGGAGGAGAGACGAAGCTGCAAGCCAGGAGATGCCAGGGATTGCCAACAAACCCCCACAAACCAGGGAAGGAAGGACTCTTCTACAGGTTTCAGAGGGAGCATGACTTTGCCGACACCTTGGTTTTGGACTCCTCGCCTCCAGAACTCTGGGACAATACACTTCTGTTGTTTCAAGTCACCAGATTTGTGGTACTTCCAGCAGTCCCAGGAAACTAATCATACAGACTCCCAAGCCCGAGGTTTTATCGGTGTGCACAAAAAGCCTGTAGTCTTTATCTGAAGGGCAGCCTTTGGCATTTGTTTCCATAAAAATTATTTGTCACATCTCCTGGGACTCTGGTGCTATTCTTGAGAATCTAGAGCTCTCTCTCCTACCTCTTCCTCCTGTGATGTGGACTCAGCTTCCTTGAGAAGCAGCTGGAAATGCCATTTTCGCCGGATTCTTGGTGAGAATGAATCAATGAAAAAATTAGACTTCTTTTTTCTAATTGTTAACACACATTTCACAACTTTCCTATGCACTGACAGTCTTTCTCATGCTCATTCATTCAGCAAACCCCACCACACACCTGTAGCGTGTCAGTGACGAACAGCCATGGCCTCTGGCCTCCCTGGGCCTCCAGCCTAGGGACAGCCTCACACCACTCCCCGACTCCACCTACATCAATGCTGCCTCTACACCTCACCAGGCCTCCTCCCCAAGTAACG
The DNA here is from genome assembly GCF_902655055.1 of Lutra lutra. Classification (NCBI taxonomy): domain Eukaryota; kingdom Metazoa; phylum Chordata; class Mammalia; order Carnivora; family Mustelidae; genus Lutra; species Lutra lutra. The sequence continues at coordinate 133,261,757 of NC_062284.1, forward strand.
CTGGCCTAACTACGGCATATTCCCAGTGCTAACAAACCTCCATCTTTGAAGGAAGACACGAGTTTTTGGACCACCCAGAGTCCTTCAGAACCATGTCTGGGAAATAAGACATGTGATTAAGCTGAAAAAAATAAATACAATACAATACAATAAAATAAAGTTTGTTTTTCCTCTAAAAACCTAACCAAAAAAATTCCAAAATATTTTAACAGCAATATCAATGGGATACTTTTATAACTTATAAGATGATGTGTGGCAGGATGCCTGGGTGGCTCAGTTGGTTAAGGGTCTGACTTCGGCTCAGGTCCTGATCTCAGGGTCCTGGGATCAAACCCTGCATCAGGCTCCCTGTCCAGCAAGGAATCTGCTTGCCTCTCTCCCTCTGCCCTTCTACCCGCCCATTCTCTCTCTCTCTCCCATAAATAAATAAAATCTTAAAAAAGGGGCACCTGAGTGGCTCAGGGGTTTAAGGCCTCTGCCTTCAGCTCAGGTCATGGTCGCAGGGTCCTGCCTTCAGCTCAGGTCATGGTCGCAGGGTCCTGGAATCGAGCCCCGCATCGGGCTCTCTGCTCAGCGGGGAGCCTGCTTCCTCCTCTTTGTCTCTCTCTGCCTGCCTCTCTGCCTACTTGTGATCTCTGTCTGTCAAATGAATAAATAAAACCTTAAAATTTAAAAAAAAGGAAGAAAGAAAAAAAGATGATGGTGTGGAAGAATAATGTTTTTTAAAATGTCTTACTCAGGGCGCCTGGGTGGCTCAGTGGGTTAAAGCCTCTGCCTTTGGCTCAGGTCATGATCCCAGGATCCTGGGATGGATCCCTGCATCCGGCTCTCTGCTCAGCGGGGAGCCTGCTTCCTCCTCTCTCTCTGCCTGCTTCTCTGCCTACTTGTGATCTCTGTTGTCAAATAAATAAATAAAATCTTTAAAAATAAAATAAAATAAAATGTCTTATTCATATAGGGAGACCCTGTCAACTCAAGCCGGAGATCTCTACTCAGTTGCCTTTCTTTGTTTTTTTTCTTTGCTCTGGAGAGGGGAACAGCTGAGGGAGCAAGATTCTTATCTCTTCTTTCTCTCTTTTGATCTTACTCTTGAGTAAATAGATGGTGCCAGGCTCAGGTCTTTCAAAAACAGAGTGAGACACTGGATTGCCCAACTTGACCAGGGATCTCCTTCCAAGGTGGTGATAGGATAGTGATGCAAACCTCATCACAGCTGCCATAACACGTCACAAGACGTGCACATGGCAGACACTCAGAACTGAAGCTACAAATCAAAACCAGAAGCAAGCTGGGCTTCCCACCGTGGACAGAAATGTCTCCAGATGCCTGGGAAAACAATTCTCCATTTTCTGCCCCAGTGAGCTCTCTAAGTCTAAAATACTCCTTTATGGTGGAGCACCTGGCCGGCTCAGTGGATGGAGCCCTCCTATGCTTTGGAGACCTAGCCCAGCATTCAAATCACCCACTGCAAAGCATTCCGCGAGCAGACAAAGAAGAGGCACACACCACTCATCACTGACAAGACTTCTTAATCACCCTTTTTTTTTTTAATTTTATTTATTTATTTGACAGAGAGAGAGAGAGAGAGATCACAGGTAGGCAGAGAAAGAAGGGGGAAGCAGGCTCCCCACTGAGCAGAGAGCCTGATGTGGGGCTCGATCCCAGAACCCTGAGATCATGACCTGAGCCGAAGGCAGAGGCTTAACCCACTGAACCACCCAGGTGCCCCCTTAATCACCCTCTTGTTATTTATTTCGTTGTTGTTGTTTTCCGTTTGTTTGTTTTAAAGTATGGACTACACCCAATGTGGGGCTCGAACTCACGATCCTGAGGATCAAGAGTCGCTCGATCTATGGCCTGAGCCAGCCAGGTGCCCCTCACCCTCCTTTCTAAGTGTCTCTGCTTGCTTTCTGAAGTGCCGCTCGCCTTGCACTTGCCGCTTGCCCCATCACATCACCCTGAAAGCAGGATCTTAGCCTTTTCTCTCCTCCCCACAATATCCCCCAGCTTGCAACCTGGCTTAGTGAAACAGGACTTGACTTCAAGTGTCTCTCAAGATTGCTACTGGGGAGTCTTGATCCAATGAGTCTGCAGGACAGCAAAGTGTAAGGCAGGAGGTGGGAGACCAGGGAGGAAGCCTGGAGTCAGAGTCACATGGCTCTTGGAAGCCAGACAGCTTTTGTAGAGGCTGCCCCTACCCTTGATCTTTTGAACCAGAATCCAAACAAAACCCCCTGCTCCCCTCCCTCCTCCCCCCCTTTCTGTCTCTCTCTCTATGTTGAAAAAATTAGGTGGTCTGTCCTCACCCACTGCATTCTGCTGATGACACTGCCATGGTGGTGTAGTTTTTAACATATTCTTCTATCTCCTTAGTTAGATTTTTAAGACTTACTCAGATTTAGGTCTGATTTCTTTTTCTTTTTTTTTTTTTTTTTTTGGCTAGACAACTTCTAGGGTTGCCAGTTATGGTAGATAAAAATATTAGATGCCCAGTTAAATTTGAATTTCAGAGAAATAATAAATAGTTTTTGTTATGTCTCATGGAATATTTGAGATATACATATATATTTTTAAAGATTTTATCCATTTATTTGACAGAGATCACAAGTAGGCAGAGAGGCAGGCAGAGGGAGAGGAAGGGGAGCAGGCTCCCCGATGAGCAGAGAGCCCGACGTGGGGTTCCATCCCAGGACCCTGGGATCATGACCTGAGCCGAAGGCAGAGGCTTTAACCCACTGAGCCACCCAGGCGCCCCTATTTGAGATACATTTATACTAAACTTTATTTGCTATTTATTTGGAATTCTTTTTTTTTAAGATTTTATTTATTTATTTGACAGAGATCACAAGTAGTTGGAGAGGCAGGCAGAGAGAGAGGGGGTAAGCAGACTCCCTGCTGAGCAGAGAGCTGGAGGCAGGGCTCAATCCCAGGACCCTGAGATCATGACCTGAGTGGAAGGCAGAGGCTTAACCCACTGAGCCACCCAGGCGCCCCTATTTATTTGGAATTCAATCCCAACTAGTTCAAAACAGATATTGAGTCCATCCCTCAGGAGTCACATAATGTCTCCCTCTCTCAGTTTGTGATGTTAGCAGCTGTTGGTGATCATAGCCTAGACTGGTTATTTCCCTAGAGGTTGTAAAATTGTGATGTTCTAATTCTCTCTTTTTTTCCCCCCTTCATTTCTTAGCTGGAATATGTCTATAAAGGGAAACATTCCTTCATCAACCATTTGACTTACTTGGTCATTTTCATATAGGAAAGGCAGGATACATGCTTAATTCTTTACTTTCAGTTGCTAGTTGTCAGAATAAAACATCCTCCACGGGGAGAGACAGGAGCAGGGGCTAGAGAGAGATGGAGGGACAGAAAAAGGTATGTTCAGGATGTGGGAGCTGCTGTGTGGTAACTGAAATGGCCTTGTGCAGCAGGAGAGTCCCATGACATAAGACCAACAAGCTAGGGCTGTAGGAGATTGTTGGAGTGATCCAGGCAAGAAAAGATGCTTCAAAAATGCATCCTCCATGGGACGCCTGGGTGGCTCGGTTGGTTGAGCAGCTGCCTTCTGCTCAGGTCATGATACCAGCGTCCTGGGATCGAGTCCCACATCGGGCTCCTTGATCATCAGGGAGCCTGCTTCTCCCTCTGCCTGCCATTCTGTCTGCCTGTGCTCGCTCTCTCCCCCTCTCTCTCTCTGACAAATAAACAAATAAACTCTTAAAAAAAAAAAAATGCATCCTCCAAAGGTGACCAATGAGTTGTGTTCTTCCTTTTAAAAGCGTCATTCAGGGGACGCCTGGGTGGCTCAGTTGGTTGGACGACTGCCTTCGGCTCAGGTCCTGATCCTGGAGTCCCGGGATCGAGTCCCGCATCGGGCTCCCAGCTCCATGGGGAGTCTGCTTCTCCCTCTGACCTTCTCCTCGCTCATGCTCTCACTGTCTCTCTCTCAAATAAATAAATAAAATCTTAAAAAAAAAAAAAAAAAGCGTCATTCAGGGGCACCTGGGTGGCTCAGTGGGTTAAAGCCTCTGCCTTTGGCTCAGGTCATGATCCCAGGGTCCTGGGATCCAGCCCCACATCGGGCTCTCTGCTCAGCAGGGAGTCTGCTTCCCAATCTCTCTCTTCCTGCCTCTCTACCTACTTGTGATCTCTAATAAATAAATAAAAATTTTTTTTAAAGATTTTATTTATTTATTTGACAGAGAGAGATCACAAGTAGACAGAGAGGCAGGCAGAGAGAGAGAGAGAGGGAAGCAGGCTCCCCACCGAGCAGAGAGCCCGATGCGGGCCTCGATCCCAGGACCCTGAGATCATGACCTGAGCCGAAGGCAGCGGCTTAACCCACTGAGCCACCCAGGCGCCCATAAATAAAATTTTTAAAAATAAATAAATAAAAGTGTCATTTGGGTGTCTGGGTAGCTCAATGAGTAGAGTATGTGACTCTTGGCCTGGGGTCTTGAGTTTAAGCCCCATGTTGGGTGGAGAGATTACTTAAAAATAAAAAATAAATTTAAAATAAATTTAAAAAAAGAACCAGAGAAAGCAGACTATTAGTTCAAGAAGCTTTGTGGTAAAGGAGAGACATGGAAGCTGGAGAGAGATATAGGGGCAAAAAAGAAGATATTCAAGGTGGGAGATGCTGTATAGTAATAGAGATGACCTCACATCATGGAATATTCTGATGATACAGGACTGAAAAGCCAGGACGGTAGGAGACTATTGGCATAATCTAGGCAGGGACGGAACCAGACAGGGAAATGGCGCTGCCTGAACTTACAAAGTGAGTTGACTAGAGATTTCCCGACTCCAGACCGGGAGACAGGGTCAGGGTGCATAATTTCTCAGAATCCAAACCTGCCTGCTAAACAGCCTTGCCCCGCCACCCCCCCACCAAATAAACACACAGACATACTGAAACATCACACCGCTTCTAAAAGCAGGATGCACACTGGGATCCTGGACAAATGCCCGACTGCCCCCAGGGTGGCCTGATCTGGATTCAAAGCTGAGAAACCACACAGGGTCTCCTCGCGTCCCTCGCTAGACTTGAGTGAGTTTTTCAAGTGCTCTTCTCTGGCTACCCCAGGATTAGCCATGTGTTCCAGCAAGCGATTTAAAATCATTACTCGTCTCTTTTGGTTGAACCTCCGACTTCTGAAATGTACACAGCCTGGCAGGCTGGCCAGGACAGCTGAGTTTCCAGAGGACATGTCCCAGCCATCTGCTGCCCCACTTCATACCAGCCTTCTGCTGTTCCCGCTGCGGAGGAGCGTGGGGCTTGACAGGCAAGTGCAACACAAGGCCAACTGCAGCTCAGGCTTCCAACAGCTGCCGCACAGCGGTTTGGGTGCGGTGGGGGAGGGGAAGGGATTGTGTTTTGCTTTGCCTTGAGGTGACGGAGCTTTAGAGATCCAGTGTTCAAGGGACAGAGACAAAGGACGTCATCTGGGAGGAGCTCAAACTGTACTCAGCTGCTCAGAGGTGATCCAGGGATGTAAGATCAGAAGGTTTATTTGAAGATCAGAGGTTTATTTGAAACAATATTTCAGTATTTTAAAAACTGCTATTAAAAAGTGCTTGGTGTGTAGCAATGTGAATGTATTAAATATACATTGTGGTGAATGTATTAAATATACATGTCTGGCCCCTCAAGACCTCAGTGGTTTAAGTCCCACTGCCAGGGAAACTAAGTTTTTTGAGGGGAGGGCAGTTGCTTTCATGAGTCTTTTTTGTTAATAGACTTTATTTTTATTATTATTTTTAAGGAGGCTCCCCGACCATTGTGGGGCTTGAACTCACTATCCTGAGATCAAGAATCTCATGATTCTACCAACTGAGCTAGCCAGGCACCCCAACAGACTTTTTTTTTTTTTTTTAATTTTATTTATTTGACAGAGAGAGATCACAAGTAGGCAGAGATGCAGGCAGAGAGAGAGAGAGAGAGGAGAGAGAGAGAGAAGCAGGCTCCCCACTGAGCAGAGAGCCCAACGCAGGACTCAATCCCAGGACCCTGACATCATGACCTGAGCTGAAAAGGCAGAGGCTTTAAACCACTGAGCCACCCAGGTGCCCCTAGACTTTACTTTTTTAAAGAAAACTTTTATTTATCTTTTTAAAAAAGATTTTATTTATTTATTTGGACAGAGAGTGTGCGTGTACAAGCAGGGGGAGCAGCAGGCAGAGAGAGAAGAAAGTTCTCCACTGAGAAAGGAGCCTGACGCAGGACTCGAGCCCAGGACCCTGGCTGGGATCATGATATGAGCTGAAAGCACATGCTTAACTGACTGAGCCATCCAGGCATCCCAGAAAACTTTTAGATTCAGGAAGAAACTGAGCAGATTTTACAGAACTCTCCTGTCCTCCTCCCCCTCCTCAGCATTCACTTTCTCCTATTACTAACATCTTACATTTATTTGGTGCATTAGTCACCACTGGTGAATCAATGTTGAGACATTATTATTAACTAAGGTCCATAGTTTATTCAAATGTCCTTAGTTTTTACCTAATGGCCTTTTTCTATTCTAGTATCTCGAGAAGGATATCACATTATATTCAAATGCCATGTCTTCTGGGGTTCCTCTTGGTTGGGAGAGTTGCTCAGACTTTTCTTATTGATGATCTTGTGAGTACTGGTTGAGTTTTGTAGGATTTTTGTAGGACAGTTTTCTTTGGGGATTTGTCTTATGCTTTTCTCGTAAGTTAGACTGGGATTGTAGGTTTGAGGGAGGAAGATCACAGATAGAAAGTGCCATTTTCGGGGCGCCTGGGTGACTCAGTGGGTTAAAGCCTCTGCCTTCGGCTCAGGTCATGATCCTGGGGTCCTGGGATGGAGCCCCACATCGGGCTCTCTGCTCGGCAGGGAGCCTGCTTCCCCCTCTCTCTCTGCCTACCTCTCTGCCTACTTGTGCTCTCTGTCAAATAAATAAAATCTTAAAAAAAAAAAAAAGTGCCATTTTTGTCACATCATACATAGTGTACAAAGATACATACTACCCACATGGTTATGATTATTGGTGTGGATCTTGACCATCTGGCTCAAGTAGTGTTTGTCAGATTTCCCTCACTGTCAAGTTTGTTTGTTTCTTAATGTATATAAGTATGGACTCACAGATATTTACTTTATACTTTGGGTGATAATCCATATACAGTTTTAAAGATTTTATTTATCTATTTGTCAGAGAGAAAGAGAGCACAAGCAGGGGGAGCGGCAGGCAGCCGGAGAATCAGGTTCCCCACTGAGCAAGTAGCCCAACAAGGGACTCGATCTCAGGACCCTGGGATCGTGACCTGAGATGAAGGCAAACGCTCAACCGACTGAGCCACCCAGGCATCCCCTTTGGGCCATAATCAAATGCTACTTTATTTTGTTCCTCAAACTGTCATAGCTTTGCCCCCTGGGAGGTCTTTCGGCCCCTGTGACAGACCTTCATCAGTATAGTATTTTTCTAGAAACTCTGTTTTGTACTGACTTTGGCTCAAACTCCTTCTGGCATCAATGAGCCCAGGCTGGCACGGACTATGGGTGTGCCTCGTGAGGTTCCGAGCTGCACCAGCCTGGGCACGTCTGCTCACGAAGAGCAGAGTGCTTCCTGCACGGGGTGCCCTGGGCTCCGTAAACCACCAGGCTTAGCCTAGTGCAGATGAAGCAATGAAACTGTCCTGTTTGTTTAGTACTTGTTGTAAGTTTTACTTGTTTATTGCCTGGCGTCTATGTTTATGATGAGAATAAAGAGCAGTTGTTGGATATTTTGATAGTTACTCATTCAACTTTGAAACAAAAATTTATACCATTCTTTCTAGCTTCTAGATTGGTTTAATTGAAGACTATTGTAATCTCAAAGAGAAACTGGGGAAAAAAAAAAAAAAAACGCTGCTAGCAGCAGTTATGAGCACAGACCTTCACGTAGGACTGCTTGGATTTAAAGCCTTGACTTAGGGAAGATTTTTTATTCCATTTCTCTTTACCTCAGCTTTCCACTTGTAACAGGGGAATGTTAATGGTAGGGCTACCTCAAAGTTTTGTTAAGTGTGTTAATATATGTAAAGTGTGTGGGATAGGGCCTGCCACGTAGTGGGTGTTATGTACTGGTGTCTATCATTATTACTCATAACTATCTCCTATGGTCTGAATGTTTGCATTCTCCCAGAATTCCTCTGTTGAAATCCTAATCCCCAAGGTGATAGTATTAGGAGGTAGGGGCCTTTAGGAGGTGATTCGGTCATGAGGACAGAGCCCCGATGATCGGGATTAACACCCTCATGAGAGAGGCCCCACAGATCTCTCTAGTCCTTTCTGTCACGTGAGGATCTGATAAGAAGTCTGCTACTCAGAAAAGCCCTCATCTGACCATGCTGGCACCGTGACCCCCCTGAACTTGGACTTGCAGCCTCCAGAACTGTGAGAAACAAACTTCTGTTGTTTGTAAGCCTCCCACTCTTCAGTATTTTGTTACAGCAACCCAAATGAACTGAGACACTGTCCATTCATATGATCAGAATTTTCTCAGAGCTGGGTGACCAAAGCAAAATAGGAAAGCAGCTGGATGCCCAAACTGACTTAAGACTATGAATCAGCCAGGGCTTTGATTTAAAAGCACATCAGGAACTGGCTCTGGATGAGTAAAGCTGAAGAGGAATTTGTGGAAAGGATTTTGGGTAGCCCACGGAATCTCTGGGAAGGCCAGAGAACCAGGCACGGTGCGTGAATGAGAACAAAGGGTGCTCGGAAGCAGCCAGGAGCTCAGCCAAAATTGTGGCACAGAAGCTCTCCAGAGCCCTGCCCTGGCCTCAGAACCCTGGGTGGCTTGTGACACAGTCAGGGCTGGGCCTGAACGGTGACTGGACTGAGGCTGCTACCTTGGAATCTGGACATGGCTGCCACAGATGCTGCTACCCTCTACCAGAGAAGGTTGTCCAAGGGGTTCTCTCTGTGGTCTCTGATTCAGAATCCGGATGGTGCTCCTGATTGGCCGAGCCAGGTGACATATTTGAGTCCTGCCAAAGAAGGAAGCTGGGAAGCAAGTGCCTTATGATTTCACTCTCTATAGTGAGAGGTAAGCAGTGGACTTGAACTTCCACTAAAACTCGTAAGATAGAGTCTTCCACGAAGCTGGGAAGGGAATCTGAAGCTGGACTGCCAAAAAGTGACAAATGTCACCTATCACCTCTGCTTTCAAATTTTGTTCCATTGTATTATCATCATTGGTGGACTGTATAATAATTAAAAGTGTGGGGGCGCCTGGGTGGCTAAGTGGATTGAGCCTCTGCCTTCAGCTCAGGTCATGATCTCACGGTCTGGGATTGAGCCCCACATAGGGCTCTCTGCTCAGCAGGGAGCCTGCTTCCCCCCTCTTTCTCTGCCTGCCTCTCTGCCTACTTGTGATCTAGATTGGTTTAATCTGTCAAATAAATAAATAAAATCTTTAAAAAAATTAAAATTAAAAGTGTGAAAAACACTGGCCCAGTGCTCCAGTATCCCTTATATTTTTCAAGCTGGAGATGTAAGACACTAAGTTCTGTGACTTCTGAGGAAAATAAAATCTCCACTGGTTGAATGTGGGTAGGAGATTTTCACAGAGGTTGTGATTCTGAACCTCAAAGGATGTTGCTCCCCTTATTTTTATAAATGACAGTAGATGTTCCTGTGATTAACAAAATGCAGATTCCTTTAAAGGATTCAAAAGTGATCTTTTTTTTTTTAAATCATTTTGCATTTTCTTTGATCATCATGTACTAGATTACCATTGCCATCCTGTGGAGTCTTTGAAATCTTCTGCTTTGAAAAAGAAACCTTCATATTTTAAGGTTGGAGAAACCTTTAGCACTGCCCCAAACTTCGTTTTCTTTTCTTTATCTCTCTCTCTCTCTTTTTTTTTTTTTAAGATTTTATTTATTTGACAGGCAGAGATTACAAGTAGGCAGAGAGGCAGGCAGAGAGAGGAGGGGGAAGCAGGCTCCACGCTGAGGAGAGAGCCCGATGTGGGGCTCGATCCCAGGACCCTGTGATCATGACCTGAGCCGAAGGCAGAGGCTTTAACCCACTGAGCCACCCAGGCGGCCCCAGTCTCTCTCTCTCTCTTTTTTTAAAGATTTATCGAAATTTATTTATTTATCTATTTATTTATTTATTTTTAGAAAGAGAAAGAAAGAGAACATGAGCGTGAGGAGGCGGGGAGGGGCAGAGGGAATAGGAGAGACAGAATGTCAAGTACCTTCTACTTCCATCGTGGAGCCTGGGGAGGGGCTGGATCTCACTACCCAGTGATGGTGACCCGAGAGGAGACCAAGAGTCCAGAGCTTTAACCGACTGAGCCACCCAGGCGCCCCTTAAAGATTTTATTTCTAGGTCATCTCTACACCCAACATGGGGCCAGAAACCACAACCCTGAGCTCAAGAGTTGCACGCTCCACTGACTGAGCCAGCCAGTTGCTCCCCAGGCTTCCTTTTCTAAATGGAGGCCCAAGAGGTGAAGTGACTTAGGCAAGGCCACACAGCTGGTCTAGCGGCAGACCCCTGGTCTTGTGCCGGTCCTCAGGGTCTCCCTAATCACACTGCCAACAGCTGGCCCAGGAGAAGGCCCAGCTGTCCACCCTGCAGCCACCGCCTTCCTGCCTCCCTGAGCAAGGAGACCCAAAGCTGCTTTCGAATACTGGCTTGTGGCTGCTGTTGCTGCTTTATTTGCCCTTACTTTCTGGAGCAAGAAACCCCCGGTTGGCTTTCTCTCTGCTTTCAGTCTCCTCCCTGGAGAGAAGGAGGAGAGGAAGGAGAAAGAGAAGGAGGAGGAGAGGAAGGAGGAGGAGAAGAAGAAAGACCCAGAACACAATAGGCCCCATGCTGGTGCTGGGCTTTTACCTACTGGATTCTGATCTTTGCCAGTCTCAGTTCTGCTTTCTCTCAGGGTGGCTCACCTCCTGTCCTAACCTTGGGCTTTATCGTGGGAGCCAGAATCCCTAGACCTGCATTCACATCCAGGCTCCCAGTAGTGAGGCCGGGTCAGATCCTGACATCTGTCTACTGTACCTTGCAATGGAACTGCCCATCTCCTTGCCGACCAGCCAAATCTAGACCTGGCCACCCTGAGGAAGCATCCTGGAAGCAAGGCTCATGCTCTACCCTTCCTGGCATCCTCAACAATCAACAGGCATAACCCAGCAAACCCTTGTTGAAGAGATGACTGACCTGCCCTCTTTGGGTGCTGCCTACAGCCAGTCATGACAAACTAGAACCAAGGGAGGTAGAGGTGCTAAGGAGGCCAAACTGTGTGAGATCTTTTCCTTCTATACTACCTGGAAGTATTTCTACTTTGTACTGACAGCAGTTGTTTTCATCTGAAATCACAATACCATAGACAAGATTTGAGTTCTGGCCTATCCAGAGCAGGGAAAACTGTCTTAGGAATCCAAAAAGAGCTTCAGGATCAGGTAAAGTCATCTGAGATAAACCAGGGAGCAAGACATTGATTCATCATGAATTGAGTACTGTATGTGTCAGGTTCTATGCTGGAAACTCCGAGATTCAATGGTGAATGAGACACATTCTGGGCCTTCAAGATGCTTAGAATGAGAAAGACAAGCAGGGGACTTGTATTTATAATAGATTATGATGCATGTTGAAATAACAGTAGCTAATATTTATTGAGGGCTCACTATGTGCCATGATTAACCACGCATTGTTTCAGGTACTCCTCACTGGAATCCTATTAGTAGGTATTATCGTTATTTCCATCTTACCAATGAGGCAATGGAGGCACAGAGAGTTTAAGTGACTTGCCCAAGGTCACATAGCTGGCGTGAGTGGCATGCCTAGAACTTAAATCTAAGTAGTTTGACTCCAAGGCCTATGCATCCAGGTCCTCCACTATAGTTCTGCCTCATCATGTTAGAAGAAAGCACAGGATACTGTCAGGACACTTAAAGATGCACCTGACACTGAGAGGGCATGGAAGGCTTCTTTGAGGAGGTGACCTGTAGGCAGAGTTCAAAAGAGCCAGTCAGAATGGTTAGGAGAATGGGGGTGGGCGTGCATTTCAGACTGGGAGAACGGCACATGAAAGCCAGGAGGCAAGAGGCCATGGTGCTTAATTACCATGTGGTGAGCACCGACTGTATATCAAGGATATCTAGAGGTACCCAAAGACTATAACTAGTGCCGACATGACTGTCTCATAGTAAGTAGAAAAAAGACCAGAGGGAGAAGAGGCTGAAGAGTTGAGGAGACACCAGCTCACAGAGGTCTTTGAAAGCCATGCTAAGGGGTCAAGACTTTATCCAAAGGACAGTGGAGAGATTCTAAAGGATAAACAGAAGAGTTTTTTAATCAGGTTGCACTTCAGAAAGCTTGTGTTTTTTTGTTTTTGTTTTTTAAGATTTTATTTATTTAGGGGCACCTGGGTGGCTCAGAGGGTTAAGCCTCTGCCTTCGGCTCAGGTCATGATCTTGGGGTCCTGGGATCGAGCCCCGCTTCGGGCTCTCTGCTCAGCGGGTAGCCTGCTTCTGCACCCTCTCTCTCTGCCTGCCTCTCTGCCTACTTGTGATCTCTGTGTGTCAAATAAATAAAATCTTTAAAAAAAAAAGATTTTATTTATTTATTTGACAGAGAGAGAGCAGGAGAGCACAAGGAGGGAAGCAGCAGAGGGGGAGGGAGAAGCAGGCTTCCGGCCCAGCAGGGAGCCCGATGCCCTAGGTTGGATTACTTTGTTGGAGGGGAGGTCACTGTCAACCCAGAAGATTGGCAGGGACCAAGACACCTGGGTGAACCTCAGAAGGTAAATGGTTAACATTGGTCCAATGTTAGGCAACTGTCCATCATCTCAACAGGGAAGTGGATGCTAGAGAGTGAGTCCAGGGCCACTTGGCTGGCCCAGTCAGTGGAACATGCAACTCTTGATCTTAGAGTTGTGAGTTCAAGCCCCACATTGGGTGGAGAAATTACTTAAAAATGATAAAGAATAATATATTTTTTTAAATATTTATTTATTTGACAGAGAGAGACCACAAGTAGGCAGGCGAGAAAAGAGTGGGAAGCAGGTTCCCCGCCAAGCAGGGAGCCTGATGCAGGGCTCCATCCCAGGACCCTGAGATCACAACTGGAGCCAAAGACAGAGGCCCAACCCACTGAGCCACCCAGGTGCCCCAAGAATAATCTAGAAAGAAAGAAAGAAAGAAAGACAGAGAGACAGACTGACCAGCACAAGGTGGTGGGGACTCAGCAATAGGAATAAGAGGCCAATGAAAGAATTTCAGCCCCTGGAGAACTGGATGAGGAAAGAGAATTTTCCACTGGACAAGTGGAAATGGGAGATGACGGGAAACCAGAACCAGGAACCAGGGTCCCCATCGCGGTCCCAGGCTGGCAGCAAGACCCGGGATGCAGAGTTCCCATGTCCACCTCACTCCATCTAGACCTAGGTGGATCCTATTTAACCAGGTCCAGCTTCAAGGTTGGCAGGTACAGGGACATGTGGTGAAGGGGAAAGGGCAGTGCTCTGACATCACAGAGAGGAGGGTTTGAAGCTCGTCTGCAACCACTTACTAGTTGTAGGACTCCAAGCAAGACTCCAACCTTCCTGGGGCACCTGGGTGGCTCAGTGGGTTGGGCCTCTGCCTTCGGCTCAGGTCATGATCTCAGGGTCCTGGGATCAAGGCCCGCATCGCATCGGGCTCTCTGCTCAGCAGGGAGCCTGCTTCCCGCTCTCTCTCTGCCTGCCTTTCTGCCTACTTGTAATCTCTCTCCCTGTCAAATAAATAAATAAAATCTTAAAAAAAAAAAAAAAAAGACTAACCTTCCTAAGCCTCAGCTCACTCATCTGTAACTTGAGGATAAGATACCTACTCCACAGGCCTCCTGAATGGGAATGGCAGTTCCTACTACATGGGGTTATGGTACGAAGGTGGGAATTAACACGTGAAAGGGTAGAGCTCAGTCAGCGGTCAACCATCCCCTTTACCAGAAGTCTATGCGCTGGGCCCTGGGCTGAGGGTTTCAGGTGCTATGTTCTCTCCCTCTTAACAAATCAAGGGAGGTACTCCTATTCCCATTTCATAGGCCAGGAAGGAGGCGCAGGAAGATTAAGAAACTCCTCCGAGATCACATTGTTAGCAAGCATATTTCTTACCAAAGCCCACCAGTGTTTTCCCAAACTTCGGTCCACATCCTCTGCACAACTTTTTCTATATCAACTCCCCACTTCTACTGTTTTTTGCTTAATAGTTTATTTAAATCAGCCTCCCTTTTTGCTTTAATTAATGTAAAAGTAGCTCTGAGATATTAATTCATAGGCCATCTAATTCACCCACATCAAGTGTACAATTCAATGTATTTAGCATAGTCACAGAGGTGGGCAACCATTACCACAATCAATTTCAGAACATTTTCTTAATTAATTTACTTTTATTTATTTTTTTTTTTTTTAAAGATTTTATTTATTTATTTGAGAGAGAGACAGTGAGAGAGAGCATGAGCTAGGAGAAGGTCAGAGAGAGAAGCAGACTCCCCGTGGAGCTGGGAGCCCGATGCGGGACTCGATCCCGGGACTCCAGGATCATGACCTGAGCTGAAGGCAGTCGTCCAACCAACTGAGCCACCCAGGCGTCCCTTAATTAATTTACTTTTAAAGGAAACTCCGTATCATTTCCTTAAATGGCAAACTTGCATTATTTACCATAAATGGAAGGCAAAACAAACATAAGCAAAGTAGCAACAGGATCGAGGCCCTGTTACCCAGGGGGCTCGTGGCCTGTGCAGTGTCTAAGCTTCAGACTTCTCTCTCTTAGCCAAAAAGGGAGATTAGCAGGACAGAGCTGCAACGACACACTGACACTCAAACGCGACCCTCTCTTTGGCATACTCAGGACAATAAAAAGAGAACTGAAAGAAAACTTACTTTCTCACTGTGTAATTTCACGCCACATCCCCGAGCCACCGAAAATCATCTTTTGCCAAAACCGTCTTCCCATACTTGCCTCCTTCTGGTGGGTTGAGTGACTTGTCCAACGTCACACAGCAAGGCGGTAGCGGACCCGGTCTAGAATCCAGGCTTCTTTACCTTTTACTTTTTAAGATTTATTTATTTCTGGAGGAGAGAGAGACCACGCGCCACGCACACCGGGAGAGACAGACGGAGAGGGAGAGGGGAAGCCGACTCCCTTCTGAGCGCACAGCCCCACACAGGGCAGGGGCTCAATCTCCTGACCGGAAGATCATGACCTGAGCCAAACCAAGACTGGATGCTTAACTGACTGAGCCATTCAGGCACCCCCAGGGATCTTAACCTGTACTGCTATCTTCTTTCAATTAACACCACAGTCGTCTTTGCAATCATTATTTTAGATTAAGTCAAGTGCCTAAATTTTATGCTGGACAGATGTGTTACAGATTCATAAAGCACGCATTTTATAGCTAAGAAGGAACCTCAGAGGGAATACAAGCCAACTCATTTCGTAGATGAGAAAACCAAGGAGTTTGTCCTTCTAAGCATGTTTAGAACTGCTTGCCAGTCAGCTGAACACACAACCAAAAATGTAGCTATAAATAGTCTGGAATTGCAATCATTCTCCTCTAGTTTCAGGCTTAAACCAAATTTCGTGATATCTCCGTTCTGCCCTAGCTTCAGTCTTGCTCGTTCATTTGATCCTTTGGTCTGTCCTGAACTCTATGAGTAGTTTCCCTTTGGCCTAAACTACCAAGATGGTTTTAAAGATCACAGGTGTGAGGGGAATTGGTGGGTCATGGGGTATGACATATAAGGAAGAAGTGAGAGGTTGTCAAGAACTGTGAAGGCTCTTAAATTTAACCCTCCTTGCAAGCTAACAAGTTGGCCTGCCGCAGTTCCATGGAAGCTGGCAGAACACACAAGACTTCTGGGTCAGAAACAAAGACTGCTTTGCTCACTGCAACAGCTGCAGCAAGAGTATTGGCATTTTCTTATGCTGGTTTCCTGATATTCCCAATTCCCAAAGGCAATGCAAAGAGGGACAACGAACACTTATACACACAGTGAGGTCCATTGCAAGAGAGGAACCCAAAAGCTCAGGGAACCAGATCTTAAATAATGGACAGTAAGCATGCCTATACTTTGCTTTGAGAAACATACGGTCTTTAAAAAGATAGTCTGAGCTAAAGGGCATTCCATGACTCTGCTCATAAGGCATGCAGAAATGTGATAGACCCATCGAGAATTGTCTCCCAACAAGTGTTAAGTACAAATGTGGAAAGTGAGCTCACAGTCCTCCAGCCGCATCTGAAGACAAAGGATGGGGAAGATGGGGACGTGGAAGTGTAGGGTAATCAATCCTGTCCTTTCTGTATGGGTTCTTACTGGTGGTCAGTTATGGCAAGAGCACATGGAGGCTCGTTTATGGAGTTTGGCATGTGTCTCCTGTTTTGATGTACGTAGCCCTCAATTCGCTGCCTTGACAGGGTTTAGACAAATCATATCACTTCTTCGCATAGCTGTTAAAAATCTCTAGTAGCTCTCAAAATTCACAGAGGAGGGAAGAATGCAGGCTTCCAAACATTATCTGTTTCCTGGAGACAGTATGTGCTCTGAGAATCCAAGGTGCCCACAGTGTAGTTTGGGGGGTGGTGAGGCTTTGGACCCCTCCTTTGTATCATATCCATCAATACCTAAAATAAATGCGGTAAGGGGTGCTCACCGCTATGATACAGTCCACAAGCCCCCTGACCTGGTCTTGCCTCTCATTTGAAACCACAGCTAGATGGGCCACGAAGTCAGGCTTTATTTGTTACCTGTGCTCCATATTTAAGGCAGCTGTTTTGTATCTATAACTAAGACCCAGAATCCAGGCCTCTGGCTGACAGTCCTCAAGGCTGTTAATTTTGTTCCTTTGCCTAGAGGGGGATGGATCCCTAGGCTGAAGGAAGGACAATGCAGCTCAGGACAGAAGCTCACAGATATTGTCAGAATCACATCAGGACCGGGGATATGGTCCATGGAAGGATTCTGTGGCATTCCATTGGTCCTCAGGCTCTCTGCAACCACAGGAGATGGGAGTTGACCAATCATCTGGAATCAGGCAGGGAGAAACTGGCTGGTGAGTCACCGAGCACACCCTCTATCTAGGGGCAAAGGACAAAAATTATGTCAAGAAACTAGGCAAAACCCAACACTGCCCAATACAGGGCAAAGGCCATTCAGGGGGGGTTAGCCTTAGAGAGTGATTCTGAAAGTGTGATAGGGGGACCACAGATGATTCTGCTGAGGCAGTGGGCTGCTCTAAATATAATGCATTATAAATATAAGTCAGAGTAGGCCACCCAATGTGACCCTCCCATATCACTAGAGGTTATTTAGAATTTGGGAGGTGGGGGCTTCTGGGTGGCTCAGCGGGTAAGCGTCTGACTTTGGCTCAGGTCATGATTGTGGGATCCTGGAATCGAGTCCCATGTGTAGTTCCCCACTCTACAAAGTTGGGCTCCCCACTCAGTGAGGAGTCTGCTTGTCCCTCTCCTTCTCCTTCTCCCCTCCACTTGCTCATGTTCTTTTATTCTCTCTCAAATAAATAAACAAAATCTTTAAAAAAAAAAAAAAAGAATTAAGGGGGCACCTGGGTGGTTCAGTGAGTTGAAGCCTCTGCCTTCCGCTCAGGTCATGATCCCGGGGTCCGGGATTGAGTCCCACATTGAGCTCTCTGCTCAGCCAGGAGCCTGCTTCCCCCTTTGTCTCTGCCTGCCTCTCTGCCTACTTGTGATCTCTGTCTGTCAAATAAATAAAATATTAAAAAAAAAAAGAATTAGGAAGTAGGAGATAAATTAGAGGGCCCACGGGGTCCTTTGCCCTGTTCAAATAATCCGCAAACTACAGCTTTTACACACAGTTCCTTGAAGCTACTGTAAAGAATTTTAGCTCATGAAGATATCCCCAAAGAGCTGTAGCTCCTTCGGGACACTATATACTGCCACAGTATATGGTCCCTTGTTGTAATTTCTATAGATAATACCCCGCCCAGGAGAGGAGGACTTCCTTCTTCCCGTGAGAAGTCATAAGACCCAAAGTAATCTCATGAATGTCTAGCAACTTCTTGGCCTGAGACTTCAAATGACACCACCCATGTTAATGCTGGGACTAATGTCCCAGGGCCAATATATATTACTGGCAGATGATTGTGTAAGAGCGTCCTCCCCAAAATGCAGTAATCTCAACCTTTGAGCTGTGCACGCCAATATAGTCACCTCTCTCAAACAGGAAAAAGCAACCTGTGCGCGGTGATTGAACTCTGGCATTGCTAGCCACCCTGGAGCCCAGAAAAACTGTGCGCATTGCCTTGACTCTTGGGTTTGTGTTATTCTCTTCATTGTGAAAAGAAAGTCATTTACAAACTCCAGGTGGTGGTATAGCCTTGCTGGGGAGCTGTGGTCATCAAACACACAGAATTTCCACAACAGCTTTTGACAATGAACTCTGGCTTACTTTGTTAGCCACTTTTACACTCGGCCTCCACACTGTGGCCTGCTACCATCAACAGTTAGCAAGTCTGAGAAGCTCCGAGAAGAGGTTTGTGGATTAGTGTTCACGCCTAAGCTGAGGGACTGCTTACAGATAGAACGTTCAAGGTACTGAGTTTCTAGTAGCCAAGTTACTCAGCATGGGACTTTGCCTGGCCCAGCCAGCCTTCTTTTCCAACTTACAGTCTGAAAATTGGGGCTCTTTTTTTCTTTTTTTAAGATTTTATTTATTTATTTGACAGACAGAGATCATAAGTAGGCAGAGAGGCAGGCAGAGAGAGAGAGGGGAGGAAGCAGGCTCCCTGCTGAACAGAGAGCCCAATTTGGGGCTCCATCCCAGGACCCTGGGATCATGACCTGAGCCAAAGGCAGAGGCCTTAACCCACTCAGCCACCCAGGTGCCCCCAAAACTGGGGCTCTTAATACACAGTGTAGCACATGCACATAATACATGAAGCAAACACTTCCCAGAAAACACCTTATTTAGGACATGCCAACTGTGTTAATTTTCTGTGGCTATTGTAACAAATTACCACAAAATCAGTACCTGAAAACAACACAGGCTTGGCTGAAACCAAGGTGTCCGTAGGGTTGCATTCCTCTCTTGAGCCTCTAGGAGACAATCTGTTGCCTTGCTTTTCCAGCTTCCAAAAGCCACCTATAGTTATTGGCTCATGACCCCTTTACTCCAGGTTCAAAGCCTACAACATGGCCTCTCTCTGGCCATTCTTCCGTAGTCACTTCTTCCTCTGACTGATTCCTCTTCTGCCTCCCTCTTCTTCTAAGGATCCCTGTGATCCCATTGGCCCATCCTGACAATCCAGGATCATCTCCCTATATTCAGATCAGCTGATTAGGAAACTTAACTCTATTTCAATCTTAACTCCTCTTTGTCGTGTAACCTAATATATTTGCACGTTCTGGGGATTGGGACATGGGCATTTTGGAGAGAACTATTATTCTACCTACCAAGTCCTTTCCTGAATTGCATTTGGACAATCAGAGGCGAGTTGAATGTAAAGACTCACTCAATGTCTATCTTCCCAACTGGCCCGTGTAGAGGGGGCAAACCTTTATGTGGGAGGCCGCAATAAGGCTTGAGACGAGGACCAAACCAGGCCCTGACTTGTGCCTCCTTTAAAGTCCGAATAACCTAACAAAAGGTTTAGGACAGGAAAAGTTGAGTAGCACTGAGGAAGGGTCTGTGCTATGTGTTGTGCGCTTGCCTACGTGACTTCCCACATGCTTGCTAAGCAAATGAGAACAATTAGGTTGGGGTCATAAGTTCGTTGCTGGTCCTTGCTGCCCTGGTACAGCCCATGAATTACTTTCAGGTTTGCTGTATCAATACAGAACAATTGTACTGGCATCAGCCATTTGGTGTCACAAGGTCTGCTTATAGTTAAATGTGAAACTTATGGGAACTCGTGGTTGTTTAACTAGACACAGATGTATTGCTTCTCCTATTATCACTATATATATGGCCTTAATGTTTTGAATAAACTTAGCACTGCTGGACATCCTCCTCAGTGCTCCTCCTGCCCCCATCTCTCTACTTCTCAAGTTCTTTTCTTCATCCTCTTACCCTCACATTCCTGGTTGATTTGTTACGCTGGGCGCAACACCTTTTCACTTGCACAATGTTATAAATGTATGATTATAGCTGATTTGATTGTCCCCAGGAGCTGATGGTTGGGGGGGGGAATCTGTAACAGAACGTCCAGTTTGTGGGTCTTGAAGACATTTGATATCCATATACAATCGTTTTTGTTGGTGAATGATTTACTTATTTAACTGACACTTAACATATATATCAGAGCTTTACAAATTCATTTATTCTTACAACAACTTTATCAAGTCTGTAATATTGTTATCATCATCCTCATTTTGCAGATAAGGAAACTGAGGCATACAAAGCCTAAGTAACTCCAAGATCAGACAGGTAGTATGTGGCAGAGGTGGGACTTGAAGCCAGGCAGCGTGTGGACGGTCCAGAACCCTTGTTCCTGACCACGGTGCTGAGCTGCCTTGTCCTCTTGCTTTCTGACTGTCCCCCAGGCCCCTGCTGCTATCAGCTTTGTTAGGTGAATGGGTGGTCCCTTCTTCAGCAACACCCCTTCCCACTTCCCAGCACTGGCTTTTCCCCTTTGCAACCCGGTGCTCTTTTTCCCCTCTGTTCTCCGTGGTGCAGACCCCTGATCCTCCCCCGAGCTTGCCACAGGTTGCCGTTTGCCACTAGGACAGCCACACAGCAGGCTGCTTGCTCTCAATGTGATGTCCATGCCATGCGGGAATGACCGGGACTCAGGAAAGCTGAGCCTCAGAGCCTCTCTGCATACCCAGGCTTGATTACCAGGTCACTTTGACATGACAGCCCTTAGTTTGGTATAAAACCACCTTTGGGGGAGCCTGGGTGACTCAGTGGGTTAAGTGTCTGACTTCAGCTCAGGTCTTGATCTCAGCGTCCTGGGATTGAGCCCCACTTTGGCAGGCTCCCTGCTCAGTGGGGGAGTCTGCTTGTCCCTCTGCCCCTTACCCCATTCTCATGCTCTCTTTCTCTCGCTAAATAAATAAATAAATAAAATCTTAAAAAAAAAAAAGAAGAAGCAAAACACCTTCGGGGCAGATTCCTCTCAGAATCCCTGTGAGGAGACATTTTGGTGGCTCAGTCCGTTGAGCATCAGGTCATGATCCTAGGGTCCTGGGATGGAGTCCCACATTGAGCTCCTTGCTCAATCAGGAGCCTGCTTTTCCTTCTCTGTCTGCCTCTTCCCCAGCTCATTCTCTCTCTGTCAAAGAAAGAAATAAATCTTTTTTTTTAAGATTTTATTTATTTATTTGACAGACAAGTAGGCAGAGAGGCAGGCAGAGAGAGGGGAGGAAGCAGGCTCCCTGCTGAGCAGAGAGCCCTATGTGGGGCTCAATCCCAGGACCCTGGGATCATGACCTGAGCTGAAGGCAGAGGCTTTAACCCACTGAGCCACCCAGGCACCCCGAAAGAAATACATCTTAAAAAAAAAAATACCAGTGGGAAGCTGGGTGAAGGCCCCTGCCATGCTCAGAGTAAGGCACCATTCCTGCTCTCATTCAAGGAGGGAAAAGCGTGGGGCTCCTGTGTGGCTCAGTGGGTTAAGCCTCTGCCTTCGGCTCAGGTCATGATCTCAGGGTCCTGGGATCGAGGCCCGTGTTGGGCTCTCTGCTCTGCGGGGAGCCTGCTTCCTCCTCTCTCTCTCTCTCTCTGCCTGCCTCTCTGCCCACTTGTGATCTCTCTCTGTCAAATAAATAAAATCTTTAAAAAAAAAAAAAAGGAGGGAAAAGCGTGAAGCACTTCTGACCCTCCTCTCTCTCCTCTTTTCTCCTTCCCACCATCTGTCTGGCCAGAAAAGAGGTGACTACTCACTCTTTCATTGCCTTAGAATTGGCCTAACAGTCCTAGGGGTCAGGGCCTGGTGCTCTATTCAGAGAGGAGTCAAGGAGCTGGTCCTTCAGGCTTGGCCTTGATTTCCTAAGGGAGGAGAATTTGGAAGGATTTGGAAAATCTCCTAAGTCCTGGCTAGTTTCTTCAACTACACAGTGCGACAACACTTTGATCCAAGCCCGTCATAAGCCCCCAGTGTTTGGGGGTGTTTAATATTCTCTAAACCTACAACTTTCACACTTCTTGGTCTATATGTAGGAAATATGTTTTACACTGTGACTCATACAAATATAAAACATGTACATTATCAACAATGGAACTAAAATCGACACAGACAATACTTACTACTTAATGCAATGCATCTGATCATTTTTTATTTTTATTTTTTTGCATCTGATCATTTTTAATGCATGCCTTTTTTTTTTTTTTTTTTAAATAAAAAGAAAAACCCTGGCCGTGACCCATCACTCCTATTCCCAGGCCAACTTACTTGCTTTCTTCTCTGGGATCCACAGTCCCCTATGCAAAGCTCCATTGTAGCACTTCTCAGGTCACATCGTAATTTACATGCCTTGCTCTCCCACTAGGGACTTTGTCCTTTTCATCTTGGCATCCCCAGCCCAGCTACCAGCAGACATTTAGTAAGTGTTGGTCGAAGGGGTGGAATGAAAGAAGGCCAGTGGTTTCTCTTTTCACAGCACAGGTCACCTCTTTCTGGGGTTGGAGAGCTTGGACCCTGTCAGTGGGAGACCTGGGCTCAGGGCAGGATTCCTGGGCAAGTTAGTTCATAAGCCTCCTGCAGAATGGACTGTAATGTGCAAAGAAGGAAGACCAGAGACTTTATTTCCCCTCCTTGGATTTTTTTTTTTCCTAAGCTGACCTGTTTGCATCCCCATGCCAGAATGCCTTTACATCCTGCTCCGCAGACACTAAAGTCTGCCAAACTGACTGTGGGACACAAGATCCAGGGCACTTGGCATTTTTGCAAAGCTGGACTCTAGGAAATGTTCTCATTGCTGAACACATTGGATGTGGTTTAGGTAGCAAAGCAAATGACCTAACAAGGAATATATGTGCTGAGCCTAGTTCTTGTTAAATTAATAGATTCACGTTCTGGCACATCCACGACCGTACAAGTCATAGCAACCGGATGACGGCATGGCAACCCAGCAGCTGTGGCCACGGCACATGAGAACAATCAGAGCCTGGTGTCTCCGGAGAGAAAACAGAAGAGGGCTCTACGACTGCCAGTGTGTACGGTGTTGGCCGAGGGGAGGGGAGATGCGGGATCAACTGCCAAGGAGACGCCTGCCCTAGTTGGGGATGAAGGAGTGTGACCTCGCTCCTGCTTCCTCAAACTTTGTTTTGTGTTTTCAAAGCGAATAATTTGTTCTAGTGGG
This sequence comes from Lutra lutra, assembly GCF_902655055.1. Taxonomy (NCBI): domain Eukaryota; kingdom Metazoa; phylum Chordata; class Mammalia; order Carnivora; family Mustelidae; genus Lutra; species Lutra lutra. Next base: position 133,285,038 of record NC_062284.1, read on the forward strand.
AGAGGAAATGATGTCGAGAGAAAGATACCATCACGTGGACAGAATGTTCTTTGTGGCCCTGGAAGGAGTGTGGAGGCGATTCTTATCTGAGATTGTCCACCACCTGCTGTTCAGCCGTGGGCCCACGAGACTTTCCTTCCAGTTTTAGAGCTGCACTGAATTCACCACCTCTTTTGGCTGCCAGGCTGGGGAGCCCTTCTTTCCAGCACTCCTTCCAGGACCAAGGCCTGACACCACCCCCCCCCTGGGGTGTGCGGGTGCCTCAAGAAAAAGGTCGATGATCTGAGCCAGAGGGAGAGGACACCTGGACAGATTTCAATTTCTCGTGAAACAAACACATCTCCACGTGCTCTCAGGTGGGTGACACCCAGCCCCACCACACCCTCTGAGCTGGTTTAAATTCAAGGATGACCCCGGCTCTGCCTTCTGTTCTTAGGATTCACGTGTTTCCCTTAGCTCTGGTCCAGGCCCCTGCCTCTTCCTCCACGTTCTCCTTTCCAGGTAAGGAACCAGGATGCCGTGTGGGATTGTCACTGGGCTCACACGGACTTCTCTTTTGGCCTGTGCGTTAGTTACCCACGGCTCTCCAATAAATGACTATAAAACCCTGCACCTTAAAACAACAAACATGTATTATTTTACAGTTTCTGTGGGTCAAGAATCTGGGCAGCTTAACCGGAAGCTTTTGCCTCAAGGGCTTTCTTGAAGCAGTGGGGTTGTAGGTCTCATCTGAAGGCTCCGTTAGCATAGGCGAAGGGGGAAGTATCCCAAGCTACCTCAGGGTGGTTGTTGGCAGACCCCACTCCCTCTCCACAGGGCTGCCTTGGGACATGGCAGCTGGCTTTCCCACAGTGAGTGATCCAACCAAGAGAGAGCAAGAGAGAAAGAGCACACAAGATGGAAGCCACAGTTTTTTTAGAACCTAATCTCAGCGGAGGCGTCACATGATTTCTGCCATCTATTATTTGCTGGGAGGGAGTTAGTGAGTCTAGCCCACACCCAAGAAGCCAGGATTACACAAGCATGTGGATACTGGGAGGCAGGGGATCACTGGTGGGGGAGGAGGGGAGGAGGCGAGGAGGCGAGGAGGCGGTGGCGATACTCTCTCTGAGACCACCTACCTCCACTTCTGGGCTGTGGTACTCCAGCAAATGCCACTCCATACAGAGAAAAAGCAATGTATACGTGTGCATTTGTAAGTGTCAGGCCTTCGCACCTTTACACCACCTGTTAAATTATTCCTGGGCATGCAGAAATTCTGAATATTCATGAAATTGTGACTGGGAATTCAGCCTTGCATTACCGAACAAAGAAATATCTGGCTCTTGTCCTAGCAAATACGGAGCATCACGTGATTGTTTTTAGACTCCTGGGTGACCTATAGTCTTTATTCCCCTTGATTGTATCGTTGCTTCCTGGAAGCAGAATGCACGATACAATTGCTTCTATCTATCCCAAAACTGAAGTGGGCAATCCTCACTCCCACCCCTCCAAGAGTGCGATGCAATAAGAATTTCAGAAAATTGTAATTATTAGGAGTCTAACAATACATGTATACTTCTCAAAGCAGCATTATTTTCCCTCCATGGTGTATTTTGTATTTATAAGGTGCCATTAATTATGTCTGGGTAGAAGTCAGAACTAGTACATAAGAGCTGCAGTGTGGGGGATTTCATGTTGCTAGGAGAGCTTCATCTGCATACTCCCCATTAAAAAAAAAAATATTTTATTTATTTATTTGTCAGAGACAGAGACAGAAAGCACAAGCAGGGAGGCGCAGGCAGAAGGAGAAGGAAGCTCTCCGATGATCAAGGAGCCGGATGCAGGACTCAATCCCAGGACCCAGAGGTCAGGACCTTTGCAGATGGCAGACACTTAACCAACTGAGCCACCCAGGCATCCCCCCATACTCCCCATCTTTGGGTGAGTCTGCATTTGTGGCTTCCCACTAGGTATTAACACAGACCTGGGGATCAATTCCCAGATGTCATTTTCCACCAGTTTCACATCTATCTTTCTGGACAAAGCCTTCACTTTATGCAAAAAGATGAAGCATTAGAACGGGAGGTTCTGTGATCCGGCCAAAGTGCTAGTAGAAGCAGTTATTTGAGGAAAAAGGAAAAATTGTTGAGCCCTAAGGGATGCTTTTGAACCACCTTTAAAAAGCTCCCTGTTTTCCACAACAAGCTACAATGAAGCTAATGTTTCTGTTATGAAAGCCCTCCACTGCAGTTTCAAATGTCTGAGTTTGTTTTTTTTTTTTAAACCACAGCAAAGGCTAACCCCGTTTTCTCTCTAGCTTTACGGGAGAGAATTCTTCCCTACAGACTGCCGTTTAACTACTTTGTTGCTGTTTATCAGAAACCAAAAAGGTGGTTTTTTGGTTGCAGTTTTGAATACAGCGGGCGAATTTATTTTGGGCCGGAATAAATTTCAGGATTACTACTGACCGAAGCTCCTCTTCTCAGGGCTCCACCCCAACCCTCTAAGGCGCTTTTGGCCCGCGATGAAACACGGAATGCATCAGGCCCCAAAGAGATCTTCTGAGAGTTGAGTGTAAAGGAAGAGGTGGAAGTCGCGGGGGAGGATGAGAACAGAAACCATTTTGCAGCGCCAACTTGGACGCTGGAACAGCCCCCCTGAAGTGTGATAAATGGTAAACGTCCTGCGCGCTTAGAACCCGTGGAAATGACGAAGGACAAGCGTGCAGACCTTTGGAGGGAACGTGGGAGAGGAAACCCGGGTTTTAAGGCCCAGCTTAGGCATTCTTTGGCAAAACACAGAGCACTTCGCTTTCTGACTTGACCTTCTAGCCTCAACGCGAAACTGAAAAACTTTCTCTTCCACCTCCCTCACCCTTTTGTCTGTGGGGTTGGGTGTGTTTCGCCTGGAACCCCCACCTCCGGGGTCCCGGAATTCCAACACCACCTTCCAGACCCAGGTTTTGAGAATTGTATTTCTTCCGCGCGTCAACGACCCCGAGGGGTGCAGCCTCGGAGGACGACAGTCCGCGGCCCCCCGCAACCGTGGGCCCGCCGAGCCGGGGAGTCGGCGCCGCCGGGGCAACCGGGGCGCGCAGAGCCGGGGGCGGGCGGGCGGCTGCAGGGCCCGGCGCGCCACCGCGCGAGCTGCTGGGTCACACGCCCCGGCCGCGCCGCCCGCTCCGCGAGGAAGTGACGACTGCGCCGTCCCGAGAGCAACAAAGTTTGAGTCTGCGGGCTGCGCTCGCCTGCGCCCCGCGCCCCTCTGAGCGGCCCCGGGATCCAGCGCGCAGGTGAGCCGCGGGCTGGGCGCCCCTTCGGCCGCCGGGGCGCCGGCGTGGGGCTCGGAAACGAGGTGGGGGGGGAGGGGTGCTGGGGCTTGGTCTGGCGGGCGGGGTTGTGGGGGGCCGGGTTGGGCGGGCTGCGCTGGGCGCGGGGGTGCGGGCGGCGCGGCACGGCGGGGGGTGGGGGTGCTCGGCGGCCGGGATCCGGGCCCCGGGCTGCTCCCCTGCTGTCGCCGGTTTGCCGCGGGGCTTGAAACAGCGGGCCCTGCAGCCGGGCCTCTCCGGGCGCCGTTTGCGAGAGGAGGGGTGCAGGGAGGGGCTGCCCGCGGCCTGCGTGCGGTGCTGGTCCTCCGCCCGGCGTCCCGCATCCGCACAGGCTGGGCGCAGCCGCCCGCCCCAGCCCTGCCCGGTGCTTCCCAGGGAAACGTGCTCTTCCTCTTCGTAGCCCTCGGTGAGGTTGCAGGAAGGAAGTTAAAGGAACTTTCCCCCCACTTTTCTTCGCTCGGCCCTGCAGTGACGAAGAGCAGAGCGACTCGGACGTTTGGGAAAACAACCGTACGCATTTCCCAAAAGCAAAACCAGAATGGGCCCCAAGCCCCCTTTCAACAGATCCCTCCCGACTCCCCCCCCACCCTTCCTCCTCCCACCCCGCGTCCCGAACCTGACAGTAATCCCTAAGGCCTAACACTTTGCAATTTAGCCATAAAAACTGTCAGCACACCCACGTACGTATGTGAGTGTTTTCTATATAAAACTCCGGAACCCGCTTCCAGTGCACTCTGGCATCTCGCTCTCTTCTGTTTTCTAAAACTGCCAGGGCTGCAGGGTGGTGCTTGCGAACTTTGCTGGTGCTTCCCGCCGCCCTCGGTAGCCTCGTGGCACACGGCTTTTCAAAGACCAGCCGAGAAGTTTATGACATCCCCACAGAGCAACTCGGGGCTGGCAGACTGGGCGGGAGGTGTTGGTGGGGGGTGCGTCGGGGCTCCCTGACTTGGAGGCTTCGAGCGGAGCAGCTGCGGCCGCGTGGCGGGACGCGTCGGGGTATGCTGGAGTGTCCGTCCGTGCGGTGGAGACTCCGGACGTGGGACGTCTAGAGGTTGGATGGTGCAGCTCCTTCCTAGCAGCAGCTTCCTGCCGGCCTGTAATTACAGCGTGATTGCACAGTCAGGCATTGTTGGCGTGGATGTTTATACACAGGCTATTGTGCAAGACGTGGTGGCTGCGAACAAAATGCAGATTTGCATTGCAAATGCCCGGGACAGATCTGGGCTTGAGCTGCAAGTCACCAAGTTCTTTCTGGCCTTTCACCTTAGCTAGGTGATTTATTTCCTGGCCTCTCCCTTAACCTCAGACAACTTGCCAAACACCGGAGAAGTGAAGTAGACCCAGGAGGGCAGGATCCCTGCACTCCCAACTTAGGCAGCGTAAAAACTATCCCAGGGACTGTACCCTTATTTGTGTCTGTAGAAAATGTGGGATGACGTCAGCAGGAAAAGGAGATGGGAGATGGCTATCAACCTCCCCAAACGGGAAAGCAGTTTGAATTAGCAAAATTGCACGGTGGCTGGAGTGGGGCCTGGTTGCAAAGAGGACACGTCAGACTTGTGTGACTGAGCTGGCGAGCTAGACTTTGAGCCTTGGTGTCAGCTGCAGAAACTTAGTAGGTGGGTCCTAATTCCTTTATTGTGTTCTGGGCAAAGGGAAAAGTGCTGGGGCTTGGAGACTGGGTGTCTGGGATGGTGTCTGGGGTGGGCAGGATGGGGCTGGGGCGTGACACCCCCTCCTCCCAGAGGCGTGACTCAAGTACGCTTTGTCCAGGAGGGCCCCAGGCCCATTTCCTGAGTCAGGCCTACAGCACAGAGAAGGGTGGGGGGGTCCTCCTACCCGCTGAGCTTGTGTGCCGCAGGGAGAGAGCCAAGCCTGCAAGTGTGGAAAGAAGGCAAACAGGTTCTCCTCCACGGCCTCCGATGTGGCTAAGATATGGCTAACGGTAGTCGTAGTCGAGGGATTGAAAACACAATCAAAAAGCATGTACAGGATACAGGAGGGCCCTTCTGCTCCCACCCCTAGAAGCACCCCTGCTCTCTCCTAGAGAAAGAGTGGCCTAGGTGGAAGTTCTCATGGGACAGCATTCAGCCCCGCACCACGGGGCTGCTCTGTGACTCTGTGTCACCCTCCCCCAGTGCTTGGGCGGCCTCTCTGCTCAGAGTGGCAGGAACAGATAGCCCTGGCACCCTGGAGCTCCCCATGCCTGGTCTTCTCCTCAGCCCAGTAACTGAGTTTCACCTGGAGGAGAAAAATGACGTTTTGCAGGCTGGTGCCAACTGTGTGTCATGGGCACAGGACAGTTTGCCAAAGCAAAACATTAGGGCATAGTCCCTGGCAGTCACCTATGTGCTTCCAGAGACTCGAGGAAAAACATGTGAAATCAGCACGTTTCTAGGAAGTCTGGAATATACAGGCCCAGAGGCCACAGGGCAATGAGGTTTAGAGCAGAACACCACTATGGTAGGAGTTCCTGAGCTGCACAACCTCCTGTTCCGGGTACATTTGGGTTTTTCCTGAACTTGACTGTCAAGGTTCGGGTCAGCTGTGTCCCCTGACCTACTGGTGTCCAGCACTAGCCTTGAGGGGGAGAGGAGGGGAGCATTCCCTTAGGACCTCAAAGAAAAGACAGCTCTGGGGGCGCCTGGGTGGCTCAGTGGGTTGAAGCCTCTGCCTTCGGCTCAGGTCATGATCCCAGGGTCCTGGGATTGAGCCCCACATTGGGCTCTCTGCTCAGCAGGGAGCCTGCTTCCTCCTCTCTCTCTCTCTCTGCCTGCCTCTCTGCCTACTTGCAATCTCTGTCTGTCAAATAAATAAATAAAATCTTAAAAAAAAAGAAAAAGAAAAGAAAAGGGGACGCCTGGGTGGCTCAGTTGATTAAGCAGCTGCCTTCGGCTCAGGTCATGATCCCAGCGTCCTGGGTCTGAGTCCCACATTGGGCTCCTTGCTCGGTGGGGAGCCTGCTTCTCCCTCTGCTGCCACTCAGCCTGCCTGTGCTCGCTCGCTCTCTCTCTCTCTCTGGCAAATAAATAAATAAAATCTTTAAAAAGAAAAAAAAAAAAAAAGAAAAGACAGCTCTGAGTCGAGGTACTTGGTGTTAATTTCGAACCTGCAGAGCCTCAAGGTGCCGAAAGGCCCTCCAGTAGTGTAGGCAGAAGAGTGGAGCGGAGGAACCCCCTCCTTGTAAAGGCCAGAGAAAGAAGGAAGGAGATTCCTTGGAGCTGTGGCCTCACCAGGAGCCGTTGCCTGCCCGCATCTTCAGTTCAGCCTGGCTAGTTTTTGTGCCTAACTCAGGCCCTTCTTTTGGCTTGCCCAGTTTTGCCTCAGCGTTCGGAGAGCTTTGCCTGCAGGTGTACCCAGCCCAGGGCGAGACCAGAAACAATCCTGACTTCCTCTCCCACCTTACGTAAATGCTGATTAGTGGCCCAAAGTTGCTGCCCAGTTCATGCCCGCCTTACCCCCGCCCCCCCGCAGCAGCCCTCCTGCCTCGCGGTGCACCACTAGGAACAATAGTGAAAAAGCACTGATTCAGGGGCGCCTGGGTGGCTCAGTGGGTTGAGCCGCTGCCTTCGGCTCGGGTCATGATCCCAGGTCCTGGGTTTGAGCCCCGCATCGGGCTTTCTGCTCAGCAGGAAGCCTGCTTCCTCCTCTCTCTCTGCCTGCCTCTCTGCCTACTTGTGATTTCTCTCTGTCAAATCAATAAATAAAATCTTAAAAAAAAAAAAAAGAAAAGAAAAAGCACTGATTCAGAACCTGACAGAGTTTACACATCATTTTGTTTCAAGAGGAGAAACCATTGGAGGTAACTAGTAAACTCAGCAACTCTCAAACGCCCCAAAGTGCCACTGAGAGAGGCAGAAGGAAAAGTCCCCTGCAAGACGGTGGTCTCCGAGGGAAGGCCTTTTACGCTCCCCAGGCCTGAAAGTTCTCTCTCTGTTCATCTGCCTCCTCCCAGCTGCCTCACTCCCTACACCACAATCCGGTGTTTTGACACCACAGCTAACCTCCAAAAAAGGAGGCAGAACACCCCACCAGCGGAAAGAGGGCATGCCAGACTCTGAAGAAAGTGCCGCAGTTTTCCAGATGCCTGGCGGGTCAGTGCTGCACGCTCGTTTCCTTCTTTAAAATGTTCTCGCCTTCATTTCTCGCACTCCCTGAAGCATCTCTTTCTGAGACCCTTAAACTACTTTTTTTTCCTCGTCTACATGACACAGGGCTTTGCTTTATGACTTTCTGTGTCGAGTGCTACTTGAAATATACACAGGGCTTTGCATAAGCCTGGGATAAAGGGCTCTCTGTAATGTCACTTAAAATGCCTGGTTGCAAGGGTCACCCTCTTGCTCAGCAACCTTCAATGGCTCCCTGCTGTCTGCACAGTAAGGATCAAACTTCTAGGCTGGCGGTCAGGGCCTTCCACACAGGGGTCTGGCCTCTGCCTCTCTCCTGCCCTCACCCTCTTCACTGACCCAGTGACCCACTCTGTGTGTTTGTCCAAACTGCCGGTGGCAAGCATTCCTGCCTCTCTTGCTTCCCCAGAAGCCTGGAATGCCTTTTTCTTCTGTTCTGCTTGGCTCTGTCTTGCTTTCCCTCCAGCCGGGTTCTGTTCTCTTTTAAGAACTTCCCGGTCCCATCCTGTGCTAACATTCACCGGGAACCTGTACCAAAGAAAAACCTAAAAACCTGGACTAAGGGATTTTTAACATTTCCTCTGGGCTTCAATCATACACTTTATTCAGCTTTTTTTTTTTTTTTTTAATTTATTTGACAGACAGAGATCACAAGTAGAGAGAGAGAAGGAAGCAGGCTCCCTGCTGAGCAGAGAGCCCAATGCGGGGCTCCATCCCGGGACCCTGGGATCATGACCTGAGCTGAAGGCAGAGGCTTTAACCCACTGAGCCATCCAGGCGCCCCAGCTTCTTTTTTTCTTTTAAAAAGATTCTATTTATTTATTTATCTGAGAGAGAGAGAGAGAGTAGGAGCATGAGATAGGGGAGGAGCAGAGGGAGCAAGACAAGCAGACTCCATGCTAAGTGTGGAGCTTGACACTGGGCTCTATCTCGGGACCCTGAGATCATGCCCTGAGCGGAAGTCGAGAGTCGGACACTCAACCAACTGACTGAGTTAAGCCACCCAGGCACCCCACCTTCATCCAGTTTCTTCTTCTTCTTCTTCTTTTTTTTTAAGATTTTATTTATTTATTTATTTGACAGAGAGAGACACACAGTGAGAGAGGGAACACAAGCAGGGGGGAGTGGGAGAGGGAGAAGCAGGCTTCCTGCAGAGCAGGGAGCTCGATGCGGGGCTCGATCCCAGGACCCTGAGATCATGACCTGAGCTGAAGGCAGAGGCTTTAACCCACTGAGCCACCCAGGCACCCCTTCATCCAGCTTCTTAATATGACTTTGGGTGGATCACTGTTACCATTTTTTAAAAAAGATTTTATTTATTTATTTGACAGACAGGAATCACAAGTAGGCAGAGAGGCAGGTAGAGAGAGAGAGAGGGGACGCAGGGTCCCTGCTGAGCAGAGAGCCCGATGTGGGGCTCCATCCCAGGACCCTGGGATCATGACCTGAGCCGAAGACAGAGGCTTTAACCCACTGAGCCACCCGGGCGCTGACACTGTTACCATTTTTCAGCCGAACTGGACGTCCCTGTTTTAAGTGTATTTGTATCTCCAGGCCGGGGGCCGTAACTCATAGCGAGTCCCAGTAAGTATTTGGTGGTGGTGATGAAGATGATGGTGATGACGACAGTGATGATGATGATAAAATGGCAATAGCTGTGCTGTCCTGTGTGCTTTGTGTGTAGACATGCGCAGCCACTCCAGGCTTCGAGGACCGTGGTTCTTGGGCTGTATTCTGAATGTTCACACAGCCTTCCCTCCTCCTGGTGACTCCTGGCTTTGGACGTCACCATTCTGTTCCATTTCCAGCCCCTCTTCCCCAGGGCTGCCGGATAGTATCTGTCCAGCTTCCACACTGATTTGAGCCTGGTTGACCTGCCCCACAATGTCCTATGCCTGAGCACCAGCTCCCCCGGGAGAGCCTTTGTCATCTGTGTTGGCCTGTTTTGCCAAGGGAACCAGTCTGATAGGAGGTAGGGCAACTCTCAGGCAAGACTTTGGAGGAAGACAGAGGTGCTTCCTGGTTCATTGCAGCTTTGTTTCGCCCAAAGAGGCACTGAACCTACAAAGGTAGGCTAAACTAGAAAACCGAGTCTCTGGGAGAGCCTGGATAAACCCTAATGTTGGCCTTGACCGGGCCAGTTCTCATGCTGTTATTCTCAACTTTGCCATATAAGCCAGATTCTTTTTTTTTGAATTGAGACATAGCTGAGATTATAATTCGCATACCATAACGTGTACCCTATAAAATAGATTCCTTAAAAAAATTGTTTTTTCTTTTATTTTTTAAAGATTTTTTTTTCTTAAAGATTGTATTTATTTATTTGGCAGAAAGAGACACAGCGAGAGAGGGAACAGAAGCAGGGGGAGTGGGAGAGGGAGAAGCAGCTTCCCTCTGAGCAGGGATCCCAACGCAGGGCTTGATCCCAGGACCCTGGGATCATGACCTGAGCCAAAGGCAGACGCTCAGCGACCGAGCCACCCAAGTACCCCTTAAAGATTTTATTTTTAAGTAATCTCTACACCCAGCATGGGGCTCAACCTCACAACCCCAAGATCAAGAGTCACATGCTCTACTAACTGAGCCAGCCGGGTGGCCCCCACGTATATATATTTTTTTTTAATGAAAAATGGCTCATAGGCTTCTTTTTTCTTTTTTAAAGATTTTATTTATTTATTTGACAGAGAGATCACAAGTGGGCAGAGCAGACGCCCCCCAAATATTGTTTTATTTAAAAATAAAATCTGGGGCGCCTGGGTGGCTCAGTGGGTTAAGCCGCTGCCTTCGGCTCAGGTCATGATCTCAGGGTCCTGGGATCGAGTCCCACATCGGGCTCTCTGCTCAGCAGGAAGCCCGCTTCCCTCTCTCTCTCTCTCTCTGCCTGCCTCTCCATTTACTTGTGATCTCTCTCTGTCAAATAAATAAATAAAATCTTTAAAAATAAATAAATAAAAATAAAAATAAAATCTGGTAGATTCTCCCCCTCCCATTTTCTATTAAAAAGGTAATATTTAAATAAGGTTCAAATTTCAAAAGAGGTAAGTTATATAGTATAAAGTAAGTCTCAAAAGTCATTTCAACATTAGATAGGAGATTACATATTATGCCCACATATACAAATGCAGTAGAATTAGAAAAATATCTATTTTTAACCTTGAGGGAAGGAAGACCTTCTTAAGAAAGATTACAAAGCAGAAGCCATAAGAAAATACTGAATGATCTGATAACATGAAATTTTCAAAAAGTAAATTTCCCCTTCTCTAACGTTCCCGTTTCTTCAATCCATCAGTGTCCCCGTCTTAGGTAACTATGATTGTCATTTTTCAGCCATGCTTCCAGAGGTAACCTTTGCAGACAAGAACATCTGAATGTGTAAGCAAAATTCTGGCATACTATACACAGGGTTCTGCAGTCTGTGTTTTTCACTTAATGTATCTTGTCGATTATCCTCTAACGGTGCATTTAGAGCTGCCTCATGTTTTCCACTGGCTAGATTGTATTCCCCTGTAGGAAAATGCCATCATTTATGTAACTAGTTTCTTACTGAAGAGCACTTTTGGTCTGCTTCCTGTTTTTCTCCAGGACACACAATGTTGCAGTTCATATGTCGAGCGGACTTTGAATTGAAAATCCTTGAACAACATACATGAGTGAAACTGTGATTTACATAGAAAACTATTTCTGATAAGTTATGCCTAAACTGCATTTCATAAACCAATCATTTCTAGAATCTGTGGTTTCCCTAAGTAATCAGCTTTTATTTGTCTAAGATTTTATTTTTAAGTAATCGCTGCACCTAATGGGAGGCTTGAACCCACAACCCCGAGATCAAGAGTTGCACGCTCCACCAGCTGAGCCTGCCAGGCGCCCTGAACGATCCCCATTTATTTATTTATTTATTTATTTATTTATTTAAGATTTCATTTCTTTATTTGACAGAGAGATCACAGGTAGGCAGAGAGAGAGATGGGGAAGCGGGCTCCCTATTGAGCAGAGAGCCTGTTGTGGGGCTCGATCCCAGGACCCTGGGATCATGACCTGAGTCAAAGGCAGAGGTGCCCCAACAATCCCCTTTTAGAGTTGACTAGGACCTCAGGGATTGTTTTTCATCCAGTCCCCGATTTACAGTAACTGTGGTAAGAGCATCTCAGAGAATCCTGAGGTTAAGCATTTAAAGCCGGGAAGGGCACTTGTAGTAACTCATCTTTAATGCAGTTTCAGAGAGGGAAAGTGTCTTCTCTGAGATCACACAGCTGCGGAGTGGAAGGGTTGGGGCACAAATTCCACATTCCATTTCCTTTTGCCATCGTGCGTGGATTATCTCAGTTACCGTAATCATCAGTTCCCTCATGTCTGTTTGTGAGCCAAGGACTCGATCTCTTCAGTTTCCTTAAGGCAGTACACAAAGATTTAAAAAGAAGAAACTTGGGGGACCTGGATGGCTTAGTTGGTTAAGTGTCTGCCTTCTGCTCAGGTCGTGATTCAACGCCGGGATTGAGCTCCTGCATCAGGCTCCCTGCTTGGCGGGGAGTCTGCTTTTCCCTCTCTCTCTGCCCCCTTCTCATGCTCTCTCTCTCTTGCTCACTCTCAAATAAATAAAGTCTTAATAAATAAAAAATAAAAAATAGAAAGAAGAAACTTACAAACAACAACAAACAAGGGGGGTGTAGGGGGAGGTCTTTAAGAAGAGAGTGGGATACTTTTTTAGTAGGCTTCTTACCATTTTATCATCTCATTACAGTCTTCATTGATCTTAATTGCTGTCAACTTGTTGAGTCCCTAAAAACTCCTAACCAGGCCCAGCTGGCCAGTGATTACTGGGTATTTTCTGAGCGCAGGACGTGGGTTGGGCTACATTGAGGAAATGGAGAAATCCTCCTAGTTCCTGAGATCCCAGTCGTCTCCTGAGGGACCCAGGAGAAGGCCCAGGAACACACTTTTCTCTGCCCTAAAGCACTAGCCCTCTGTCTGCTCTCCTCTGTCCCTCCCCAGTCTCCCTGTGGTAGCCTCCGTAAGGGGCCTGAGTGGGATCTTCCACAAGTCTGTGTCCACTTCCTCTGTGGCTTCCCAAGAGCAGGTGTTCTGTGACAACTTAGGAGCCAACGGCCACTCCCCAACCCCACTTCCACTTGCCCTAGACGTGGTGGAAAGCTCAGAATTTCCTCTACCATTTCCCTGGGGAGGCTGTGCTGAGCCACCCAGCTGGCATTTAGGATCTGACTTGCCCAAGGACAGAGAAAAAGAAACCAGCCAGAGCCGCAGTGGGAACCCTGCCCAGCATGGTTTACAGGGTACTTTCCCTCGAGTTCTTATTCCTTGTCATTTGCTCGTGCGACATGCATTTATTGAATCCCTACTGTGTGCTCTGGGCTAGGTCCTGGAGATACAAAGATCAAGATTCAGCCTCCCCCTTCAAGATGCTCATGGTCTATGAAGGAGACAGACATGAGCAAAAGCCAAGGACAGTTAGTGGCATGGACATCAGTGTGATGGTGTCCGGGGGTCTGTGGTCACTTCTGCCAGGCCAGAGGAGACAGGAGTGTTAAGAAGGGTCCACAGTGGCCTCAGGACCTTGCATAGTGCCTGTGTTTGGTGAACGCTGTGGAATGAATGAAGGAGAAGCTTCGTGGAGGACCTGATTTTCAGTGGAGTTCTAAGAAACGAGTAGGTATCCACCAGGTGGCAAAGAGAATCAGGGTATTCTCGACTCGGGGAGCAGCTCAGGCCGGTGGAGTGGAGGCATGACACGACATGGGACGCTCTGGGAACCGCAAGCAGCGGAGTGTGAGGGAGCACTGGTGGGAGAGAGTGCTGAACGTGGCAGGCAGAGGCCGGGGTTCATGCCAGCTGTTTGTGTCGGCTGAGAGGTTTGGATCTTACCGTGAGAGCAGTGGGAGCCGCAGAGGACTGTGTGTGTGTGTGTGTGTGTGTGTGTGAGAGAGAGAGATTGATTTTTTTTTAATTTTTTAAAAAAGATTTTATTTATTTATTTGACAGAGAGATCACAAGTAGGCAGAGAGTCAGGCAAAGAAGGGGAAGCAGGCTCCCTGCTGAGCAGAGAGCCCGATGTGGGGCTCGATCCCAGGACCCTGAGATCATGACCTGAGCCGAAGGCAGAGGCTTAACCCACTGAGCCACCCAGGTGCCCCTGATTTTCTTTTTGAAAGACCACTCGGCTGTGATGTGGAGGACTGACTAGAGATGGTGGGAGATGGACAGCAAAGAGATTAGTGAGGAGGTCATTGTCACTGGGGCAAGATGGAGGGTCTGAGCCCGAGCAGTGGGGGAGGGAGGAACTGAATGAGGAAGGCATTAAGGGAGTGGCGTTGACAGGCCTGGAGGACCAGCCACATCTATAGAGCAAGGGAGAAGCCTGGGTATTTGCTCAGGTTTCTACTGGAGACACAGGAGGAAGAATAGATTTTAGGGGAGAGACGATGAGTCTGATTTCAGACATGTTGAGTTGGAGGTACACCCAGCTCATGAGGTGGGACATCCGAGGGAGAGATGTCTAGTGGGTAGCTGGACATACGGGTCCAGGCAGGAGATCCCCAAAAGACGGCAATGAAGGATGTTGCCCTTCTGTGATCCCTAACTAAACCATCCCAAATAAACATCATTTAAGTAAAAATGATTACTCACTGGGGTGCTTGGGTGGCTTAGTCAGTTAAGCTTCTGACTCTTGATTTTGGCTTAGGTCATGCTCTCCGGGTCATCAGATTGAGCCCTGTGTCTGCCCCTGCACTTAGCGGGGAGTCTGCTTCTCTCCTTTTCCCTTTCCCTCTCTCCCTCCTCGATCTCTCTCTCTCAAGTAAGTAAGTAAATAAATAAATAAATATATTTTTAATAAATATATATATATATATTTTTAAAGATTTTATTTATTTATTTGACAGAGAGAGATCACAAGTAGACAGAGAGGCAGGCAGAGAGAGAGAGAGAGAGAGAGGGAAGCAGGCACCCTGCTGAGCAGAGAGCCCGATGCGGGACTCGATCCCAGGACCCTGAGATCATGACCTGAGCCGAAGGCAGCGGCTTAATCCACTGAGCCACCCAGGCGCCCTTTAATAAATATATTTTTAAAAAAGATTTTATTTATTTGACAGAGATCACAAGTAGGCAGAGAGGCAGGCAGAGAGAGAGAGGAGGAAGCAGGCTTCCTGCTGAGCAGAGAGCCCGATGTGGGGCTCGATCCCAGGACCCTGGGATCATGACCTGAGCTGAAGGCAGAGGCTTTAACCCACTGAGCCACCCAGGCACCCCATTAAATACATATTTTTTAAAAAATGACTTACTGTGGGGGCGCCTGGGTGGCTCAGTGGGTTAAGCCGCTGCCTTCGGCTCAGGTCATGATCCCAGGTCCTGGGTTCGAGCCCCACATGGGGCTTTCTGCTCAGCAGGGAGCCTGCTTCCTCCTCTCTCTGCCTGCCTCTCTGCCTACTTGTGATTTCTCTCTGTCAAATAAATAAATAAAATCTTAAAAAAAAAAAAATGACTTACTGTGTAGCTGCAGCTTCAAGACAAGTTCCAAACAAACCCAATTATCTCCCTTCAGCCTCTCTGTCTATCAGACCTCCTGGAGCAGACATTTGGGGATCCCAGAACATAGATGGAGGTTGGGATAGGGAAGCTGATGACTTGACCCGTAAAAGCATACAGTAGGAGGTGAGGGGATCACCATTTAAGAGGTGCAGTGTGGGGGCGCCTGGGTGGCTCAATGAGTTAAGCCTCTGACTTTGTCATGATTCCATGGTCCTGGGATCGAGCCCCGCATCGGGCTCCCTGCTCAGCAGGGAGCCTGCTTCCCCCCCCACCCCTCTGCCTGCCTTTCTGCCTACTTGTGATCTCTCTCTCTCTGTCAAATAAATAAATAAAATCTTAAAAAAAAAAAAGGTGCGGTGTGAAGGAATCAGCAGTAGAGACTGGGAAGGAAAGAATGGTGGGGAAGGAAGAACCCCAGGAGAGCTGAAGGTGGGGGGGGCAACTTTGTGTTTTACGAAAATGGGACTGTGATTTTGTGCACCTAGTATGGCAGGTGGCACATGGAAACTCTCCGTAAGTATTTATTAAACGGAGCTGAAATTGATCAACTGTTGATCACTGGGCGCGTCAAGAAAGAGAGGACCAAAAAGAATGATTGATCTAGGAATTAGGGGGCTTTGCACTGGGGGCTTCTCCTTTGCTTTCAGCTCCCTGTGAAATAGGTGTTGCCGGTATCACCTGCCCCAGGGTTGAAGTGGCATGTGCAAGTTGTAGAAGCCAGGTTTCCTGGCTCCACGTCCACCTTTCCCCGAGTTGGTGGAGAAATAGGGAACAGTCCCAGGCAGTGGCAATGCCTTTCATTTCTTTTTTTAAAATTTAATTTAATTTAATTTCTTTTCAGTGTTAATGCCGTTCATTTTTTTTTTTAAAGATTTTATTTATTTATTTGACAGATAGAGATCACAAGTAGGCAGAGAGGCAGGGAGAGGGGAGGTAGGGGGAAGCAGGCTCTCTGCTCAGCGAAGAGCCCGATGCAGGGCTTGATCCCAGGACACTGGGATCATGACCTGAGCGGAAGGCAGAGGCTTTAACCCACTGAGCCACCCAGGCGCCCCAATGCCATTCATTTCTGATAGTAATGCCCGACCAGTAGAACCAGGGACAGAGAGGTTGTTAGAGCCAGCATTTATGGCATTTGCCCATATTTGCGACGCTTAGGTGGCTATAGTCCTCTCAGATGTGTGGGTATTTAAGTGAGACTGCCTTCACAGAAAGTAAGATAGAAGCTTGAGTGTGGGTGCTATCTTGGGGGCCAGAGGAACCACTGTGGAGGTAAAAGGACATGGTAGGGTAATCTGGCTAAATTAAGGAGAAAAGGAATGCATTGGGACGATACACGGTGGCTCCCCAAGAGCCTGAACAACAAGGGCTCCGACATCCATCAGGACTGTGGGGCCTTGGGTGTCTAGAACCAAAGCGAAGATGCTAACGCCACTGACCTTGCATCTCAGCCCTGGATGCTGCTGCCCCCTCCAGAAGGAGTTCTGAACTCCTGGCTTTTTTGAGCGACTCGCGGCAGAGGCAGAACCCAGGCCAAGCATCTGGTCGTCCAGCTTAGGTCACACGCCGTGATCTCGCTTCCGGGGCGGGGGGGAGGAGTGATGAAGAATGAGGTCCCGGAGGTTGAGGTGCCCTCTCCCCGCAGCAGGTGGAGCTCTGCCTCCCACCAGGGCTCACTGCGGGCCCCATGCCTGAAAGTGGACCTGGGAGGCGGAGACCTGGCATCCCCCCCTTAGGCTACTGAATGTATCTACATCTTGATCATAATCTCTTTTTGACATTTTCCTGAGTCTTTTAGCCTCCAGCTAAACAGCAGGATTCTTGCATGCTCCGGAGAGCTCTGGAGTCTGAAAGATTCCAGTGGAAAAGACAGGTCATCCCGGCATCTGGATCCTCCCTGCACATTTGATTCCACTCGGAAAACTTTATCGCTGCCTTCTGAGGACGGAGTCCAAGGCTTGGCTCTCTCTAGCTAACAGCTTGAATTCTCTTTCTCCTCCGGGGTTGGGCGAGACTCTCGGGGCTGTGAGGCGCGGGGGGTGGGGGGCGTCCTACCTTGCTTTTCAGACTGGTGGCTGGAGGACTGGCTTCAGGCTTGGTCTGTGGCATGACTGAGGTGCCGGTGCCCCAGCTGTCCAAGGCAGCGGGACTGGGCATCTCTCCAGTTCTGAAGATGTCAACCTCATTGAGATGTTCTACCCAGCATCCTGCCTGAGAGGGAAAGCTCAAGGAGCTAGAATTTGTCTGCCTGGGGTTGTCAGCGTCTACAGTCAAATTCCACAACGAGAGTGCGTTGGGTTAGGTGAGCGCTGCCTGCCTTCTTACCCTCCAGTCCTCCGGGTATAGCTCTCTGAAGCAAGGGCACCCTGCCAGAAGTCTTGATCATTCATTCCCAATCGCCTTAGACAAAGGATTTAATTTCCTTGAAAAAGAGGAATGTACTTTTGAACTTAACTGGACTCAGGCGGGGGGACTGGCAGCCTTTCCCCCTGGTACCTGCAAGTGGGAGCTGCTGCCTCCGTGAAGCCGGGTGTGTGTCATGGGTGAGCTTCTTACAGTCTGGACTGGAGGCCATTCCCAAGGCGAGGCGTGGTCGCCCGTGTGGGGTCACGATGGTCCTCGAGAGGGACAAGCAGGTGTGTTCCTGGCCCGGACTCTGGCACAACTTCCACTGACTTGTGTGTTTTTGCCCCCATGACGTGAAATCATGTTAAAAGCAGCACTGAAATGTAGAAGAAATCTTGAGGGACCTGGTTATTTTACTAAAACACGGCTTTGCTCACATCCCCCCTCTTACAAACCTCCGTGAGCTGCCCAGGTCCTTCGGGAAAAGGCGTACAGCCTTCAGAAGGGCGCACAAGGCCCTCTTTGGGGTCCCGGCACGCCTTCCTGCCTCTTCCCCTGCCACTGCCTCTTTCCCCAGCGTGGCCTGTGTTCTCTCTGGGGCTCAGTGCACTTCGGCTCCTCTGCGCCTGATGTGTTGTTGCTCCCTCTCCCTGGAATGCCCTCCCTGCCCTTTTCCTCCTGGCAGCTACCCACAGGAGCCACCGGAAGTCACCTGCTTCTCTGCTGCCTTCCTGAGCCTCCGCCCTAGCGTCTCTGCCACAGAACTTACCACTGGAGGGGCCTGGCTCCTCCCTGGGGCAGAACTGTGCCTGGCACACTGTAGGTGTCCCATGATAGGCCCGGAAGGGCAGCCTGCGGGGACGGGAGGGAGCCATGGGCAGGCCCAGGATCCAATATGGACCAGGTGGACGCATGGGGAGGGTGAACTGTTTGTTGGCACGGCGGCCCTCCCTTGGCACCTTTTGAAGCCACGGTCTTGGTGGCTTTGCTGTTTCCCTGAGCCTGCCAGGTAGGCCCTGGTGAGGGTGGGAAGGGGACTTAGGACCCCCAAGCCTAGCACTTGGGTCCCGCTCACCCTGAGGAGGGCTCTGAGGGGGCATCAATGAGGAGCTGGTTTAAAGGCGGCACCTGGGCGCCTGGGTGGCTCAGTGGGTTAAGCTTCTGCCTTCAGCTCGGGACGTGATCCCAGGGTCCTGGGATCGAGCCCCGAATCGGGCTCTCTGCTCAGCGGGGAGCCTGCCTCCTCCTCTCTCTCTGCCTGCCTCTCTGCCTACTTGTGATCTCTGTCTGTCCAATAAATAAATAAAATCTTAAAAAAAAAAAAAAAAGGCGGCACCTTTGAGAGGCTTGGACTGCATGTGGTCCTTCCCTGCTCAGAAATCCCACAAGCCTGTGGGCAGTGTCTGGCAGGTGGTATCTTTATGGCCCATTACCATGGAACCTGACTACTATCCAGGGCATTCCTGGTATTAAACAGTCATCTGGGGTCTGCATGCCACTTAGAGAGTACTGACAAGAAGCATCTTCCTGCCATGTCTGTGGGGGTAGACTTGTTTTCTTAAAGTTGAACCACGCTTAGGGCTGAGCCCACACATGTGTGGGCCTCCTTGACTAGTGGTGAATGTGTGGCTTATGTTGCTTGCAGAGTATGTTTCCAGAACTTAGAAGCACATAGCATTGCTAAGATCTTTAGGAACCCATGCAAGTGTGTTTGGTGGGCTTAGGTGGTGGGATAGGTTTGATGTCCTTGTTTTGGAAGGGACAGCCTGTGGGATTTGCCTTTGTTTCTGCCTCTATGGGGCATACCACCCCCTAGTATCCATCCAAGTCCTCTGCCTCTCTACCCACATCTCTCTGTCCTCCTTCTTTATCCCTCCATAGACAATCAGCTGAGTTCCTCCGAAATCCATTCCGTCATAGGATGTGTGCTTCAGATGCCAGACCCAATGGGGACTTAGGAAAAGTGGGTTTTAAGAGTAGACCTTGGGGGTGCCTGGGTGGCTCAGTGGGTTAAAGCTTCTGCCTTCGGCTCAGGTCATGATCCCAGGGTCCTGGGATCGAGCCCTGCATCGGGCTCTCTGCTCGGCTGGGAGTCTGCTTCCCTTCTTCTCTCTCTGCCTGCCTCTCTGCCTACTTGTAACCTCTATCAAATAAATAAATAAAATCTTAAAAAAAAAAAAAGGGTAGACCTTGAAAAAAAAAAAAAGTAGACCTTGATTGGTAGGATTGGGAAGTATGGTCAGGAAAACTACCTTGGAAAATAGGCAATCCAGGTAACTGACACAGATATAGATAGATAGATAGATAGATAGATAAAATCTTTTTTAAAATGTAGAAATTGAAGTTATTAAAAAATGTTAATTACCTATCAGTATTACTCTTGGGAATTTCTTTGTTTGTTTCTTTCTTTTTTTAAAGATTATCTATTTATTTGAGAGAGAGAGTGAGAGAGAGAGAGCACACGCACAACTTGGGGGAGGAGCAGAGGGAGAGGGAGGAGCAGAGTCCTTGGTGAGCAGGGAGCCTAATGCGGGCTTGATCCCAGGATCCTGGGATCATGACCTGAGCTGCAGACAGACTCTTAACCCACTGAGCCACCCAGGTGCCCCTCTTGGGAATTTATTCTAAGGAAATAATTCTGAAGAGGGAAAGAGCTATCTGTATGGATAAAGATATTTATAGCAACATTGTTTAAAATAGCAGTAAACTGTAAACAGCCTGAATGTTCCCACATGGCTTTATAATTCATGAGTTCATGATACCTAAATCTGGTGACATACTGTGCTGTTACGAAATTAATAGGAAGATGATACTGATTCATAGGAAAATGTTGATGGATTTTGGTGAAAAAGTGGTTTCTGTCTTAGCAGGCAAAGTTACAGATACACTTGAGGGACTAAAAGCTGATTACATGGGCCGTAGTGTAAATTGGCATAAGGTAAATACTGGGTTTAGGTGAAGTAAGTGGCCATGAATATTTTGTGTGTTTGAAATTGCTTGATATACACTTGATACACTTTTTTAAAAAGAAGACCTTAACATATCAAAGACTTTGGATCTGGGTGGGAAGGCCAGGGGGAGGGACCTCCAGGCCTCCCATCTATTACCACTGGGAAGACAGAACTATTGGGTCTTATCAGCCACCTGCACTGCAGGGGCTGGAGAATTCAGATTGGCTAACTGAGTCTTTTTGTGATGGAAGGCCTGACCTCACCGGCTGGCTAATTGTACGACTGCCGGCCTCCCAGCTCGGACTCTGCCTGGTGCAGGTGACCTCCAAGTGGCCTCAGAGCCCCAGATGATTGCTCACACCTGGTTTTGCAGGGAACCAGCCCCTTGAGTACGTGTGGCCCTGAGGCTCAGCTCTGAGCCGCCCATTCACCTCCAGGCAGAGGGAGGCAGCCTCCTATGCTCTCTTCTGCAGTTCTGGTAGGCAGCGGCGAGCAAGCGTGTGCTTTGCACACTGACCTCCTGCGTCCCTGCCTAACCCAGGTAGAGCCCTAGTGAGTTAGCATCTTGGGTGTTTGCAGTATAGTACATATTTATTATAGGATTGAAACTTTGAGTTGCCCTTCATGGTTAGCCTCGGAAAGCCCCCCACATTTATCCGGTCTGCCTCCACCTGCTTAGCAGTCAGGCCCCTCTGAACCCCCATCTCGCCATGAGCTCTGCTCGGACTTGCAGCTGGAGGTGTGGCCTTGGGGCCGAGCAGCTGACCCCCTTCTGACCACTTTGTCCTGTCTCTGGCATCTCAGAACTTGGGATGCCTGGTGAATAGGCTTCTCACCATTCACCCCGTGCTGGTCCCTGCCTCCCCATGTGTGTGTAGACTTTTCTTCTTAATGGGGGGGCTTTCTGGACATGTGGAGTGTCTCTGCAGAGGACGCTTGATCATCCTTTTTTTGTGGCCGCTGTGGTTCAGGGCAGGCAAGGGAGTCTTCCCAGTGTTGTTTGTGGAGTCCTCAGGCGGGTGAGAGCTGGAGAGCCCCGGGCAGACCTTGTGCAGGCAGGTCAGACCTGCTAGAACAGACCATGGCAGCAGCGGTGCATGTGTGGAGAGATGTCGGGGCCCTCCTGGGGCCCTGGTTATCTCGAGCACCTATCTGCAGAAGCCAAATTCCAGAACTGTCAAAGGTTTGGAGTTTCTTTGTTCTGAGATCAGACTGAAGTGAGCCCTTGTGGCTAGAGGTTGGCCAGGGTCAGGAATGAGTTGGAAAGCGTGTGGGCTCTGGGCTCATCTGGATACTCGGGAGGGGTACTGAGGCCAATTTCATATTTTCCGTGATGTGTTTGGAGGCAGCGGGGGAGGGGGGATATCTGTGTGCTTTCCTGGAATATTTCTAGATGGCCGCGGTCCCATCCCACCCCGTACAGCGACCTCCAGCCTGCTCTCACGGGATCATTGCTGGAGGTGTGCAGCACAGTCTAAGTAACAAGCTGTCTCCTGAGCCCAGGACCCAGCAGTAACTGCTCGTCTCAGTTCCCTAATTTAGAGACCACGTGCGTGCCCCAGGGCTGTCAGCAGCTAGATTTCTTGAAGCTTGAAACACATTTCCATAGAAACAATGCTATAAATGGTGGTTGGGTTCCTAGGCTAGCCCACAGAGAGCCCTGGTGTCACCTCTGAAGTTGCTGAAATAAGGTATTAGTAAAATTGAGAGCGAAAATGCAGCAGCGAGATCCAGCACCCAGGACGTTAGAGGTTAAATGGTGTGGGTTGATTTGTGTAACTCTGTTTCTTTAGCGGGAGGTATCTTTCTGAGCCCTCCTGCTAAGGGAAGCTCTGGGGCCATCCTCCTGCCCACAGTCCTGTCTCTCCCGGCTCCCATTCCTTCTTGCTCCCTCCTCGGGTCAGGAGTTGGAGCTCCCCGGCTTCCTGGGAGCTGGGCGGGGTGTCTTTATGGTCAGGAAATCGTATTCAATGGCCCTGACATTTTTATCATCATCGTCATTGTTATTTAAACCATCTCCAGTTAGAGTAAACATTACACCTTAGCAATTTGTGCTGTCAGGATTCTCTTCTGGTTGCTGCTGGTGCTCCTGTGGATGTTTTAACCTCGTTTGTAAGTCCTTGTAAACCCGCCGGTACGGTTCCTTTGTGCTGATTTTGTCACAGAGTGAGATCAAATGGTTTCATCACATTGTTTCCACGTGCCGATCCCTTTCAGGTTTCATTCTGAATGGATTTCAGTTTTGGGGGGGTCTATATATAGGTGCCATGAGTATTGTTTGTAAAAACTCCTTTGGGAGGGTATTTGAGATTATTTTCATGGAAACTGGTCTCCCAATCGTAACTACCTAGTCAAAGTCTTCAACTCTCGCAACACAGTGCCAAATCACATTCTAGAAAGGTTTTAATGGTTTGGAGTGGCACAGCAGTGTCGGGGCGGCTGTCTCCGGATGGCCCTGCCATCAGCAGCCTTCTTGTTTAATTTATTTACTTATTTGCACGTGGAGTTGAGGCCATAATGGGTCCTTAATGGAGTTCTAATTTGCATATCTTAGATTGCTGCTGAGACTGTACATTCTTCGTCCTGATGATTTACTGTTTGTGTTTCCTCATGTGTCAAACTGTGTTCGTCCTCGGTGTCTGCAGAGCATTCCCACTTCCATCTGTCTCCTTAAACTACTCTCCTGTGGAGAGACGAGGGACGCACTGTCCTGCCTGCCTCCCTCCCTCCTGGGGGGGGGCACCTTTGGCCTGGGCTAACCGGACTCCACACCTGCCTGGCTCAGCCCCTCACGGGCTAGGACTGGTGCTCTGGGTGTGGAGGAGGGGAAGGGAAGGAGAGGGGCGGGCCCAGTGATGGAAGTCTTAGGGGAGGTAGGTGAGAGGAGGGGCTTACCTGAGTGGTTCCAGGATAGGCTCCTGAAGTGACCGCCTTGTAGGGGGCTACAGGGGAGGTTCTGGGAGGAGCTACACAGGATGTTAGGGCTGGAGAGGGCATTGGGGTTCATCTGGTCTAAGGGTCACCCACTTCAAGGTCCCATCCCCATCTCCAGCTACACAGGTGAGATGATAAATGGTCAAGGAAGCAGTGGAAAATTGGGGTGTGGGCGTCCCACCACAGGGCTGCTCCTGTGGTGCTGCTGGTCTGCTACTCCCCTCAGGTAGCTACTCTTCTCCACCTCTGAAAGGGAGGGTGGCCAGTGTTACGATTTTTTTCATGACAAACCAGAAATCCTGATTTTTATTTTTCTAATTTTTAAAAAAGATTTGTTTATTTATTTGAGAGAAGGAGAGAGAGCAGGGGGAGGGGCAGAGGGAGGGAGAGTCCCAAGTGGACTCCGCACTGAGAACAGAGCCTGACACAGGGTTCAAACTCACAACCCCGAGATCATGACTCCGAGATCACAACCTGCACCCGAGACCAAGAGCCGGACGCTTAATCAGCTGCGCCACCCAGGTACAATTGTATTTTATGTTCAACTAAGAAAGAGAAAATGCTGTTGATTAAACCATGGCATGCTCTGTTGATTGTGGGGTGCATCCTGATTTCAGAGCGGTTAAACGTGCATTTGGAATGGAAGAAATAGTAATGAAAACAGTGATAATAATAATAATGCTACATGTGATTGCTTACCTCAGATTTTCTCCTATATTACTTGTGCACTACTCAACAAGAATTTCCTGGGCACCCACTATGTGTGGGTGCCAGGGATACAAGGCGACTGGCGTCTAGACTGTTCTCTCTAATCCTAGTAAGGAGGTAGCTCAGTTAGTTTAGGAGCAGGGACAGAGGCAGTGAGGGGTGCTTGGGATTGACTTAGGAAGTGCTCTCAGCGGAAAGGGACGAAGGAAGCAGGCTAGAGCTGGGGAGGACGGACTGTGAAGGAAAGAAAGAAGGCCCTACTGCAGCTGGAGCTGGCTAGCTTCAGCTAGACTCCATGGGGATCTCTGGGGTGTGACTTGAACCATCACAGCGTGGATTCCACCTTGAGATGAGGGGGCTGAACTTTCCGACCCAGCCCCTTGCCCCACCCCTATTCAATCATTGGCTCTAGTGCACTCTGCCAGCAAAGGCTCCCTTTGAAAAGGGGGCAACTTTGATCTCTTCTTAGTGGCTAACACAGTGGCTGGCGATGATGCACCAGTCTGATGAAGGAGGTCCAGGAGGGCTCCAGCAGTATAAACTCCAGTGGGCTTCCTCTGCTTGGAGAGGTCAAGGAAGCCTTCCTGGGGGTGTTGCCATTGAGCTCAAGTCTGATGGGAGACTAGGGGTGTGGGGTTTACCTGTGGATGAAGGTGGGGGAGGAGGAGCATGTGTGAGCAAGCAGGTCTCTTGAGGAACTTCAGCTTGTTTGGTTGTGTGGCCCTGGGGCTGGGGTGTAGGACAGAGCTGGTCATGTCCAAAGTGTCCGCACCTAACAGTTTGGCTAACGGGCTCAGCCTTTTGTGGAAGAATGCTGGGAACTCCTGAAAAGGGATGTGATCGCTCTGATGGTAGTGAGGATGGTAAGTGTGCAAGACGAGATGCAAGGGGGATGAATCAGGAGATATAAAAAATGGTAACCAACACTTAGGAAAGACTTCACGTGTGCCATATGCTGTGAAGATCTTGTCTCTATTTTGCAGATGAGAAAACCAAGTGGTTAAATAACTTGCTCAAGGTCATCAAGCTAGCGTGAGCCAAGATTTGGACTTAACGTCTCAGCTTTGGCTCTTAACCTGTGTACTCCCATGAACACAAATACGGGGTTCTAGTCCATGACCTATCAGTATTTGTTTTCATTTAAGGATAATGTTTTTTTTTAAAGATTTTATTAATTTTTTGAAAGAGATCACAAGTAGGCAGAGAGGCAGGCGGAGAGGGGGAAGCAGGCTCCCCGCCAAGCAGGACACGGGGCTTGATCCCAGGACCCTGGGATCATGACCTGAACTGAAGGTAGAGGCTTTAACCTACTGAACAACCCAGGCGCCCCTAAGAATAATGTTTTATTTATTTGTTTATTTATTTATTTTTAAAGATTTTATTTATTTATTTGAAAGATCACAAGTAGGCAGAGAGGCAGGCAGAGAGAGCCCGATGTGGGGCTCAATCCCAGCACCCTGGGATCATGACCTGAGCCAAAGACAGAGGCTTTAACCCACTGAGCCACCCAAGCAACCCAAGAATAACGTTTTAAAGCATGCCCCACTGCACACACTCAATCTTGTGGGAGTTCTTCCTGGCCCATGGCCACAAGGTAGGGAAGCTGAGCTCCAGCGGAACAGCCAGTGACTGGAGTTTGTCTGGGGCTGGTTCCGCAGGGGGCATGGAACTGTGCTGAAAGGAGGCCTTTGGGAAGCTGGCAGCCTTGGCTCTGTGAAGAAAGGGTGCTTCTGTCCCCGTGGCCCTGCTGGCTGGCCCTCCCTGCCAGCCACACCTGTTTTGTCCTTCCCCCTACACCCAGCCAGACATCGCTCCCAGAGTGACAGCAGCAACTGGGGACATCTGCAGAAGCTCCCTCTCAGGCCTGACAAAGGCACTAAGAACCTAGCCTAGGGCCTGCAAGAGAGGGAGGTAGAGGTGAGGGTAGGTGGGCGAAAGGATGCAGACAGCTGGGGCCTGGTGTGGCAGACGTGGCCCTGCCCCAGAACAGGTGAAGTAAAAGTGAACGGAGCTTTCATGGGTAGAAGAGAAAACAGTGCAGAGACTTCTTAGCACACAATGGCTTCACTTACTGGCTGGGGTGGTTTTGAGCTCATTGCCCTCTCAGAAAGGACATGACAAAAAGTGGTGAGGAGAAGGCATGGCTGTCAAAAGAGCGTCTCTCCTCAGGCTGGTGGGTGGCACTGGGGAGGAAGTGTAGGGAAAGGACACGAAGAGAGACTGGGAGGGGGGCCTTGGAAGGACACCCAGATGTCAGGGTTGAAAAGAATCTGGGACGAGCCCAGCAGACAGTCACCCTGAGGCTGATGGGGGATGGACCCAGGGGTCTTCGGGGGAAAAAATATCTTGCCTGGGCTAGGTTGAAAGGAAGAAGCTAGTTTTAGGAGAAGAGGATATAGGCTAAAACAGTAAAAAGAGGAACAGTTGTAATCCCTTAAGTATACATAGCAAGATACCGTCATAAAGCAATGTTTTGCCCTTGGAATTCTCCCAGCCCCTAGAAGGTGTGTTTTCTCTCTCTTTGTCCGTGTAACAAATTCAGTACATCTGCTATGGGCCCCAAAAGTGAGGCTCAGGGGTGTCAACTTCCCTAAGATCCCACAGGGCATTAGCGATAGGCAGGACCAAGACTCTGTCCTGGTGACTGTTTTATCCACAACCTCTCTTTTCTTCTGTTGAAACTGTAGGTAATGAGGTCTTAGAGGCGGAACCTTTATTCTGCAAAGGAAAGGACAATAGGGACACAAGGAACCCAGCATCATTGATTTGTGATTTTCCCAACCACAGATTCCCCAGACTCCAGTACAGGTCGCTTATTCGGTGAAACACACCATCTGTGCTGGCCTCCATGGAAAGATCCTGACAGAGAAGGGACAATGGAAAAAGGGCAGGAATGCAGGCCTGGGGCTTGGTGGAGTTGGAGTCGGGGAGAAAACCCCTGTTTAAATAGTAACTGATGGCAGTAGTTACTTAATAGAGATGGGTGGGTGGGTAGGGAGGACCTAGCTTCCTTGGAAGCTTTTCTTCCCCCTCTTAATAACACCTTTATTGGAATGTAATTCAATACCACAGAATTCACCCTCGGAAGCTTTTTAATGGTCTCGGGTTTTCCCAGAAGTGGACACTGCTGGTGGTCACTCGGGGCCACGTCCAGAGAGCTGGTACAGTCCCAGGAAGCCTCTCTAAGGCCATTTTCTGCCCTCATCAGGACCCAGAGTTTGGAAGCCTGTCAAGGGTGCTTTGCCTCCTGGAGTGTCTCTCCAGCAGACACACTCCCTGGGCACTGGAGCTCTGTGTTCCTCTCTTCTCTGCAGTTTGTAAAGGTTGAGAAAAGCTTGCTCTGTGGGGAAGGTCCCTGGAACACCTTTTTTTCCCCCTCTCCAAAGGGCACCCTTCTTGGCTGCCCCAGAGACTAGAGCTTCTAAAACCAAAACTTTCACTTCACATGTCAGTGATTCTGCACTGTCATATCTGCAGCAAAACTGACCTCCAGGGCTTTCTCAGAAGAGCTGCAGCTGTCTATACACATCCTTGTCTGCCCGCCCGTGGGAGGCGCGCTTCTCCTGGGGAGGGGGCATCGGTCGCCATCTTGAGCCCTCCTCCCATTGACGCACACATGCCCCTCTCCTTCCTCTCTTCTTTCTGAAACGGCCTGAGTCTGGAAGTTGAGTTAGGGTGGAGGGATGTGCTGTTGCAAGATGAGCGGGACTACTCCGGGTCAATGACTTCTGTTTCCCACGCACCCCCTGCCACCTTCCCCTGCTCCTCGTGCTGCTTCCTGGGCCAGGCCCAGCTACCCCGCATGGGACAGGAGGAAGTCCTGGCCCTACGAGGCTGCGTGAGGAGTGCCCTCTGGAGTGGCTCCCATCCGTTTCCTGGAGGTTGGGCCCTGGCTCCACGGTGGCAAGCTCTTCTAGGAATGTGCTTCCCAGCTGGGTTTTCTGGTTGGTTGGGAACATCCCTGGGCTGGTCTGCCCTGGCTCTCAGGGGCTTGCTCCGGGGCTGGCTTGAGGCCAGATTTCAGGGTTAGGCCCGGTGGTGGGGGTGGGGAGGACAGGATGGCCAGAGGCCTGCAGAGGAAACCTGGCAGCAGTGGGCACTGGACACCAAGTCTTTGCTTTTGCTTCCCTCACTTGGATGAGGTGTCAGTGGGAACGAAGAAACCAGACAAATGGAAAAAAACGAAAAGGCTTTACACCGAACCTCTGCCTAGGAGTCCTGAGAATCTAGCCTCTACTTGGGGGATGGGGTCTGCATGCCTCAGCACCCCAGTGCCCCAGCTGCTCACTGCCTTCCTCTGGGGGAGCTGGGAAGAGGAACAGAGAAGTGACAGATGATTGACTTGCCCTGTGATCTTGCGCAAGTCCCTTAACCTATCTGAACCTCCGTATGCTCGTCCATAAAACCAGGGGGATAAAACTCACACATACGTAGGGTTGTTAAGTAGGCTCTGTGTGGGGACATGCTTTAAGAATTGTCAGAAACAATACTGTCATAGCAGATGCTAAATTCCAGAGCCTGGGCTTTTCTTTGTTGAAGGTGGTTTCCCTGGCTCCTGCATCCACTTTTTATAATCACGGAATCCTGGATTTTAAACCGGAAGGGAGTTTTAAGAGGTCATCTGGTCTGGTGCCCTGGCATAATGATGGCTGTTTTGAAGATGAGACTGTTTTAGGTTGTCCTTCTTTTGCCGTATATGTTCTATCCTGGTACAGTAAGCCCTTTTCCTCCTGGATGAGGTGTGAGGTCCAGGGGCGCACAGGTGCTCCCCCAGCAGAGGCAAGGAACAGGACGAGACGCTGGTGCTCCTCCTCGGGAGCAAGGCTGGGTCTCTGTCATCTCGTCCCCAGCGTCAACCCTGCAGGCTGGGAGGGTCTGGGAGGATCCCATTCCACTGCCTCTCCCCTTCTCCCTGAGAAAGCAAGAGATTCACTCGCTTCTCAGGACTGGGCCCAGGGGAAGGCCGCCGCCAGGACACAGTGTTTTCTTCCTTCAGAGGCAAACCTCCTTCTGACCCATCTCTTTGGGAAAAACAAAAACCAAAACAAATGGAAAGAACCTCCCCTGGACTTTCTCCTGGCCCTGGAGCTTCACTGAATGTGGGCGCCAACGAGAACCTCCGGGAGCAGAAATGTTCCCCATCTTCCTGGCAGCCAGGCCAGGAGGCATGGGGTTTGGGGAGGGGGGGTTAGGAGGGAAGGGAGGGGGAAATGTGGGCCTGCAGTGAAAAGCTGCCCCAACTCTGCCCTCAGTGGCTAGAATTAAACCCAGGAGCTTTTCATCACCTCAGTAACTGGTCTTTTATAGGGGCTGGGACGTTTCTCAATAACCTTTACACCACTAGGATGCCAAAAGTGAAACTTGGGGAAACTTAATGAAGTGCCTTAGAGAGAATTGTGTATGATTTACCGGATCCAAAACCAGAGTGCTCTTTGTGGAAAGAAAGCGACTTGTGTCCTCCCCAACATCACATACACACTTTCCTGGCAGGCCCGATGAGTTTCCAAGCATTTCGTCACCGTCTCCTTCTGACCTTGGTGTGAAAGGAACGGGCCGCGTGGCCTGTTGGTTCCAGCAAAGCCAAGGGGTCGCCGGCCTGGGCTGAGGGAGGAGGGCGACCCGTTCAGCAGTGGAGGTGAGGTCTGCTGGAAATCCCCAGCCCGGACAGCCGCCCGAGGTTTAAAGACGCCTCCTCCGGCCTTATTTGGTCGCAGGAAGTGGGCGGCGCCAGGCCTGCTGGCTGTGCGGCCGACCCGAGACAGTTGTGCTGATGGAGTGGTGGAGCTGGTTCCTGCTCGCCGCCGTGCCGCGCGCGCTGGTCGGCCTCTGGGCGCTCCGCGCTCCCAGCCCGGAGTTGTGCAATCCTTTGTAGCACGCCAGAGTCCTCCTCCTTCGCTGTTGCCTCTCACCCCCCCCCTCTTTTTTTTTTTTTTTTTTTTCAAGCTGTGAGCTCAACCGATGAGTCAGAGCAGTGCAATCCTGACACTGCATCGCAGGACTGGGGGTGACACGGAGGGAGGGAGAACGATCGCGAGGCAGACACCGCGGGAGCGGGGTGCGCCGAGGCTCCTGCGCCGCAAGCGAGGGGTGACAGCCCGCGCGTCCCGCCCGGGCCCCGCCAGCAAACTTCCCAGCCTTGGGAAGCGCGGGCTGGCGGAAGCCCTGCGAGCGCGGCGGGGAGGCGGAGGCGCCTGTTTGTTTTTAAAATCCGGGAGTGCGTGCAGGCGGCTGGAGCCTGGGAGGCGACCGAAGGCGGCGGCCCGCGGCGGAAGAGGGACGGCCGATGCTGGAGCTCGGGCAGGAGCGGGGTAAGTGGGGTGCCCGGCTGGCTGCTGAGGCCTGCACGCGGCGAGGCGCAGCCCGCCCTGGCGGCGGCGGCGGCCCAGCGACCCGGGGCTGCGCGCAGGCGGTGGCGGCCGGGCGCGCGGGCTGCAGCTATGCAGGCGCGGCGGGGAGCGGGGGCGCGGGGCTGCGGGGGACGCGGCGCGTCAACTTCGGCCGCCGAGGCGGGGTGCGCGTGTGTACGTGCGTTCGCCGCCCCGCAGCCCGCGCCTCCGCGGCCCGCGCCTCCTGCCCGCCGCTGCGTGTGCCCCGCCAGCCCGCCGTGTTTGTGCAGCTACGCAGCTCGCGCGCGGCCCCCGCCCACCCGGGCGCGGCCCCGGCAGGAAAACCCTTCGGAGCCGCCTGGCCCGTCGGGGCGGCGGCGGCGGCGAGTCGGGAATCAGGCTCTTGCTCCGCCGGAGAGAAGCGTGGTGTCCCCGGAGACCGGCTTGCGGGACTGAGCCCAGGCCCCGGAGGGATCGGGAGGGGCTCGCGCGAGCTGCGGGAACTTGGCGCGGGAGCCCCTGACCCGGGTCCTGCCAGCGTGCACGGCAAAGTGGACATGGAAACCGTGCCCGCGCCGGGAGTGTGGGGGACAGACGTGCAGGGGCGGCAGGGAGCTGGGACAAGAGCGGCAGAGGCCTAAGGGGGAGCGCTTCGGGCGGGCCGGCCGGCCTCACCCCGCGCACCCTGGCGCTGCTGGCGCACCTCAGACCTGTCATCCTTCTCGGCGGCCCCCGCACGCCCGCGCCTCTGCGGCCTGCTAACTCTCCGCGCGCCTCGCCGCGTGCTGTGTTTGTGGGTGCCCGTCCGGAACTCGGGGGCCCGGCTTTTGTCTGGACCCTGCACATGGCCGGCTTGGTGGAGGTAGTCCTACCCTCTCAAGCCATGCTGACGGGAGCGGGAGCGTGTGCACCAGGTTGCCCCCCTGCCGGGCCCCCACCCAAGCCTCTGGCTAAGGGCCTGGTGCCGCCCTGCGATTTTCAAGCCTCAGCCCCGAGGAAGGCAGACCTGGAGGAAGTACCTGCGTCCGGCCAAAGTGGAGGCCACTGGGTACTCCGGCCCAGCCTCCAGAGCTAGCTGCTGGAAAGATGAAAGGGGAAGTTACTGCCCCACTTAAAACTTTGTTGGTAACAACTTTGTTGGCTACTTCCTGCTTCCACCATCCCACATCGGAGCCGTGTGCCAGCCTGCGGAGACCGGCCGGTGGGATGGGAGAACATCTGCCTGGCTGAGGCTGACTATGGAGGCCGCCGTGGCACGTGTGTGCAGGGGATCCCTGTTGGCAGTTGTGGCTGTGGGGGGAGGGGAGGTTCGGCTTGCTCCAGCAGGGGGAGCCTGGCCTGTGGAGGTCTGGAGGGCTGGCCTCTCCTTGTCCATGCAGCTTCAGGACTGAGACTGGAGGCCTGGTGAAGGTGGAGGGACAGCAGCTCTGAGGAGAAGCCTGTCCTCCCCTGTGGAGCCCAGGGGGAGGAGGGAGAACCACCTGTCCTGCTCCAGAGCCCCCCAGAGATGGTGTGGCACATATTGGAGAAATAGAGAAATGCACCCTTTCCATAGGCAGTTGGATGGCTTCGGGACAGAGAGGGAAAGGAGAAACCTTCCTAGGTTGAGAATTTATGGGTCCTTTTTTTCCTCCTGCTCTGGACAGTGAGTAAGAGGGGCGTAAACATTCAATTACTGTGATAAACCATCTCATTGCATGGTCCTGGCCCAGTCTCCATTCTATTTGTATTGGCCTCTGGCTGGTTACTCCGATCTCTGTAAAGCCTAGGTAGGGGACAAGGGGGTGAAGAACCTAGAGGGTGCCTCCCCTCCCTGCACCGCCATACAGCTTGCTCTGGGACAGTCTGCCCACTGCCCGCTGTGGCTTTTCCAAGTGCCAGGCCGAACTCTCACCTCACCTTAGGAAAGGGTGTCCTGGAACGCCCATGAGGATGAGAGTTCAACTTTTAAATACTGGATTTAAAAATAACCCAATTGTTTAGCCCTGTGGGCTGCTACTTTTAATAAATGGAGGGGAAAAAGGCAGTATGTAGCTACAGATTCAGTTACGGGCTGCCCAGTGTCTGCAGAACCCATGGAAGGGCTGCCCTGTGGAGCCAGGAGAAGAGAGGAGTGGGAGGGGGATGTTGGGGGGGGCAGGCACCTGGGGCAGAATGTCTTAGAAGGGGAACGGGCCAGTCTGGGAATCTGGCCTTGAGGGCCCCTCTCCTGCAGCTGGGTCTCCCAGAAGGAAGACTTGCTCGCAGAGGAGTGGGGATGACCACAAGTAGCTGGGAGAATCCTGTGGATCCTTTTAGGCCTGTTTCAAATGGTACTTCTTTGGCAATGCCTCAGCCCTCTTCCGAACACTCATTTCCGCCTTATGTAGTCATTTGTGTATATACCGTACTCTGGTGCTCAAAACATAAACTCAGAGGAGTCTCCCAACCTCCGTCGCATAGTTGCAATGAGGAGTCTATACGTGAAAGGCCAAAAGTATGTCTCAGCATCACCCTCACCTCTGCCCTAGTATATGTCCCGTGTTGTTCTCACAATGCCTGGCTTCTGGTAGGCATTTAGTACATGTTAGTTGAACAAATGGATGAAAGATCTCTGGCAGAAAAATGTGGACTTGCATGGGGCGGGCCCCGTGAGTCTCGCCGCTGCTGGGATTCATACCGCACCGTTGGTTTCTGGAGAGGTGACTCCATGAGTGAGTTTGGTGCTGGTGACCCCATTCCTTGGCCCCGCACTACAGTTGGCCTTCCGGAGAGCTGGAGAATGTGTCTGGTCGTTCTGACCCCAGTGGGACCTCGGGGTAAAAGTGGGAAGCCTCCTGCCTGGGAATCTGCTAACCTGGACATTTCCTTTGCCTGGGCCAAACTGGCATCCTTTTTGTGTGCGTGCGCGTGCGTATCGGTACAGAAGCAGCCTGGGGGCTCCTTTCTTCCCCTGACTCCCCAGCAGCTGCAGGAAATGCAGCCAGGGGTTGCATTCCGTTGGAGGGGTTGCTGCTGCCCCATGGAGCCGTGACGCTGTGGGGCTGAACTTGCACACCAAGGCTGGAGCTATGTGGAGTGTGCCGAAATCCCCAGGTCTTACTTAAGGGATCTTGCATTTGCATTCGAGGCAGCATTCAGGATACCCTGAGACTATGAGCTCATTTTATGAATCAGAAGCATTACAGCATAAATTTGGTGTTGGAAACTGCTATTTGGAATCCAGATTGCCCCTCCCTCCACCCCAGCACGTGCACGCTTACGGGGTCTCTCACAGCCACACACTTGGGAGTGATAACAGTTGGTGGGGGGGGCATCAGTTCAAATTCCAGAGCCATCAGGCAAAGCTTGTCCACACCCACTTCCGCCCCAACACTTGGGACGCAATTCCTGGACGGTATGTGGACAGTAACCCGGGCAGTGACTACGAAGGAAGCCCAGTAGGTGCATGGGAACAAGGACTGGGCAGACCCTGGGGTTCCCACTCCAGCTTCTCTACTTGCTGTGTGGCTTTGGGCCTTGCTAAACTTCCTGAGCCTCAGTTTCCTTACCTGTAAAATGGGGATGATCCTAGTACTTTGTAGGATTGATGGGCAGGTGAAACAAGATCTTGCATGCGGAAGGGTGCATAGTAGGTACTCAACAGATGGGGGCTGTCATTTCCCTGGTCCCTCCCAAGTTCAGCTGTTTGCCTTTTACTCTTCCCAGGGAAGAGGAAATGAAGCGTGTCCTGACTGTGGTTGGAGGGCCCTCCTGCAGGGTGTTGGGGCATGTGTGAATGAAGCTCCTTTTGTAAGTCCCTAGGCCCAGGGGACAGCTGTGTGATCCTCTCACCTAGACAGGCCCAGATCCTGGTGCCTCTGCGCTTTTGCAAGGGATTCTGTCCCTGCAGCCCAGAGTTAAGGGCTCAACTTCCCAGAGATCAGATTGTGCTCTCGGGAACCTACCCGCCCAGGCCTCAGGGTGAACTGCTCACGTGGGTGGGAGGAAGGCTTCTTTCTCAGCCACGGAAAAAGTCCCCTTGTCTTTGCTTCACCTGAAGCCTCCCAGTGTGACCTCAGTGGAGGGTTGGGTGGAGCTGAGGGTGGGAGTTGCCCTCTAAAGAGCTCTTGGGCTCTTTGACCAGTTGAAATACTCTCTCACTGGTTGAAATAGCAGGGGAGGGGGAGACACCGAGGTATTATATAAGAAGAAAGTTGCCACATGTCAGAAAAGAGGTGGGTTTTTGTTGGGGTGGGGGTGGCGGGTCTCCCTGAGGGACACAATTACGGGCTGTGGTTTTGCCAGGTTGGTAGGGAGGAGGGGGGCTGGGAGCCTGAGGCTTCCTGGGCAGCCCTTCTTGCTCTTGCTCTTTCTGGAACAGAGCCCAGTGCTGTGGCCAGCTGGGGAAGGTGCTCCCTGTTCCCTCTGCCTTTCTCTCCAGCCGCAGGGAGCTTGTGGGTTATTTTTTCCAGGCAGTGCTTCTTCCTCCAGGAGTCACAGGAAGGGGGGAGGGGAACAGCCAGGGCAAGATTTGACCAGGCCAGAGCTTGGATTGGGGAACGTCTACCAGGCTTGCAGCCAGAAGGGGGTTCCCTGTGAGGCTGCCCAGCTTCTCTGGGGAAATGGGGTCCAGAGAGGAAGGAAAACGGTGAGGGATTTCAGTTCCCAGCTTTTTCTAGCAGTTGGACAGACAGAGGCCCAGTCCAGCCTGCTCTTGGCAGAATTTGTCAGGTCCTTTTTGGGGAAGGCCCCAGAGCTCAGAAAGGGGCTCAGAAAAGCTTAAGTGATAACTGGCAACTCTTGAGAGTGTGCCTAGGCTGGCTTTTCCCCCCCCTCTTCCTTCTCTTCTGCCTCCTCCTCCTCCTCCTCTTCCTCCTTTTCCTGGTCCTGCCCCTCCCCCTCCCAGCTTCCTGGCAGCTGCTGGGGAATGTACCTGGCTGCGGCCCGGATTCTCCTTCCCACGTGACCTTGCTGGGTCTGACCTCCCCAGCGGGCCTGGGTCACGATCCTGGGCTCCCCTGCTCCCAGGAGTCACCCCAGAGCTGGAAAACACTTTGGGACATCGAATCCCACTCCTTTGTTTTCAGATGGGGAAGTGCAGAGACAGTGAGTGCCTTGAGATTCCCCTCCGTGTCCACTGTCACCTGAGGCGGTTGGAAAGAGGAGCTGCTCCAGTGTCCTGCCCCTGGTTCCTGCCCCTCCTGGTTTGGAAGGTGGGAGGGCTGCCCAGAGGAGTTGTCTCCAGCTCCTGGGCGTGGCTCAGTCCCCAGCTGGCTCCCTAGTTATTTATTTGTCTGTGTGTGCGTGTGTGTCTGCATGTGTGTGTCTGCGTGTGTGTGAGAGACTTTCGTGGTTGGGACACTGGATCTGAGTGAAAGCAGAAGTACCCATGTTACGTCAACTACGTGACAGGCAGATGGGACCTCATAGGGACAGTCAGGAGAGGAGGAAAGGGGGCCAAGGCCTCCCCTGTGCAGTGGCCCCTGTGCTCTTTGTGTTCTGTCTCAGTGCTCGCACGCTGAAGCATAAACATGCCTTCCATGTTGCTAGCAGCTGCCTTTCCTTGCTGGCTTTGGGCAGAAGAGGTGCCAAAAATAACTGGCAGGCACTTGGACTTGTAGGACATTGACTGTGGTCGCCCCGGGGGCAGGCTTACTGGCTGTGTGCAGGCCGGGTGCCTTTGGCGTCCCTGCTCATACTTGCTCTGGCCACCCCTCTCCCCAGCTTCCCTCCGGTGATGGTACTTTCCCTCTTACTGCTTTTCTTCGAATGAGCCCAGCGGGGTGGAGGCTCCATGATGGGCCTGGAAGCTCTGCCTGGTATCATCTGGGGACTCTTGTCTCACCATGTCCCTACAGGCCCTGCTGGCACAGCGGAGCCCAGGAGGGGCCTGTGCTGGGTGTGCCCCTCCTGGGTCCCTCGGGCAGATGCCCTGCGTGCCTGCAGAGCCCGACACGAATGCTGGGACCGCTCTGCTCCTTGTTTGCTCAGGCGGGCTGGCCCTGTGCTCAGGCAGCTGCGGGACTGAGAGCATCAGACTAGTCAGGTCCTCCCAGGGTGTTGAAGACTGATAACGATGCCGCTTCTGCCCAGCAGAGGGGAAAGGAAAGCACATTTACTGAGCCTCTACTTTGTGCCAGGCACTCCATGTACCTGTTACCCTCATCATATTCCACGGTAACTAGGAGGCGAGGATATTGTGCCCATTTACTGATAGGGAAACTGAGACCCACAGAGAGGCTGGCGATTGGAGAAGCTGGGATACATTTCGTCAGACCCTATGGCCCTGGCTCTTTTTGCCACGCAGCGCACACTACCTGGGCTGTTTGCATGCGCACAGGGAGCAGTGCTTTGAGCCTTGGAATGAAGTGCTGATGGTAGGAATTTAGGCACCTTTAGACGGCTGATGAGGGAAGATATTTTGGATTGGGAAGGGCGCGGAAGACCCCTCGGAGGCCTCCCTCTCCCAACATGTCAGAGGGCAGCCAGAAGCCCAGCCCAAGCCACAAGGCCCTCCTGTGGACGGCAGCAGACACCTAAGGGTCAGGCTGCCCCTGAGCTGGAGGGTTGCGGGGGGAGTCCCTCATGCATGGGAAGAGTAGAAAGCCTTAGCATGGGCCTCCCCGAGACTTTCCAAGTGTTTCCTCCTCCCCAGACATCCCAGCCTCTGTAGTCAGCCCTGAGATCAGTTCTAGGACCGTAGGCCAGGCATGGGTGGAATCTTGGGTCTCCCTTCCTGGCTGTTGGGTCTGCCCCTAGCGTCCCTCATCCCAGCAGGTCGGCCCCGCTCTCAGAGAACCTGGTCGGTGTGTACTTGGGGCCTGGGCTGGATGTGCTGCTGGTGGCTGGTGCCAAAGGCCTCTGGGTGTATTTCAGGAACAATAAAGAATAAATCAACACAGGAAAAAAGGCCCTGCAGCAGCTGCTTGGAGACTGAAGAAACGCAAGGAATGTGTGAGCATTTGGCAGAGGCCCTGGATCTTGACCGGGGCCTGAGAAAGAGCGAGGCTCCGACTGGCTGGCCGGGCCAGTGAGGCGGGCGGCTCCGTGCCCACGTCCTAACTCCTCCGGGAGCCCCGGGCAGCTGTGCTGACACCCCCACTGCAGCAAGGGTCTGTGCTTCTCGGACACTAGCAGGTCCTGGGGAGCCGTATTGTCCCCACTCTTGTTCCAAACCAGCGAGACAGCCCTCCTCGCTGCCTGCTCTAGGCCACCGGGTGGGTGTTGGCGCCTTCTGGAGCTGACCACACAGGAGACTGACGCAGACACCACATGCTAGTCACCCCTGTTCCACCTCCCTCCCGAGAAGGACATGAGCCAAACGTCAAGGACCTGGCTCTGCCAGGAAGTGCTGGGTGTGAGAGCATCCACCTGCGAGGCCCTGACCACACCTGTCTACCCAAGTAATCAGCCCTGTGTCCTTGGGCATGTCACTTCACCTTGTAGGGCTTCAGTTTTATTTGGCATGAAATAGAGATGTGGACCAGTGACCTTTGGGGTGGGCAGACATTATCTGTCTCCCTTAATTAGGATGTGCAATGAATAGCCCTTATTTAGGAATTCAGGTTCTTGAGAGGAAGCCTCCAAAGAGCCCTATGCAGGAGGCGAGTTGCTTTGGCTGGGGCTGATAGTCAAGGCCCTGGGTGGGGGAGGGAGGATTGTTACCAGTGGGAACCCAGTCACGGAGTTGACCTGACCCAGACTCAGGTGGCCAGAGGAAGGGACGGGAGCCTGGGCCCCATGAGGGTTTGGGTTGTCTGACAAGCAGAGGACAGTCAAGGCTTTATGTGTAAAGAGCTGTTTGGCCCGCCGTGGGTGTGGGGTTGGGGAGTGTGGGAGGGGTGTGGCTTCCTCCTCAGCAGAAGGTGTTGGGACTTCCACAGACTGTCCGCTGTGGTGGTGATCACCAGTAGTCTCTTCATTTTCAAAGCCGCTCGCTTCCCACGCCTCTGTCAGCCAGCACCCTTGCCCAGCCACGCTTGCAGAACACCCTGGTGGTTTTCAGGCCCGCCGAAGCTGCTCTCCAGGGAGATGATGTGAGCCGTCCAGAGGCTGCCACCAGGTCCCAGCTACCAAGCAGGAGGCTGAGCCTAGAGCTTCCTGGGAAGGAAGATTACAGAAAGGGCTGTGGGTTCCAGTCCCAGCCTCCCCTCTCTGCTCCATGGCCTCAGGCAAGTGGCTGGACCCCTTGGATCTTCAGGTTCCTCATTGGAAAAAGGGGGAGAGTACTAACGTGTACCTTGTTTTGAAGATTAAACCACGTCATGGGTAGAGAGCGCTTAGCACTGTCTTGGCACGCAGTGGCACCCTCAAGAAATGGTAGAGATGCTGTTGGTGGGAAAGGAGAAAGCTGTGTGTGTGTGTGACGTTGGGATTTCACCTTGGCTCCAGGCCCTGCCTAGTGTCTTGCCAAAAGGTGTGGCTTGCCTGAGTGGAGGCACTAAGCATTGTTAATGGAGTTCTGGATTCTGGGCCCTGCTCTGCTCCTGGCTGTGCATCCGCAGGCTAATTTCTTTCCCTCTCTGCTGCTCTGTGGAATGAGGAATGGACTCCGTGAGCATTGGCATCCCTTCATGTTTGGAATCTGTTCAGCTTCCTCAGCTGGGCCCGGCTTGGCTGGTTGGCTCTGAAGAGAGGCACCGGCCACCTTTCTCCCTGTGGTGTGGAGGCTCTTACTCTGCTGAGCGAGATCCTCCCAACCCTACGGCTCCTGGCTCACCTCTTGCTGTCCCCTCACCTGAAGATCCAATGGGTTTCCGGGGATTTTTACCGATACCCCGTCTTGTGAGGAGCCTCTGTCTGACAGACCGGGGCTGGGATGATTTCTGGGTGGGAGTGTTAGAGACTGTGCTCTACTTGGAAGTGCTCCCAGGAAAAGCAGCAGCTGGGAGGGAGCAGGAGGAAGGGGAGGGTCCACAGCCTGCTTTGTGGGGTTCTCACGTGTGGCAATCCTTTTGAAGCCCACAAGCGTGCAATTGGGGGTTTTCTGGAAGAATGATGGAAAGACCAGGGACTGTGAAGGCAGGCAACAGAGACCTGAATCATGCTTCTGTCACTTTTTAGCAGCAGAGCCTTGATTTTTGTCTAGAATGGAGACAATAATGATGCTTAGATGGGAAGTTTGTAAGCATGGATTAGGGTATGTCAAGTGGCTGGCGTAGGGAAGTGCTCTGTAAATGTTTGCTTCCTTCTTTTGGATATTCTGTAGACTGGCAGGGGGAGTGAAAATATTTGCCTGTGGCCTTCCCCACCCCCACTCCGGGGAGAGGCAGCTGCCTAATAAGCTGTTACAACCCCACAGGCCTCTCCCTCCCACGGCTGTTTGGATTCTGGGGTTAAGCTTGGGGTCAGGTTCAGTGTGTGTCTGGTACGGGTCGGGGGGTGGAAGAGGGGCTATACAGGAGTTTGCAAAAATCTGAGATCTGCAGCTTCCTAGGGTTTTGCAGAAGGTGCAGAGTCCGTGATCTGAGGGAGTGGCCTTTCTGGGCTGGGACAACATGACAAGTTCCTTAGAACCTTCATTTCCTGTAAATTCCCCAAATTTTCTTCTGTTGTTGATTTTTAATTCTGTTTCATTTTGATTGGAGGACATGCTTCGAATGGTTTCACTTCTTTTGAATTTATTGAGACTCGTTTTATAGGTTAATTTATGATCTGTCCTAGAGAATATTCCATGTGTTCTTGAGAAGAATGTGTATTCTGCTGTTGTTGAGTGGAATGTTCTGTAGGTATCTGTTTAGGTCTAGTTGCTTCTTGGTGTTGAAGTCTTATGTTCCTTATTGATCTTCTGGTTAGTTGTTCGGTCTGTTAGTCAAAGTGGACCATTATTGAAGTCTCTGGATATTACTGTTGGATTGTCTATTTCTCCCATCCATGCTGATAGTTTTCGCCTTACGTATACTGGCGACTCTGTTGTTAAGTGCATTTATGTTTCTAATTGTAATATTCTCTTGAGGGGTGGATGCTTTTATCATTATAAGAGGCCCTTCTTTGTCTCTAGGAAGAATTTTTTTTTTTTAAAGATTTTATTTCTTTATTTGATGGGGAGAGAGATCACAAGTAGGCAGAGGAGGCAGGCAGAGAGGGAGGGAGGGAGGAGGAAGCAGGCTCCCTGCCGAGCAGAGAGCCAGCCCAATGTGGGGCTCCATCTCGGGACCCTGAGATCATGACCTGAGCTGAAGACAGAGGCTTAACCCACTGAACCACCCAGACGCCCCTCCGGGAAGAATTTTTGTCTTGAAGTCTATTAGCATAATATTAGAGTGATTTGTGCAGCTCCCTTTGGTTACCCTTTTATGTGGTCTTTTCCCATCCATTTACTTTCATCCTGTTTGCGTCCTTGAATCTAAAGTGTGTGTCTTTTGTAAACAGCATATAGTTGGATCGTGGTTTCTTTTTTTATTTTTTAACCCATTTTCCCCACCTCTCCCTTTTAATTGGAGTGTTTAATCTATTTACATTTAAAATAATTATCGGATAGGGTAGAGTTTATATCTGCCATTCTGCTATTGATGGCTGTCTTAATGTCTTTTTGTTTGTTTGTTTCTCTGTTACTCTGTTACAGTCTTCTTTTGCGTTAAATAGGTATTTCTGAGTGTATCATTCCTGACTTACAAAATGAGACTGGGAAGAGTGAGGGTTCAATGAGATGTTGCTGGCAATGCACTTGGCACCATGCCTGACAGATAGTAAGTACGTAGTAGACAGTGGTGCTCATGTGGGGGCTCTGGCAGTCTCAGAGCCATGGTCGGCCCTAGGGCTGACTGAGAGCAGAGTCCACCCAGGGCTCGGTGGGATTCTGCTCATCTCCTAGGCAGGATATGGCCCTCTGGCAGTCGGCTCCTTTGGGGAGGAAGGAGCAGTGGGTCCTCAGAAACCATCTTACGCCCTTCCCCAACCCTCTCGTCCTTCCCCTGCTCCAGCACGCGGCCACCACCAGGGCTTCCTGTGGAGCATTGCGGCTTTCCACCTCCGATTCCTCACTGGACCCATAAATCCATTTCTTAGGGTAGGTTTGAGAATCACTGCTCAACACAGGTGGGCCGCAGGGTGTGATAGAGATCTGGTTTGGAGTTGATGGACTTGGATTTGAACCCTGGCTCCTCACCGTGTCCTCAGGCTCTGACCTGGAACAAGTTGTTTTCAGAGCCAACCTTTCTCATTTCTCAGGTGGGAATAGTGGTTACACAAGTAAGCAGTACTCACACATACGGGGCATGTGCTCAGTGCTGGTGGCTAATACTTCATGTCGCAGTTGCTGGTTACAAAGGTGTTTGTCCTGCCTTGTTCCCTCCACCGCCCTCATGGCCTGCCCAAAGCTCCTTAATTCTTCAGAGGCAGGAACCAGGGAGCTGCAGCTCCTGGACCAGACATGTGTGACTGGGTAACCAGTCCATGACACTCGCCATTGGGCCACACTGCCTCCAGGCCCTGGTTCCCCCAGTCTTGGGGCAAAAACAGAGAGAATGAAGTAGTACTATGGGAAAATGATTAATACGGAGTAAGAGCGTGAAGATTCAGAAAGGGCGGGAACTGTGTGTGCCAGAGGCTGCCTGCAGGAGGTAGACTGTCAGCTTGGAGACAAGGCTTCCGGGTGGAGGGAACAGCTCTGGTCAAGGCTGAGAGTCAGGAAACTCTCCGCAGGTCACTTGTTCTCATATTTCTCACCCCTGCATGGGCCGGGCCACTGTGGGTTATAATCTGTGTGTTTCTGTGTCCTCCATCGGGCCGGGAGCTCTGTGCAGGTAGGGACCGTGCCGAGTCTCCTGTGTCTCCCCAGAACTGGAGGGCTGCAACGGGGTGTGTGTGTGTGTGTGTGTGTGTGATGGCGGTGGAGGGTGGGGGTGGGGAGGGGGAGTTGTTCAGTAGGCAGGGTCAGGCCTTGTTTAGGGAGGCCCCTGTGAGACAGCTCCACTGTGTCTTGGCCTGGGGCAGAGTCTAGCCCTGAGGCTTAGGCACAGACTGCAAAGAGCCCTGCCCTAGACCTGCTGAGGAGCCAGCCTGGCCTTTCCAAAGGGGAGGTAGAGGTTGGAGCAGCCTCTGGGGGTGCGAGTCCCTAGGGTACAGAGATTTCATGTTTGCTCTATCTCTTCTGGAGAAAGCCAAAACCTGCCAGCTTTTACCTTGGTCCCCTGGGACTCCCAAATCCTGCCGGAAGGGATTTTCCTAGGCTGCCTGTGATTGTTGGTGGCCCTTGCCTCAGAGGGAGGCAGCCAGTCCCCTCCATGTGAAGCTGGGCCTGGAGATTTGATCGTGTCCAGGCTCTTCCTGGGACTCTCTTTTCTCTCTGCTTCCCCCCTATAAAATAGACCTCGCTCTCGTAGCTTCTTTTGGACATTCTGGCTTCCTATGGACTTCCTGAGGGTGCTTGCTGGAGGCGGAGGGGAGGGACAGTGAGGGTAGGTGTCTGCTTGAAGCCCCGAGAGCGCCTCGTAAGGCGAGGATTCCTCTCTCACACACATCCCTTCAAAGGCATCTTGGCGTTGACATTTTTACTGTCACAGCTCAGACCGTAGCCAGCTGGAACCCTGGCCGAGCCTTCTCACCCGCTTGATGGCTCAGATCCCTGGGACCCTCTTGTCCTGGGCTCTGCAATTCCGAGCTGAAGCCGGGTCCAGAGAAGTGCTAATCTGGGAACGGGTAGATCATATAGGACCTGCTTTCTCACCCCCTGACCCCCTCCCCAGGGGAAGTGACACTTGTCAGAGTCAGGTCCTTGTCCCTGTTG
The DNA here is from genome assembly GCF_902655055.1 of Lutra lutra. Lineage (NCBI taxonomy): Eukaryota > Metazoa > Chordata > Mammalia > Carnivora > Mustelidae > Lutra > Lutra lutra. Next base: position 133,327,970 of record NC_062284.1, read on the forward strand.
CTGGTATGTCCTTCCTTACTGGCATGCAAACTCCTTATGAACACAATGTATGTGTCCAGTGGTTTGGAGACAGGGGGCCCTTTGGCCTGGTGTGAACTCCCAGTTAAAGGTGGGGGGTGGGCTGGAACACAGCATGGCTGATGATTGCACTGTGGCCAGAGGGAGGGGTTATCTAGGGCCTGGGCAACTCTAGCTAGCCCAAGATGACAGTTCCAGGCCACTTGACTAGTCTTGTGGTAGCCACAGACCCCAGAGTATCTGAGAGAGAACTTTCCAGGATAGGAGCATGGGCTGGAGGGCCAGCTGGGCCAAGGAGGGCCCCTCCTCACTGCTCCTGGCATCCTAGCCAGACACCTTGGTGTCTCAGGGCCCAGCCCAGCCATGTCAGGGCACGAGGTAAACAGATCCACGTTTCTGGCTATGGTCAAAGCAAGGGTGAGAGGCCATGGGGGAAGAAAAATTGGACAGGGCGACAGGGGGGCTGGCACTTTTCCAGTTGGCCTGCCTGTGGTGTGGGGCAGCAGCTGATGGGATGCCGTGGGATGGAGTTTGGATGGGCTTTTTTTTCACTTCCATCTCAGGGTCACGGGGATCTGTGTTGTGCATCGGGGAGAGAGACTGGGAGCCAGGGCCTGGGTGGGAGCCCAGGGTGGACACGCTGGCCATGAATGGTGCCCCTGGCCAGGCAGAGCTCTGACTCACCTTCGACGCAGTCTTGAATAAGCATCCCATGGGGCAGGTACAAGTCAAGTGTCAAGGTACAATGGTCTGCAAACTCTGCTCCGTGGAGCTTGCTGTCTACTGGGGACAAAGATACAGGCCTCTAGAGTTTTGTGTGCTAAGCGTGGTATGGGACGGGGAGGTGGCTGGGAGGTGTTGTGGGTGCATAAGGAAGCTCCTGGCTCAGCCCTGGGGTGAGGGAGGGGCTTCCCAGAGGAAACAGTGTCTCAGACCTGAAGGACGAGTAGGACCTGGCCAGATGAAAGGGTTGGGAGGGTGTCAGGGGCAGAGGTTCTGCCTTGCCAAAGACCTGGAAGCAGAGCAGGAACAGCACTGAAGGAGAGCCCAAGCGTGGCCGGTGGAGAGAGGTGGCGGGAGCCAAAGTCTGCGGGACTTGTGGGCAGGATGGGGAGTTTAGACTTTGTCCTGACATAGCCTGTCTGGTGCTCTGAGAATTGGCTGACCTAGGGATTTGTTAGATGCCATAAATAGGTGTGTACTGTCTTGGTTAGGGATGTGTGAGCTCTGACTCTCTATCCTCCCAGCGCTGAATTTGTGGGGCTGGGAGTGGCCCAGGCTGTAAGAGCAGGAGTTAGAAGCTTTAGGGAGAAGGGCCAGGAGGGTTCTCCAGTCAGCTCCCGTATCCAGGGCAGAGCTGAGCTCCTGCAGCTGCTGTGGGACCAGGTGAAGCATCTCCTTCCTGGCCTGTGTCACCTTGACTTACACTGGTTTCATCTCTCAGATGGCCGCACTCAGTGTTTCAAACTTGTGGATGGCTCTGGTCTCCTGGTGGTCATGGCCTGGCCCCACTGCGCCCCACCGCTGAGGGCTGGGCATGTGGCAGGGCTGTTGAGGACACTTGGGGAGCTGCATATTTTCTACGTGCCGTCTCTGAGGACATGGTCTCACCATCAGCATAGGGCACCCAAACATCCTTCCATCGCCTTCCCTCATGTGTCTGCAAAACACGTATGCGGGTTCAGCACTGTTTTCTTTTCTTGGTGCATGTTGCTTTCTTCCGTAGAGAGAGTGTTTTCCACCACAGATCCTCCTGAAAGCGTCATGGGTCCCCGGTCATTGATAACAGACTCTTGCCTTGTCTTCAGCCCAGGGGCATCTCTGGTCAGAGATCGGCTAGAGCAGTGAGGTGCCCAGAGGAAGGGAGAGGGACTAGAGCTGGGACAGACAGTCGAACAGACTGATAAGTGGCTTGCAGTGTCTGGGGCCCCTTGGTGACTGTGGGTTTCCTTTTGCAGTGTTCCTGCATCCGCTGTTAGAGACCCTGCAGCTGGTCCCGGGGGAGGGGGAGAGCCGCTGCAGAAGTTCCTCATTACACCCTCTTCCCCTCTTCTCCTCAGGGAGTTGGCCCATAGGTCAGTAGCCTTCGGAAAAGATGGCTTCCTTCCTCTTCCTCACTGGGAGGAAGGCCAGGCTGACTTCCACCTGAGGAACAGAGAAGTGGGGTTGGGGCACAGGAAACAAGAGGAAGTGGCTTGGTCCTGCTCAGAGTTACAGGCTCTGAGGTTCAAGTAGGGTATGAGAGCTGGAATCCCCACCAGCAGCAAGTAGACCTGAGGCAGGGGTGAGTTGCAGGGGTTGGAGAGTCCAGGCCCAGAGGACTGGACTGAAGTGGCCAGTGCAGTCTCAGGCCTCTTTGTGGGTGGCCGTTCTGTGATGAAGCCCCATTTCTTCCTTCCCTTCCTGTAGGACTGAGGGCCTCAGCTGTATTGGGATAGAAATAAAAGAGGTTTACCTGCCAACGGTTCGGGCAGGGGTGAGGGGCCTGTCAGTGAGGAGGTGTATCTGTGTCCAGAAGCCCTTGCCCTGAGATGCTGGGGCACATGGTGTGGAAGGGGGGATGCAGAGAGGGACCTGGTGTCTTTGTGGCATGTCGTAGGGACAAAAAAGAAGAGCTTGGTCTGGGAGGCAGACAGACCTAGGTTCAGGTTACTTAGCCCCCCTGAGCCTCAACTAGTTCATCTGTAAAATGGAGGTTAAAATAGCAATGTTTCATGCTTGGCCTTCATGCTGCCGTATAATGCTGTTGTGGAAACTAAACCTATGCAAAGCGCTTAGGACAGACATCCTTGGAGCCCTGCTGCCTTGGTGTGGGTCCTCCCCTCCTTCCTCTAGGGTTCCAAGGCATCTTTCGGTCTTCTTATCCCCCCAGATCATGACCTACCTTCTCTGAGGGTTGCAGGTTTGGGTGTCTGTGTGCTCTTGGCACTCTTAGCCTGCCAGTGTGTGGGGACAGGAAGGCCTCTGCAGAAGCTTCTGGGGTGATTCAACCTCCCCAGAATCTGCTGCCTTGGTTTCTTCTAAGCAAGGTCCCAGGCCAGTTTTAGAAACCTGCTGCGGGTCCTTCTTGACATGCAGGGCGGAGGAGGAGAGGCTGACCAGCCTGACCAAGCAGCTGGTGAGCCAGCTTGGGGCCCAGGGTCCTAGGCCCCCAAGCAGCCCTGCCTTGAGCTCCATGCACAGACTTGGCCTCCATCTCACTCAACCCAGCCTGCAGAACTCACCCTCCCCACCGGGCTCCAAGTGGCCAGCCACCACCCCCCATCCCGGGCTGGGTGCCTGGGTTACCCTCCACCAGGTGTACACGCTCACACGTGCACACAAGCTCATCTGTCACGTGGGCCTTCCCTTCTTCCAGTCCCCAAGCCCGTGAGCTGGTGCTGTAGCTCATCAAAGGCAACAGGCCTGCGAGGGCAGGGGAAGCAGGAGTGCACGTGAGCACCTGAGGGGCTCTGAGGGGGGGGTGTGCTGAGGCACGTGGATTGGCCAGCTCCCCTCCGCGCCCTCCTCCCTCTCCCCTCGGGCACATTCTTCCTTCCTCTCTGTCTTGCTTCTGCAGACCTGTCTCGTTTGCTCACGCTGATTGGAGAGGCCGAGCTTGATGCCTGTCACCGACAGTTCCAGCCTGCATCTTCGCCCTGCCACCCAGGGTTATTTTCATGGGGGAGGGGATCGCTGGCTTTGGGGTCTCTGGTCTGAGTCAGGTTGGCTGTCAGGGAATGAGCGTTTAAAGGCAAGAGAAAGGGGTTTGTTCTAAAGGTGTTTTCCATGGTCCTCTACACTCCCTGCTTGTGCAAATTGTTCCCCTGCTGCCAGGGCCAGGGGGGCTTGGATGCCCACCTAATCTCTCCCTCCCCTCCCCCGATTTCCATAAGTGAAGTCGAAGAGGGTGCTGGCAGGAAGCGCTGTCTGCTTACTGTGGGGCCCAGGGCTGAGGAAGGAAATGGAGGAGGAAGTCCCTCCCCTTCTGGGTGCTGGTGAAAGTGAAAGGCAGGTGGGGGGGGCGCTGGAGTGAGTCACTGCAGCTCCGGGAGGGGAAGGGCTGGGGAGCTGCGGAAGCCTGTGAACTGGTGATAGGGAGCCTTGCACCGAGAGAGCCGGCCCTTACTCCCAGCCCCAGCCCTCCTTGACTGGGCTGGTTTCCCAGGAACTCCGGATTACTAACTAGGACCTGGAGCTTGTAGGGTCTGAGGTCTGAGGTTGGTCTGGACCTGCAGGTTCATTCCCCGGGGCTTCCTGAGCTCCCCTCCTCTCCCTCCTCTTCCCTCCTGGCCTGACTGGCTCAGGACCAGAATCTTAGCGGCTTTGGGAGGAGGTGGGCTGAGTAGCTCCTACCTTCACCAGCTTCCGGGGGTGGGGGTTGGGGGGGGAAAGCCCTCTGACGAAAGACAGAGCTTTGAAAATGCACGCAAGGTGTACATGTAGGTGATAAAAATACATGTAAGTTATAAAATACTGGTCTTGATTTGGGCTGTCCTATAGCAGCATAAATAGAGCAACCTGCTTTGGGTTTTTGTTTTTTTTTTAAATGAAGTTAGAAAATAAACACAGACACTGTGAACACTTTTAAGTCACACCATGCCACAGAAAAACATTTCAGACCTAAGTCCTAGTAGTCTGCATCCCCTCGGTATCATAGTTGCGCCAGTCCTTTGCCCAGGACGCTAGGAGCTCTTTGGCAGTGGAGGAGGGTAGGTGAGGATTGCTGACCAGGTACCAGGCTGGATCCTGCCTCCAGCCAGCCAGGGCTGCAAAACAGGTTCTGTGCTGTTTTGGGAAAGACTGGCCACAGCAGTCCCACCCAGCAGCTCCTCCCAGGGGTGGGGCTAGAACTGCACCTACCCTTCTAGGGCCTCACCTGCATGCCTCCGTGCAAAGGACTGGGAGCTAGCCCTGGGCCCTGGGCTCTGCAAGGACCTGGTGGGCTCCCCACCCTGGAGCCACATAGTTAGGAATGACCCCTGTTGTCTCCACTTCCTGTGTCTGAGATATGCTTGGAGCATCACAGGAGGCATGGTGTGGATAAAACTCCTGAGTTTGCTGGGGAAGCTACTGTGTGGACAGACATGCTCAGCCTATGGGCAGCCAGACCTGGCCTGTGAGAAGGCCTTTGTTGCCCCTTTTCCCATCGTGGCTGTAGGGGATCCGACTGGATCTCAGCCCTGCTTGTTCCCTGGTAGATGCCTTTGTGCCGTGTACAGATTATATACCCAAATGCTGCAGGGTGAGCTGGTGGGACAAGGAGAGTCACAAAGCACTGCCTTCTGGTCGTTCCCACCGGAGGCCCTGGCTCCTGCCTCGCCAGGGCTGCTCTGTGAGCGTGGGCCCCTCCCTCATACTTGTGCTGACATCCGGGGCATCCTGGGAGGCTGTGGCTGACGCTATCGCTTTTCTGTCTGCAGGCTCCAGGGCCCTGTGGAACATCATGAACTGGGCAGAGTAGCTGAGGCCAAGAACCTCTCCGCCAAGAGCAAGGAAGAGCCGACCTGCTATCTCCCTGTGCCTGGCCTCATCCCCCTCCCTCTCTGCCCCCACTGGCTCCCGGACAAGAGCTGGGCTTCCAGCAGGACCTTCCCACAGGGCATGGGCAACTGGTGAAGTAGGGCTCACTGCCAGGGCCCGGTTGGCCACACCATGAACCTCCAGGCCCAGCCCAAGGCTCAGAACAAGCGGAAGCGTTGCCTCTTTGGGGACCAGGAACCAGCTCCCAAGGAGCAGCCCCCACCCCTGCAGGCCCCACAGCAGCCCCCCGCCCCTCCACAGTCCACCAGAGTAAAGGAGGAGCCTTACTTCGGGCACGAGGGCCCGGCAGGGGCGGCCCCTGTCTCCCAGCCTGTGGAGCTGCCCCCTCCCAACAGCCTGGCCCTGCTGAACTCCGTGTATGGTCCCGAGCGGACCACGGCGGCCATGCTGTCCCAGCAGGTGGGCTCCGTCAAGTGGCCCAACTCCGTGATGGCTCCGGGGCGGGGCCCCGAGCGCGGAGGCGGCGGGGGCGTCAGCGACAGCGGCTGGCAGCAGCAGCCCGGCCAGCCTCCGCCCCCCACGACGTGGAACCGCCACAGCCTGCCTCTCTACAGTGGGCCCAAGGGGAGCCCCCACCCCGGCATGGGGGTCTCTACGTACTACAGCCACCCCGAGGCGCTGAAGCGGGACAAAGGAGCGGGGCCGCAGCTGGACCGCTACGGAAATGCGGTGCGGCCGATGATGCCGCAGAAGGTGCAGCTGGAGGTCGGGCGACCCCAGGCTCCCCTGAACTCTTTCCATGTGGCCAAGAAGCCCCCAAACCAGACACTGCCCCTGCAACCCTTCCAGCTGGCGTTCGGCCACCAGGTGAACCGGCAGGTCTTCCGGCAGGGCCCACCGCCCCCCAACCCGGTGGCGGCTTTCCCGCCGCAGAAGCAGCAGCAGCAGCCGCCGGCGCCGCAGGCCGCCCTCCCCCAGATGCCGCTCTTCGAGAACTTCTATCCCATGCAGCAGCCCCCCTCGCAGCAGCCCCAGGACTTTGGGCTGCAGCCGGCCGGGCCCCTGGGGCAGTCGCACCTGGCTCACCACAGCATGGCGCCCTACCCCTTCCCCCCCAACCCTGACATGAACCCAGAACTGCGCAAGGCCCTCCTGCAGGAGTCAGCCCCACAGCCTGTGCTACCTCAGTCCCAGATCGCCTTCCCCCGCCGCTCCCGCCGCCTCTCGAAGGAGGGCGTCCTGCCTTCCGCCCCCCTGGATGTGGCCGGCACCCAGCCTGGACAGGAGCCCACCAGCAACCTGTTCCTGCATCACTGGCCCCCACAGCAGCCGCCGCCTGGGCCCCTGGGGCAGCCGCATCCTGAAGCTCTGGGATTCCCGCTGGAGCTGAGGGAGTCGCAGTTGCTGTCCGACGGGGAGAGACTGGCACCCAACGGTCGGGAGCGGGAGGCTCCCGCCATGGGCAGTGAGGAGGGCGTGCGGGCCGTGGGCACGGGGGACTGTGGGCAGGTGCTACGGGGTGGGGTGATCCAGAGCACTCGACGGAGGCGCCGGGCGTCGCAGGAGGCCAATTTGCTGACCTTGGCCCAGAAGGCAGTGGAGCTGGCCTCACTGCAGAACGCAAAGGTGAGAGTGGCACGGGGTGCAGGCCTGGCCTGGCCCAGGGCACGAGGAGCCTTGTCTGGGGCCAGGGGAGTCCACAGGGCAGTGTATTCCCTTCATTGACGGAGACGGAAAGAACCTGTAGGCTTTGGGAGTTCTGAGCTCCCTGTGTGCAGAGTCTCTACGTAGGTCCATCCCAACCTGAAGGAGAGAGGAAGTGTCTGCACGCGTGTAGTCCGCAGGCAGGAAGGTGCCATTGTGGGTTGGCACATGAAGGACTGGGAATAGGGGCAGGTGAAACCGTTGCCAGATCCTGTGTACGAAAACAAGAACGTGGCAGTGGTTACACAGGTGATTATACTTGTCAGAATGCTTCAAACTAATTAAAAATAGGTGCATTTTGTTTTATGTAAATTTTGCTGCAATCAGGTGGATTTAAAAGAAAGGGCCACAAGGGGGGAAGAAGAATGAACCGAATCTGAGCACTCTCTTGTACTTGCACTTTCTTATACTTGATCACAAATAATTTGTCATCAAACCCTGTGACGGATGGTGCCATTATCCTGTTTTGTTGCTAAAGAGGCTGAGGCCCAGGGATTATTTCATTGACGGAGATGGAAAGAACCTGTAGGCTTTTGGAGTTCTACAAAGGGCGCAAAGCTAAGATAAAAGCCTAGTATCTGGCTCCAAAGCCGGTGTTTGCACCTTCCTTCCCTAGGGGTTTCTACCCTCCCCCCATACTCCCCCACCCGCTTTTCCCCATGTCTTTGGGCCAGGCTGACATGTCAGAGGCTGTAGAATTTGACTTCCCTCCAGCCACTTGCCAATGGGGAAAAGGTACAAAGACCACCATTGCCTGGTAACAGGTTCCTTGGTTACTTTCTCTTGCAGAGATATGTTTTTTGTTTGTTTGTTTATTCGTTTGTTTGCAGAGATCCGTTTTGAGCTTAGATACTGTTTCTTGTGCCTTGCCCCATACAGATGAAACAAAAGAGGCTGTAAGCCACTTGTGGCTTGAAATGGCCATCTGGGGACCCCCGTGCCAGGCAGGATCCGAAGTCCTGGCAGAAGGGAGGTTATAGGGAGTATTTGGGAATGTGGTGAGAGAAAAGGTATTCAGGGAAAGACCGTAAAAACCATCGGTTTTCATGGGAACCATCATAGCATCAAATGCTATGGTTCATGGGAATGAACCATCGTGGGTGTCTGAGTTCCTGAATCCAGTGGCGACTAGAGGTCTAGGACTTCCCTTCTAAACCTTAATCTCTGTTTCCCCTCCCTCTCTCCTCCAGGATGCCAGTGGCTCTGAGGAGAAGCGGAAAAGCGTGTTGGCTTCAACTACCAAGTGTGGGGTGGAGTTTTCTGAGCCTTCCTTAGCTGCCAAGCGAGCACGAGAAGACAGCGGGATGGTACCCCTCATCATCCCAGTATCTGTGCCTGTGCGGACTATGGACCCAACTGAGGCGGCCCAAGCTGGAGGTGTTGACGAGGACGGGAAGGGTCCTGAACAGAACCCCACTGAACACAAGCCGTCCGTCATCGTCACCCGCAGGCGGTCCACCCGTATCCCGGGGGCTGATGCCCCAGCTCAGGTATGAGAAGCTCCCCATGCAAACACCTCTACCTCTAGTACCTGTGTGCTCCTGGGGACCTAATACTCTGTGGAAAAAAGGAGAACATGGCAATACAGGAGGGATTCGAGCAACCTGTGGAGATACTATTTATATTTTCCAAACCAAATTGACAGAGAAATGCATTTATGGGAGACAGATAGTTTTATACTTAAAATTAAGACTGCCTAGGAAAATCTAGGATGTGTGAATCTCATTACAGGTTAGCAAAATTTCTAATATGGGTCAGGTTTTGTGCTAGGCACTGGGATGCAGAGATGTTTACTTGTTCTGTCAGTACCAACATATATATGTTAAAGTCTCTCACTAAGATTGAGGTTTTATCTGTCTCATCTTTTCTGTCAGCATTTGTTTTTTACATTTTGATGCTGTGTTATTAGTTGCATACTCATTTAGAAGTGGATTAGACACTTCATAAGGAAATGCTTCTATTTATCTTTCATAATCTTTTTGCCTCTTAAAGTCTATTTTGTGAAACAGTAGCTTTTTTTTTTTTAAAGATTTTATTTATTTATTTGACAGAGATCACAAGTAGGCAGAAGAAGGCAGAGAGGGAGAGGGGGAAGCAGGCTCCCCGCTGAGCAGAGAGCCCAATGCAGGGCTCCATTCCAGGACCCGGGATCATGACCCGAGCTGAAGGCAGAGGCTTTAACCCACTGAGCCACCCAGGCGCCCCAACAGTAGCTTTCTTTTGATTAGTGTTGTGGGGAGGGGGAATGGATGAGATGTGTATCTTTTCCATCGATTTAATTTTAGCCCTTCTGTAGCCTTATGCTTAAGGTGTATCTTTCAAGTGGTCTCTAATTGGGGTTTGTTATTATGTGTTCTGACAACCTTTGTCTTTTAGAGCATTGCTGTAGTTTACTTTCACATAATTAGAGAAATATTTGGGTTTAAATCTGCCTTCTTTTTTTTTTCTCTTAAAGATTTTATTTATTTATTTGACAGACAGAGATCACAAGTAGGCAGAGAGGCAGGCAGAGGAAGGGGGGGAAGCAGGATCCCTGCTGAGCAGAGAGCCCGATGTGGGTCTGGATCCCAGGACCCTGGGATCATAACCTGAGGCTTTAACCCAGGTTAAAGTGCAACCCAGGCACCCCTACTGTTTGCCTTCTAATTTATCCCATATTGCCTTTTCTATTCCTTTCCCCCACCCCCTCACCCCGTTTGGCTTGATTGGGTTTGTTACTCCATTTTCCCTCTCAATTAATTTATTAGTTATATACTTGTTTATTATTCTTATTTATTTACTTAATTATTACTCTTATTTATTCATTACTCTTTTAGTAATTATCCGGGTAGCCCTTCTTTTCTGGATTCATGTGAGAGAACTAAGTCCCACAAAAAGGAATTTGAATGACTACCTTCTCAGATGGCACAAAGCTAGTACCATTCCAGATGCATAAGCAAGCTAAGTCATTACGTATAGTGAATGCCTCATGACATTAGGGCTTAATTTTCTGGTTGGAAAGAGCTACTACAGTGTAAAACATGCATTCTTGGCTTATTGAAATCTAATATAAATTAGTATTTTACCTCTTCCAGAACAATGCAAATTCTTACAACACTTTTAACTCCATTTTTCACCAGTCTCTAACTTGTAGAATTATTAACATGTATTTTCATTCTCTAAACATTTTAACATCACCAGGGTATTATAACATCATTGTTTTTATTAAGTTTTTAACTTTAATTCCTATATAGTTAATATACAGTGTTATTTTAGTTTCATCTGTACAATCTTGTGATTCAACAATTCTATACATTCCTCAGTGATAACATTGTTTTGTTCAGTTGTTGTTCCTCTTAGATTTACTGAAAGACTTAGCAATTTGTTGCTTTTCATTTCTTCTCATATCTCCAGGCTTCTAGCTCAGAACATTTATGTGCTGTTTGAAGAACGCCCCTTAGTATTTCCTTCAGTGCGAGTCTGTTCATGATTAAATTTATTAGTCTTTGATTGTTTGAAAACGTTTATTTATTTATTTATTTTTTTTTTTTAAAGATTTTATTTATTTATTTGACAGAGAGAGATCACAAGTAGACAGAGAGGCAGGCAGAGAGAGAGAGAGAGGGAAGCAGGCCTCCTGCTGAGCAGAGAGCCCGATGTGGGACTCGATCCCAGGACCCTGAGATCATGACCTGAGCCGAAGGCAGAGGCCCAACCCACTGAGCCACCCAGGCGCCCCGAAAACGTTTATTTTTTAAAGATTTATTTATTAGAGAGCTGTCAAGAGAGGAGGAGGATAACTTTGCTGGGTGGAGAATTCTGTGTTGGTAGTTACTTTCTCTTGGCATTTAATATCATTCTATTGTCTTTAGACTTTGTTGTAGTTACAGTATTAGGAAATCACCATAAGCCATTTTGTTGTTTCTTTGAATATAAGGTGTCATTTTATCTTACTGTTTTTAAGTGTTTTTTTTGTTGTTGTTTTTGTTTTTGTCATTGCTTTTCAGCACTTTTGCTGTTAGACCTAAATACTGGTTTGCTTTGTGTTTATCCTGTTTAGAGTTTGTAGTCCTTCTTGAATATATCGTCTGCCCCATTTTTTCTCTTCTCTCCTTCTGGAACTCCAGTTACACGTCTGTTGGAGCCTTTCACCATATCCCCTATTTTGTCTGTCATGCACTTTTCTGTATTTTCCACTTTTCTCTTACTCTGGACTTTCAGTTCACCCATTCTCTCTTTAGGTGTATCTAATATGTTGTTAAGCCCACTCATCAAGTTCTTATTTTTAGTTATTTTTTTTTAGTTACTGAACTTCTATTTGGTTCATTTGTAGCATTTCTAGTTCTTCAGTGAAATTTTCAACCTTTTCTTCTATTGCATAATTTAAGCATAGTTTTCTTAGAGTTTATGTCTGATAACTCCATTAGTGGGATCCTCGTGGGTCTCCTTCTGTTATGTTACTTCTTGTTTTTTTTTTTTTTTAAATGCCTGTTACTTCTTGTTTTTAAGTCACATTTTGTTCTCTTACAGATCTGGTTAGTTTTAATTGCATGTCAGACATATATGAAAAATTGTTGAGGTAATTAAAGACTGTGGATGATGTTCTTGTCTTCCAGAGAGGATTTAGCTTTGCATCTGACAGGTAGCAAAGGGCATTAGCAATCCTGAATTATTTAATTTAATCACCAATTGAGATAATGTGATTTTTTAAAAAGATTTTATTTATTTATTTATTTATTTGTCAGAGAGAGGGAGAGCAAGCGAGCACACAAGCAGACAGAGTGGCAGGCAGAGGCAGAGAGAGAAGCAGGCTCTCTACTGAGGAACGAGCCCAATGCGGGACTCGATCCCAAGAGCTTGGGATTATGACCTGAGCTGAAGGTAGCAGCTTAACCGACTGAGCCACCCAGGCGTCTTGAGATGAGATAATTTTAAGTTAAGCATTATTCCATGTGATGACGAGTGTATTTCTGAGTCACCTTTATTCTGAGGAGTTAGCCTTTTGGAGCCCCAGTCCAAGGCCTGGGGGTTTATCAGGCTCTCCTTCTTCGGCAAGGATTTTTTAGTTCTCAGCTGGAGATTTGGCCTATAAGCCTGTCTTCCGTAACAGAAAAGGGAGCTCTGAGATTATCACAGGCAGCTCAGTCTCTACTCCCTGGTTGTGATAGAGATTGGAGGCTAGAGGCCTTAGCTTGTCCTGAGGATGACTGGAAGGAGCCTGAGCAGCTGCACAGCTCCACATGCCCATTTCACAGATGAGGAAGTAGGTCCAGAAAATGCGAGAAGTTACCTAAGTTCATACAGCCAAGAAATGACAGAGCTAGCCCTGGAATTTGGATCTCTTGAATCCCCACCTGTGGGTACTTTCACTTCACCAGGCTTTAGGAGGAGGTCTGTTTATGTATTTATTTATTGTTATTGTTTACTTATTTTTCCTTATATTATAGATATTTTCAGTGTTGCACAAAAGTGTAGAGGATGGTAAAATGAACCTCAGTATTTAGTCACCCCCTGGTTTTAACGGTTTTCAGAATACAGACATCCTTTTTTTAAATTTGTACCTCCACTTCTTCTACCACTAGATTTTTTGTTTTAAACAAATCCCAAACACCATATCATTGCACTCATAAATACTTAGGTTTGTATCTGAAGTACACTATACATAAGCTTTCTCCCTTCCTCCTTTCCTTGCTTCCTCCCTTCCTCCCCCTGCCTTCCTTCTTTCCATATAACCTCAATATTGCTATCACATCTACAAAATTAATACCAAAAATATTGTCAAATCGTAGTTTAATTCTATTTCCCTTATTACAAAGTTAACAAATCAATACAGCTAGCTGAGTTCATGTTGGGTTTCTAGTCTAGCAAGTTTGGGGGCCTTCAGTTCTACCGCATTTTTTTCCGTGTAATCATCTTGTTCCCCTAAGGGAGGAAGAATAAAACATTTCATTTCTTCCTAGTAGAAGAAGAAAAGAAGGGCAAGAAAAGAAAAGGGCACAAATGGGTAAAGGCCATGGCCAAGACTTCATGGACCATCAAGGCCCTCTGCTGAAAGGGGTTGTGGGCTGGACCCTGGGAGGGGGAGAAAGGCTGCTGTTCCCAGGCCTCCTGGGCCACTGTGACCCAGCCTCACCTCTCGGCCAGCCCTGCACCCAGGGAGACAATGTGGATGTTGCTCATCCTCATAGGGTTCCATTCTCCTGAGAGGATAGGGATGGAACAGAGAAAGGCCTCTGTTCCCTTACATCCCTACCCTCTATTCTGTCTGAAGACCCATGAGGCCTACTGAGCAGGGAGAAGTGTAAGCTCGGAGCACTAACCCTTGACAGCATGAATGGGCTAGTCTGTGGTCATGGGACTGATACTATGAGGACAGGACTGTTTTGTTCATTTGGTGGCCCCGTACCCGGCTCAGGTCGGGGCACATAGCAGGCACCTCCATCATATACAGAGCTTGATAGCAGCTCGTATTTATTGAGTAATTACTATATATCAGGTACTGTTCTCCATGATTTCCAAGTATTAATTCATTTCATTTTCATTGCTAACCCATTTGGTAGGTAATTATTATTCCCGTGTTAAAAATGTTGATGCACAGAGAAGTTAAGAAATTTTCAGTGTAAGCAAAGGAGGTAGATCCCATTCCAAGCAATCCAGCCGCGGGGCCTGGACCTTAACTACTATAGCTCCCTGTCCAGTGGCATACTTATGTCAGGGGTTGCGAACCAGGGCGTGTGGGCCAAATCCAGACCTAAGAATGGACTTTACATTTTAAAAGGATTATTTGGAAAGCGTGGAGAGGAGGAGGGGAAGAAGAATATGTGACGGAGACGGGCATGTAGCCCACAAGCCGAAATTTATTTTCTGGCCCTTTACTGAAGCAGTGTGCTGACCCCTAGCCTAGAGGAGACCATAAAGGGATTTTTGGACCCGTTCCCTGTCTCAAGCTTGCCTTGGTCGGTGTAGCGGGCAGACGAAGTTCCAGAGGTGAGACTGACAAGTAGTGGTCAAGTCTCCAGTTTTCCCAGCACCTAGGAGGCTGAGCCATCTTGGTTCTGTTTCCTTCTCCAGGCTGAGGACATGAACGTCAAGCTGGAAGGGGACACTTCAGTGCGGAAACCAAAGCAGCGGCCACGGCCTGAGCCCCTGATCATCCCCACCAAGGCGGGCACCTTCATTGCCCCTCCCGTCTATTCCAACATCACCCCATACCAGAGCCACCTGCGCTCTCCTGTCCGCCTCGCCGACCACCCCTCTGAGCGGAGCTTTGAGCTGCCCCCCTACACGCCTCCCCCCATCCTCAGCCCTGTGCGGGAGGGCTCCGGCCTCTATTTCAATGCCATCATGTCAACCAGCAGCATCCCAGCCCCTCCTCCCATCACGCCAAAGAGTGCCCATCGCACCCTGCTCCGGTCTAGTGAGTGACACCCCACATTAGGGGCCATGGGGGCAGGGAATGGGCGGGGGGAGGGCAGCGGGCAGGGATGAGACTCTGCTTATAGGGCTGCTGGAGATTGGGCTAAAATACTGTGGTCAAAGGGGTTCCAGTCCCTTCTCTGAGAGAGAAAAGGAGACTGTCCTGGTTCGAGAACATGCAGGGGTGTGGGAGGCGGGTATGAGCCCAACTGCGCAGGTTCAGATCCCAGTTCTACCATTTACTATTATTTGTGCAAGTCGTTCAAACCCTCTCAGCTTCAGTTTCTTCCGTATTTAATTGAAGATCCTAGTAGTATTTGCTTGATGATGAAATTGCCGATCTCAACTCTTCTGGGATCCACAAATACCAGTTTCCTGGCATTCAAACTAATAGCCACCTCGCAGGGTTGCGGGGAGGTTCGTATGCATCAACAGACGTAAAGCACTTAACATCATACCTGGAGCGTCCCGTATGCACTTACTGTCTGGTAGATCCTGTCTCCCGGCTCTCTCAAGCAGTTTTGGCGTAGAGCAGACATTTTGCCTGGCCTGGATGGTGAATTGTTGAAGAATGTTTCCCACTCCACGAAAGGCTCCATTTCCTCTGAAAAAATGGGATAATCCTGCCCCTTAGTGGTGGTGGAGGATTAAGTGGGAGTAAAGGCTACCTGAGGTGGAGGGGTGAGGCCACGCAGTCATGTCATGACGGTAACCTCCAACCCTGACAGCCCTTGGCCTAGCTCTCTGGTGCCCCCTTGTGTCTGTGCAAGAGAAATGACTCACCCTGGGCTGGCTGACCTCCTCCCCTCTCACATATTGTTCAAGCTTCAAAGCTTCTCTCCCTGTCTGGGTTATGCAGGAAAAAGTCACTGTAGAGACCAGACTGGCAGCAGTGAGAGGTCTCCTGTCCATCCAGAAGTGTTTATCGAGTACTTGGGTGTAAAGCGTTGAACTGGGCCTGTGAAGGCTCCAGCAGTGCATGGGACAGCATAGTCTGTTCTAAAGAGAGTACAGGGTCATTAGGGAGTTGACCTGGGAACCTGGGAGACAGAAAAGCAGAGGTTGTGAGCAGAGTGGGAGCAGCAGCCTGCGAGTGAAGCAGACCCTGAGCTCCTGAGCCTGCAGGGACTCCCAGCCTAGGGCCTTAAGACAGCCTTCAAGAGAGGGTGGGGCTAGAGCTGAGCTTCAAGTGGGAAGGGGGTGGGGAGGGTCCACCAGGGTGAGGAAATGAGCGGTACCAAGGCCTTGGAGCTGGGGCGTGCAGGGAGAGCCAGGAGAGCCGACAGTAAGCGGTCTGCTGGATCCGGGGTCCAGGCGAGGGGGTGGTGAGAGGCATAGATGGAAGGGAGACTGCGTGAGCCAGCAGAGTGAGGAGTTCGCGGTTTATCTCAGGCTGCAGAGGGGAGTCAGCCAGGGTTTGGGTTTCAGAGCAAGGGAGTGTCTGGATCCCGTAGGACCTAATATTAGCTCAGGAGAAACTGAGGCAGAGAATCCAGGACAGAAGGGTGGAGAGAAGTATGAAACGGGGATCCCCTTCACCACCGTGCTAGTGTGCCAGAAGTTTCGGTCCCTTGACTAGAGCAAGTACGGCTTAAGGCCGGAGTTAATTCTGTAGTGTGGGAGCTCCTGGGGCAGGGACCCAGCTCTGGGTGGGAGTAGTAGTAGTAGTAGTAATAGCTAATATTTATCAAGGGTGCGGCTCTGCGCGTGACTTATTCAGCCCTCACGTTAACCCTGGGGGGTGGGTAGTAATAGCCCCTTTCAGCAGGCGTGAGAGCAGAAGCAGCCACATGTTTGGCAAAGTCACAGTTAGCCGTCACAGTCTCAGGCTGAGGAGCCAGGATGCAGGGTGCCTGGTTTCCTAGTATGAGTCTCTGTGAGTCACTGCTGTGGCTCTTTGCAAACAGAGCAGCCATGTAGGGTGGGGGTGGGGGGGCGCTTGCTAAAGGGAGGAGGGGACCATTCACCAATGTGCCTTTTGTCCCATAGATAGCGCTGAAGTTACCCCACCTGTCCTCTCTGTGATGGGGGAGGCCACCCCAGTGAGCATCGAGCCGTAAGTACAGCCCTTTTTCTGGCCCGTGGCATGAGGGTGGCCGAGGGGGATCCAGTGCATGTGGGCCCTGTGAGGAAGAGGAGGGTCGTGTGGGGCCCGCAGAGGGCTGAGGGGGCCTCTGAGACTCTGCAGTGGCCTCTGGGCTTTACTGTGTCCAGCCTGCTTCTGTGTGGAAGTCACAGGGGAAGGAAAGGACCAGCTCAGTTTAAATTTCACCTCTGAGGAGAATTAGGGGGATAGTCCAAGAGACTTCTGTGTCTGGAGACCTGGAGCTTCTCCCCTTTCCAGCCTCTGGGCCTTGTCTTTCTGGCCATACCAGGTGCCCTTTGCTAGGCTGTCCTCACAGAAGCCAAATTCCCTTCCACCCAGTTGAGGCCTTACTGTGCTCAGCCTTTGCCAGTTACCCCCTGCACTTTCTCCCACCCCAGCGAGAAGGAGTCCCGGTCACCGCCAGGCAAGGCCTCACTCCCTGTCCTTTCCACCTCTGCAGACGGATCAATGTGGGTTCCCGGTTCCAAGCGGAAATCCCCTCGATGAGGGATCGCGCCCTGGCAGCCGCTGACCCCCACAAGGCTGACTTGGTGTGGCAGCCGTGGGAGAACCTCGAGAGCAGCCGGGAGAAGCAGAGGCAAGGTGAGAGGGGACTGGGACCAGGAGGTGAAGGTGGGCTGTCGGGCAGGTGGGTGGGCTGGGCCCGGAACCTGATTCCTTCTCCTCCCTTCCCACGCTTGCTCCAGTGGAAGACCTGTTGACTGCCGCTTGTTCCAGTATTTTCCCTGGGGCTGGCACCAACCAGGAGCTGGCACTGCATTGTCTGCACGAGTCCAGGGGAGACATCCTGGTGAGACAACGGCCCTGGTGGAGGGAGGGCCCCTCGGGGAGGCCGGCCCAGACCCGTGTCTGCTGACCAGCTGATCTGAGGCTGGCAGGGGGTCTGACCAAGCCATCTTAGTTCCAGAGCCCAGACTTCACGGCACAGGGTCCTCCTGTGTACCCCAGTCTCCAGTTCTGGGTCACTGAGTCCCCACCCTCAGAAAGACCGTCATTGAGGGCTTTCTGCACCTGTGGCTCTCTGTCCTGGGCATCGCATGTTCCCCTCTGAGGAGGCCCATGGCTGAGTTCCTGAGCAGCCCCACCCCCCCACGACATCACCATCCCACCAGACCCCTTGTCCCTCAGCAGCTAAGTGTGTGTGTGGCGGGGGGATTAAGGCTCACCCTACTACTCGGAGGGCTGAAGAGGCCTTCTGAGTTCTGCCCGGCACCTGGGATGCTCCGCCTGCCACCAAGACCTCTGCAGGGCCCTGAGCTTTCCCACTTCCCTTTCAGGAAACGCTGAATAAGCTGCTACTGAAGAAGCCCCTGCGGCCCCATAACCACCCGCTGGCAACGTATCACTACACAGGTGGGCCTGGACCTGCAGCCTCCAGGAGTCTCCGGCATCAGGGGGGCCCAGCTCTGCGCTGAGGCATGGCCCCTGCGGGGGGTGTGTGGCGTGAGAGTGTGGATAAGCCAAGAGCCAAAGAGAAGGAACTGACACCAAGCTGGGGTAGTTCTCAAGGGGCTTCCTGAGCCCTGGAGGCCGAGGGGGAAAGGTGTGGGCTGGTGGGAGCCTGTGCAGGCGGAAAAGTCCGTGGCAAGGTGCAAGGGACAGGTGTCTAGGGGGTGCCGTCCACACCAGCCTCGGGTGCCTGGAACTTAGGCAGTGCCTGGAGCGCCATGTCCCACGCCGGGCACTGTGCTTTAGAAGGGACGGTGACCCGGTGGCGTAAGCACAGCAGCCACTGTCCTCGAACCCCGCTGAACGGTGCCCCTTGCCCAGGCCAGGCAAAGCATCGAGGGTTCCATGGGCTTATGTCATTCAGTCTGTACCATAGCAGGGTGTGGATCTGGCTCTGAATGCCCGTGGGGACCACCGGTGGGTGCCCTCACACCTCTGTGCCAGCTGGGGTCGCCCCCTGCGGTACACACAGCCCCATCCAGCTCACTGCCTCGGCTCCCTTTCTGCCCCGCAGGCTCTGACCAATGGAAGATGGCAGAGAGGAAGCTGTTCAACAAGGGCATTGCTATCTACAAGAAGGACTTCTTCCTGGTACAGAAGCTGGTAAGCTGGGGCTCTGTTTTAGGGGCGGAACTGGCTGCATGATTTGGGGTTCTGTCTCCCAGTGGCGGGCCCGCAGTCCCTTCCCAGGCCCCCTGAGAAAGCCATGAGGGTAATGCCACTCAGTGTCCTCAGAGACACTTCTCCAAACAAGGGGGAACAATTGGGCCTTTCCTCCCCTTGGTTCCAGGTCTCCTTCCCTCAGGTTAGGGTCGTGTGGCCCTGCTCTGGAATCTCGGAGGCCTGAGTGGACAGACCCACCCAGAGAGGTTAGATTTGAGGCAGTGACTTGCCTGGGGGAGAACAGGAAAAGAAGAAGGGCTGCTGGCAGACGTGAGCCATCCCCACAGGGGCTGAGTACTTCAAAAGCCACAATTACATATGGAGGAGAGGTCACCCTAAGAATGAGGGGAACTGAGAGCCAGCAGGGAAGGGACTGTGTGACTGACCTGGGGGGCCACTGCCCCCCCCTTCCTCTCAGACCCAGGGCTTCCTTCCAATAACTCAGCTGAGCAGGTAGAGGAGGCCAAGCCTAGTTTTCCTAGATTGAATTTCTCTTGTCCTCTCCCCATCTTCTTCTGGGAGAAGAAGAGTGCTTTGCTAATCCAAGGACTTGCATCTTTCCAGCAGCCTTGCCTCACAGAATCTGAGCCTTGTGGCCTGCTGAGGCAAGAGGGTTTCCAAGAACGTGTTCTCTCCTCCTGGAACTATACACTGTGCCAGGACAGCTCTGGGGGCCGGGTGCTGAGGAACTCTCCTCAGGGCCCTATTGTGAGGACAGTCAACTTGCTGGGTTTTAGCAACACTGCGTTCCTGGATTGGGCAACATTTCTGCGAAGTACGTGCCTGTGAAATTCACGGTGGGGCCCCTAATGCCATAATGAAAAGAGCAGACCATTAGTCATACAGATGATCAGAGAGAATTGATAGCAAAAGCATAAATAGGATCTAATTAATACATCGTGACTCGGCCATTCCTGAGAGATGGGAGCACAACAGTTTCCTCCTCGGGCACTGAGGACTGTCACTGACCCTTGCGGCTCTGTGGACAGGACTTCCCAGCTCCCTTTGCAGCCCCACAGTAGGCTGAGCAGTCTGGGAGCCTGGGGCAGAAAGGGCAGAGTCAGAGAAAACAGCCTCTGTGTGGGGGAAACCTTCCAGAACCTAACCCCCCGGAGCCAAATGGGAGTGCTAGGATTTCAGAGGCTTGGGAGGCCTGCTGAGGTTGGGAGGCCTGACTCACCTGAGGTTACACAGCCGTTTAGTGGCAGAGTTCAGTTCGGAGGAAGACTTGGGCCTTCTGATTCCTTTTCAGGTTTTCCAGAGCTTTCTTGTTATCTCCCCTGAGTCCCTCTCTGACTTAGGACGTTGACCATTTCTCTAACCTCACTGTCTATTGCTGCTCCCTGGCGGGGAAGGATACTATTGCCCGGCTCAATGAAGGGAGTTTGTGTTACCACGTCTGGGCTGGCTCTGAGTGTGGATGGTGTCCAGACTGTTTTCAACCTGGCTTTTTATTTTGAAAAATTTCAAACTTAGAGCAACATTGAAAACATAGCACAGTGAACAGCCACGTATCCCTCACTTACATTTCCCAGTTGTTACTGTTTGCCACGCTTGCTTTCTCTCTCTTTTTTTGTCGATACATACATTTATATACATTCTGTTTCCTCTTCCTCTGTTTTAACTAATCATTAAAAGTAAGTTACAGGGGCGCCTGGGTGGCTCAGTGGGTTAAGCCGCTGCCTTCGGCTCAGGTCATGATCCCAGGTCCTGGGTTCGAGCCCCACATCGGGCTTTCTGCTCAGCAGGGAGCCTGCTTCCTCCTCTCTCCCTGCCAGCCTCTCTGCCTACCTGTGATTTCTCTCTGTCAAATAAATAAATAAAAATAAAATCTTAAAAAAAAAAAAAAGTAACAGACATCGTGATGCTTGATCCAAATATTACTTAAAAATAAGGATATTCTTAAAAAATGAAAATTTAAAAAAATAAGGATATTCTTTCGCAAAACCACAATACCATCCTTATACCTAAGAAATTGAAGCTGATACAGTAATACGCTCTAATATGCAATCCCTATTCAGGTCTCTCCCAATGTCCTCATGTTGCTTTTTAGCTTTTTAGCCTTCCCCCCCCCCCTTTTAATAGTGCTGAAGCATTGGTCAGCGGTTTATTCTGAATAGGCATTAGAGAAATGGTTGTCTTTCCTGGGTTTCTTGGGTTTAGGATTTGCTGCGGCTGAGGGGGGACATGCATGGATGGGAAAGACTGGAGTATCCCCAGGCAGGGGAGCTAAACCAGGAGCTCTGACCTCGTTTTGTCTTCCAACCAGATCCAGACCAAGACGGTGGCCCAGTGTGTGGAGTTCTATTATACCTACAAGAAGCAGGTGAAAATTGGCCGCAATGGGACGCTAACCTTCGGGGATGTGGATATAAGTGATGAGAAGTCGGCCCAGGAAGAGGTTGAAGTGGATATTAAGGTGACTCCCTTCCCAAGCCTCAGCTGCTTTGAGCCTTGACTTGTGTCTGGGGCGAGGGGCTGAGTTGGGAGCCTGAGGCCAAGCTCTCTGGAAGTCCCTGGAGGGTAGAGAGAGGAAGGCAGTGTCCCTGACCGCCCCAGGGAGCTAATATCCTGGGCACTGGACCTGGACCTTTAGGTTCCCCTCTCTGTCTACCAGGGTCATGGGAATAATAGATTTGTCAGTGCAGAACCTCGGGAGTTTTCCCACAGTGCTTGGACCAGCCCTGACTTACTGTCCCCTCATGGCAAATCTCTAACCCTGTTGCCCAGCTATGCAGCACTGCTACTGATTGTGTCACTATCACACGCCACCTGTGCTACTACTTCATATTTTTCTTTCAGTCAACTCATTTCTTACTCAGAAGAGAAACACTGTATCACAGTCCTAGAAAACCAGTATTGTTGCCATAGAAGGTACACTAAAAATAAATAGATAATGAAAATCAAACAGTGTTATTAAATTCTGGGTAGATACTCTTACCTGCCAAGGCTCCGAGTCTCGGGCCTGATCTCTGTTTAATGAAATTTGGAGAAGTATAAGAGACACGTTAAGACCCGACTCAAAACTTTGTCCTTGACACAGTCGGGATTGAAAGAAAATTGAAGAGCGGATGTTATTTAATTCTCTGCCCATGTATCCACCTGACATCATCTTGGGGTTCAAAGTCCACACTTGCTGACATGCTGCACTAAGGAGAGATTGTTTTGGTCCCCATTGTGCAGGTGGAAAGTGGGCTCAGGTCCCGAAAGCATGACAGAGGTGGTTTAGGATTGCAGCTAAGGCTGCTGCCTGGCCCCACCAGACTGCCTTGCTGAAGGGTGTGTCTTGGACTGGCCTGCCCTTTCCCTGCCTTTAATTTAGTCTCAAGGGCTTGGTCTCTTCCTGAGGGCCTCCGGGGCTCAAGACTCCATCGTCCTTCCTAGGTAGACCAGAGGGGGCAGGAAATGGAGTTGTAGCACAGGAGGCCGGGCAGGGCCAGGCAAGCAGGACGATCAGGGGCTAGTGGCCTCTGGCTGGGTCAGAATCCGGGTAGTACGGCTGTGTAACCGTGCTCCAGGCTCACTGCCCTTGGTCTTGTCCCCTGTAGACTTCCCAGAAGTTCCCTAGGGTGCCTCCTCCCAGAAGAGAGTCTCCAGGTGAAGAGAGGCTGGAGCCCAAGAGGGAAGTAAAGGAGACCAGGAAGGAGGGAGAGGAGGAAGTGCCAGAGATCCCGGAGAAGGGAGAGCAGGAAGAGGGGCGAGAGCGAAGCCGGAGGGCGGCGGCTGTCAAAGCCACACAGACACTACAGGCCAATGAGTCGGTAAGTGTGACCTCCGCTGGAGGAGTCCAGGGCCAGGAGGAGGGCTGGAGCTGAGCCTGGAGGTGTGGGAGGGAGGGCAGAACAGGAACAAGGTGATGGCAATCATCGATCATCATTGCCACAGCAGGATATGTTCTAAGTACTTTATGCTTTTAATTCCTTTAATTCTCATAACCCTGTGCGGTAGGTACTGTCATTATTCCCATTTTACAGATGAGGAAATTGAGGCCCCTGGGTAAGATAGCTAGTAGGCAGCCAGACTCCAAAGTCTGCTATTAATTTTTATAGTATATTGTGTCTGGATCTGAGACTCAAGAAGAAAGCTATGGGAAGACCTTAAAGGCATGTGGGACGGTGGGGAGGCATTTATGAGTTGTAGGTCAGGCAGACTCCCCCTGAGTGAGCTGTGTCCCCACCAAGAATATCTGACAAGAACAAGCTGAGACCGTGAGAACGGCCCTTCACATGTGTTCTCCGCACGATGCCCTCCTGCCCATTATTTCTCGTTGATTCCTCACGGTAACCCCATAAAGTGTTAACCCGTACCTGGAAGATAGAGGACACTGGGTTCAGAGATGCTGAGTAACTTGCCCGTGATTCTCATAATGAGGCCCCGTCCACTCTGTCGCAGACCAAGAAGCAGGATGTACCAGCCAGAGGTGTTCCTTGTCAGGGAGAGGCGCCCCCAAAGAGAGTAGGGATGGGAAGGGCCTATTAGGGAACTACTGTGAGAGTTAAAAAAAAAAAAAAACAAAACTGACAAAAAACAAGTATGTTGTACACTTGTGCTTTCAGCCCAGACGGCAGACTCGCAGCTGTCTCCTCCCTTTGGAGACTTGGCTGCGCTCCTTCTCCGGGTGCTGTGCTCTGTGCACAAGCTGCATGGAGTTCTGCTGACTTCTGTGAATACTTCCCTGTGAGGGTCAGCCCGTGCACAGACATGACTCTCGATGGCCATCTGAGGCTTCCCTGACTCAGGGCCCATGATTCTATGTCCTGAGCAGCACCTCGCCAGCTCTGTGCCACGGTCCTCTGCTCTCCATCGTCTGCTCGCCTGCTTCGTATTTCCCTCAGTGGCTCCCGTTGTCCGTCCCGTTCACTAGACTGTGAGCTCTCTGACAGCAGGGGTTCCTGTCTGTCACCTCTGTATCCCCAGCACCTGGCATAGGCGCGTGGACTTGCATCTCATTTATGGAATTCAGGCACGAATGAATGGGCTAAATGACTGCAGACGTGCAGACATCATTAATGGAGACATCTAGGCCTCCCCATCAGGTAGATGCATGGGGAAGTCCTGTGGCAGCTAGGGCTGTCCCACAGAACAGCTGTACCAACAGCTTTGTAAAGATTGAGTTGGCCATGGGGCGTTTGCACGGCTCAGCTGTTAAAGCGGCTGCCTTCGGCACAGGTCATGATCCCCAGGGTCCTGGGATCGAGCCCCACATCAGGCTTCCTGTTCAGTGGTGGGTCTGCTTCTCCCTCTCCCACTCCCCCTGCTTGTGTTCCCTCTCTTGCTGTCTCTCTCTCTGTCAAATAAATAAAAATGTAAAAATCCTTGGGCAGGGGGCGGGGGGGGGGGGGAAGAGTTGGCCAAAGACTGGAATCAGCTGCCAAAAAGAGGTGAGTCCGTTGTCACTGAAAAGATTCAAGTAGATTCTAGAAGGCCATTTGGCAGGAGCGTAGGACCTTCAAGAGCCCTCTGTTCCCTGCGATGCTAGAATTCAGGAAACTCTCTTTCCCAGTCTCACCTGTCCTTGTCTGATCCTCTCCAGGCCAATGACGTCCTCATCCTCCGGAGCCATGAATCCAATGCCCCTGGGTCTGCTGGTGGCCAGGCCTCAGAGAAGCCAAGGGAGGGCGCTGGGAAGTCACGGAGGGCACTACCTTTTTCAGAGAAGAAGAAAAAACCGGAGACATTTAACAAGACCCAAAATCAGGAGAACACTTTCCCTTGTAAAAAATGTGGCAGGTAAGATGGTGGGCCCTGCCTCCCCTGGGACCTAGCAGAGTGGCCACCCCTGGGGAAGGCAGGGAAAGCGGCTTTCCAGGGGAAAGGGCAGAGGTAGTGGGAGCTCTCGCCTTGCTTTCTGATTGGCAACGAGGGTTTCTAGGGCAGTGATGTCACCTGGCGGCTCTGAGGAGAGGGATGATGGTGCTCAGTCAGGAACCCATCTCTCCCCTCGAATAGGGGTGGGAGTGAGTGGGCCGTGTGGCCGGAGCCCATCAGGCAGGGCCGGGGCACCCCGGTGGGGTGCGCGTTCGCACACTGCACAAACACACGCGTGCACGCGCGCTGTCGGGCCTGGTGGTTTCGGGGAGTGGGGCCGGCCGTCTGATTTGAGCCCCTCCTGCCCGGCCGCAGGGTGTTCTACAAGGTGAAGAGCCGCAGCGCCCACATGAAGAGCCACGCCGAGCAGGAGAAGAAGGCCGCCGCGCTGAGGCAGAAGGAGAAGGAAGCGGCGGCTGCTGCGGCCACCGCAGCCGCCAACTCTCCCCACCAGCCGGCCCTGCGCGAGGAGAGCGGCGCGGGGGAGCGGGGCTGACGGCCCGGGGTGGGGGTGCCCGGCCGAGAGGGCGCCCCGCGGCCGGCCCGAGCTCCTGCAGCCCCCAGGGGCAGCCAGAGGGAGCGCCGAGAGACGGCGCGGACTCCGCTCTGCAAAACGAGACAATAAACGGCTCTGTTAGTTATCAAAGGCCCAGGAGCAGTCTTCAGGGCTACAGGATCCAGTTCTCTCCTGGAACCGAAGGTCCCCGCCTGCAGGGGCTGCCCCTCGGGAGGGGCGCCACTGCCGCCACCGCCGCCGCCACCCACACCGGGACCTCTGCCACCGCGCAGCCTCTTCAGTTCCTCTTTGTGTGTCCCCGCCACCACACCCCCACCCCCACCCCTTCGGTCCGGTCGGTCGTGGAGAGCCTGGCAGGGTGGTTCCCCTCCCCGAGGATGTCAGAGGTGGCACTGGTCCTGCCCCCAAGGCCCCGGCAAAAGGGACTCCCCTGGAGGGAGTGTGGCCGTCCTCGCTGAGAGGGAGCTCAGCCTGGTACCCGTGCTGTCTGTATGACAATGGCCAGGCCTACGCCTCTCCAGTGACCCAGTCCTCCGGCCACCTCCTCTGGGAGGAAAGCTGCCGGAATGCCTAGAGGTCAGAGGACAGGTGCCTGTCCCTTTGCTGCTGGCCCGCAGCCTGCTGGGGCTGAACAGTTTCTCGAATGGGGGTGGGGTGGGGGTGGGGCAGCGTTCCTCTCCGGAGCCGCCGGGAGGGCTAGGAAGGGTGCAGAGAGTGGAAGCTGCGGGACTGGGCTGGAGGGAGCTCTTTGATAGACCTTGGCTCTTCCTGCTTCCCACCTTTTTGCCAAACACCTTTGGGCCCTGGAGGCTGCAAAGGGAGCTTATCCGGGGCCCAGCCTGCTCCCCCTCGGTGTGAGTTCCTTCCCTGCCTCTTTCCTGCCCTTGGCAGCTCCCCTCTATTCCCATCCCATCTGGTCTAGCGCAGCCCCCAGTCCTGCATGCTGGAGATTTCTGGATCCTTCCCTGGGAGGGGGAGGTCTCCTAACCAGATTGGACAGGAGCCTTCATTCCTTGACTTGTGTCATTTGGGAGCTATTTATTTATTCGTAATATTTAATTTTTAACATCCTCTCAGGGACCAGGGGCCTCCTGCTTTACAGAGGCCCAAGTGCATTTATCCCAAAACAAGGCACCTTCTTGGCATCCTCAACCCCCCCCCCCCCCCCCCCCCCCCCCGCCCCATTCCTAAGACCCTAAGGTCCCTCACCTCATTGCTCTGGAAGCTCTTGCCATTAGGAGTGATAGTAGCACTGAAAGAGGGTAGAACGGTGTAAGGTGTCACCAAAGCCACACAAAGACTAGCAGAAGCAAGGGAGATCAAAGGCAGTTCTTAATTGCTACCTCTTCTCTAGCTGTATTTTCAAGTTGCCTGAGGGGATTGGCTGGAAGCCAGGATTCTGGCCTTTGTTTCTGGCTTGACTGAAGCCATATTTGGCATGGAGTCACTGAAGTGAAGGGCTGGAAGTTTCCAGGGGCCCCAGCACTTGCCAGTCCTATAGGAGGGCTGAGTTACTTTTCTGATCTTGTTATTCAGCCTTAGTTGTGTTAAAAGTTACAAGTGAATGCAAGTATATGACAGGTCAGCAGGTTAGGAAGGAGCTAAAAATTCTGCCACTCTCCTTATGAGATAGCCAAAAGGCGCCTTGTCTGATAGGGAGTGGGGAGGGAGTTTCTTTCTAAACTATGCACTAACAGGTGTTTTTCAGCATTCATTTATGCATTAATATGGTTCTTCAGGACCCCAGCGATGGGAGTAACAAAATTCTTCTCCCTGCCAGACTCCAGGAAGCTACCTAGATCTTCAAGTTCCCAGTTAATTTCCCCCAAAGGCTTCTTCAAGGTCCCAAGACTGCGAAAATCTGGTATACCCTCCGGAAACGGGAAGGTGGCAAATTCAGGCTGTCTTCTCAATCACTTGTGTAATAAGAGTGCCTTCGCAGCTTCGCCCCAAAGTGCTACTTATGTTTCCCGAGGTTTTTTCTATTTCAGTAGTAGTTCGTTTCAGGCCCCTCTGTAGACACATGGTAAGAGGAAACCTGCTTCCTTGAGAGTGATTCTCCTCTTCTAAGCTCATAGAAACCAGACTGGGTAAATGTTGGTGGAGAAAATCAAGCTGGTACCTCTGTATTAATTCCACCAGACACTGTATTTTAGGAGGGCTCGTGCTCCATGATGGAGTCCTATCTAGAATATTTGGTGAAAGTTAAAACGTGTAGCGGGCAAATGCCATTGTTGCAAGTGATCTGCGAACAAAGTAGGTGCAGCCCGTAGGAGTCGGGACAGGTATATCCTTTATGGTGCTTTCTCGCTGTGAACACAATCGGCTCGTCTTCTGTTAATTCTTTTTCTTACTGTCTTCTATTCAGAGCTGTTTGCTTTAAGAAGTTAAATGACAAACACCTCCGGCTTTCTGATGCCTTCCCCACACCATCTCCCATATCCATCTTCCAGTCTCCATCCACACTTAGCTAAGGGCATGAAACTAACCTAGTGCCTGTGTTCCAGACCATTTCTGAGGTCTCTTACCCACCCAAGGAGACTGTGCTCCAGCACACTGTCCTCCATGCCTTCAGCAGCCCCCCTCACAGCTAAGGTACACCCTCATCCCTTCTGCCACCCCCTCTACCCCTGACAGAGGTTGTATGTTGCTTATGTCTAAAGAGATCCCCTATATTTAACTGCCTCAGTGACCTGACCTCTTTCTTCTCATGTGCCAGATGTTAAGATGAAGGAGGAATACAACACATACTCAAGCCTCAGCTATTTAAATATATTTTCCCTGGGGCTTTTTTCGAATGGTATTTATTACCAGACTGGCAAGCCTAACTCCTTAGGTTTACAGGAAGTATGCATATTTTTATAAAACAATTGTATGTCCTCCCCATATTTTGCTGTGTTAATATTTGCCTCTAACAGTTTGCAGCTGTTTCAACTTTCCCTCATTTGTCTCTAAGTTG
Source organism: Lutra lutra (assembly GCF_902655055.1). Taxonomy (NCBI): domain Eukaryota; kingdom Metazoa; phylum Chordata; class Mammalia; order Carnivora; family Mustelidae; genus Lutra; species Lutra lutra. Next base: position 133,356,053 of record NC_062284.1, read on the forward strand.
AAGGCCTTGTTTGGAGGGGACAGCACAGGAACAGCCTTGACAGTCTGTAATTATTGTACAAATATTTTAATAGCATATAAATAAGTATATTCCTTTTATTTTGGAAAAAAAATGATCAGACACTGCCTTTTGTGTGTTTGCTGCCTGTGGCACCCTTTTTTAAAAAGACTGTTACATATTAAAATAGTGTATATATATATATATAAATATTACCTCTTTTGCTGTACAGTTGTGATAGACCAGACTGAAGATTTTATTTTTTGTGTGCTTTTTATAAAAAAGAAAAAATAACACACTAAAGTAAATCTTGCGGATGTGATTGTAATGTACCTATGTAACTTATTTACTTTTGAATGTTCTTCTGTATCTTTAAACCTTTTATTAAATAAGGTTTTAAAAATTCAGAGTTGAATTCTGTGTTCTTTTGGGGAGATTTTCACCACCCGGGATTGAGGTTGGGTGGCCCCGTTTTGCTTGCAGGGGATTACTTGACAGATTTGAACCATAAAGATTCCCTTTTATCACCTCTTTGTCAAACGATGCCAGGACGGGAAAAACAAGCTAGCGTTTGCCTGGCTACAAAGATTCCTGAAAAGACAGATATTTTTACAAAATTTTAGACAAGGAAAAGCCTCAACTCAGTGTCTCACACAAAAATATGTACAAGGCACACTTCCCACGTGTTAGTTTCGTGGAGATGAAGTACGGAGCGTGCAGACGGCAATCAGGTGGCACAAGCGAAGCCGCGGCGCTCAAGACGGTATTTTTCCTACGCAGCGGTAGGCCAGTCTGCCTTGACGGACGTCACCTTCACTCCACTCCTGAATTTTCTTTTAAACACGGTGCTTTGTTTACAAAAAAAAAAAAAATTATGGAAAATGTGAAAAAGGAAATGCGCCTTCAGAGTAAGCAGTGCCCGGAGCGCCTCGCTAGCACCATGGCAACCGCTCGACCCCCGCCAACTGCGGGAGCGCGCGGAACTCGCGTCCTCAAGGCCGCCGTTGCCATGGCTACGCTCAGCCGCGGGGGCGGGACCTGGCGGAAAGGCTCTCCCGGAGCCGGCCCCGCCCCCCACTGCGGCAGGAACGCCTCCGAGGGCTGCGGGTCGGACGACCTGGTGGCCGAGCTGCGCCACACCGCCGCAGCCGGTTGCAACCGGCGCAGGGCTGCCCCTGCCCGCCCCTGCCTCCGCCGCCTGCAGTGTCGTTTCCCCGGCCTTCTGGCGAGTCCTGTCCCTGGCCTGTGTCCTCCGTCCTCAGACGCCCTCGCCGCCTGGAGCCATTACCGCGTCTGCAAGGAAGCCGCTTGCGGGCTGGCCTTGCCGCCGCCGCCGCCGCCGAGACCTCAGAACTGTCTATTCCTTCGGGGACGACACAGCCTTCGTCTGCAAAGCAGCCGCTCTTCCGCCTGAAGGCCGACCTCCGACCGCGAACGCCGCTGGATCGTCTCCCGGGAGGTGCAGCGGGTGCCCCGCGTCCCGGCTGCAGGGAGAAGGCGGCCACGCCCCGCGGCCACACCCCGGGTCCCCTCCAGCCCCGCGGTTCCAGCCTTGGCCACCCGCCCTCGCTCCTCGCCTTCTTCGCCGCGACGCGACCCCCTGCCTGCGCGTGGAGACCCCGGCTGCGGACCCCGACCGGAGACGCAAGGTGGCGGCGGACGCGTGACCGACTGCCTCAGCCTCCCCGAGGCTTCGCTCCGAGAACGAGCCGACGGACTGACTTGGGGGGCGGGCAGCGAAGGGACAAGAGCAGGAGTCTGGTGTCATTTGTTAATTGTGATCGCGTGAAGCTTGCCTCCCTCGGGCATATTGGGGCGAGTGTTGGCAGCTGTTCTGAGTCCTAGAGCACAGGCAGACACAGCCTAATCCGTATTTATAGAATTGGGGCCCGTGAGAGTTGGGAAAATGGCGATGACACTGTTGGAGGACTGGTGCAGGGGGATGGATGTGAACTCCCAGAGAGCCCTGCTGGTCTGGGGGATCCCAGTGAACTGTGATGAGGCTGAAATCGAAGAGACCCTCCAGGCTGCGATGCCCCAGGTGCCCTATCGAGTGCTTGGGAGAATGTTTTGGAGGGAAGAGAATGCGAAAGCAGCCTTGTTAGAGCTCACTGGCGCTGTCGATTACGCCGCGATCCCCAGGGAGATGCCGGGGAAAGGAGGGGTCTGGAAAGTGGTCTTTAAACCCCCGACTTCCGATGCTGAGTTTTTAGAAAGGTTGCACCTCTTCCTAGCGAGAGAGGGGTGGACCGTGCAAGATGTTGCCCGCGTCCTTGGCTTTCAGAACCCCGCTCCGGCCCCAGGCCCAGATATGCCAGCAGAGATGCTAAACTATATTTTGGATAACGTTATTCAGCCTCTTGTTGAGTCCATATGGTACAAGAAGCTGACGCTGTTCTCGGGGAGGGACATCCCGGGGCCTGGGGAGGAGACCTTTGATCCCTGGCTGGAACACACTCATGAGGTCTTAGAGGAGTGGCAGGTGTCTGATTTAGAAAAGAGGCGGCGACTGATGGAGAGTCTTAGAGGCCCTGCCGCTGATGTCATCCGCATCCTCAAGACCAACAACCCTTCCATAACCACTGCCGAATGCCTGAAGGCGCTCGAGCAGGTGTTTGGCAGCGTGGAGAGCTCTAGGGACGCGCAGGTCAGATTTCTGAACACTTACCAGAACCCGGGAGAGAAGTTGTCTGCCTATGTCATTCGTCTGGAGCCTCTTCTGCAGAAGGTGGTGGAGAAGGGGGCCATAGATAAAGATAACGTGAACCAGGCCCGCCTGGAGCAGGTCATTGCAGGCGCCAACCACAGCGGGGCCATCCGAAGGCAGCTGTGGCTGACGGGGGCTGGGGAAGGGCCTGCCCCCAACCTCTTCCAGCTGCTGGTGCAGATCCGGGAGGAGGAGGCCAAGGAGGAGGAGGAGGAGGCTGAGGTCGCCCTCCTGCAGTTAGGCCTGGAGGGGCACTTCTGAGGCCCAGGAGTGGGGCTGTAGTGCAGATGTAGATCACAGCCGATTTCCTTGTCTCTGTGCTGTCTTACAGGTGTGTCTCTTAGTTGTAAAGACTTCGCCATGTTCTCTTGTTTTGGGGGGGGGCGGGGGGAGTCAGGCCTGGGTATTCGTGTAACATTAGTACCGCCTCGCCAGTGAGCACCCCTCGCTGCTCCAACGGAGTGGTACTGGCTGCAGTGCGAGTACAGACCTGTCCGCAGGTGCTCAGTGCAAGCTGTCCTTGTGGCAAACTTCAGTTGTAAAAAAACATGTGAATTCGTGACACTTCCCATTGAGGCAATTAAATGTGAAATTGCATGTTCAGATGTTCAGCGCAGGGCCTGGCAAACACGAGAAGTGTTCAGTAAATACAGGAGCTGTTGTTAACTAATACCGTGAGTAGTTTTTTGTGTTTACAGTAAATTGCTCCTCATTTACATTAATGGAAAGAAATGTGACTTAATTAGATGCTATTTAGTTATTCAAACAAAGCGAATTTCTTTTCATCTTGAAACATCTGGATCAGTTTAATTGAAGAGTATTCTGAGACTATGGAATGGGGTGTTAGAAAAATATTGCAGTTCTAGAATTATGTAAATCAGTTTTTCTCTGTACAAGATACAGATATAAATTGCATGGGGAGGCTAATAAGAACCGGTTACAGTATCTGTTCCCCCATTTCAAATATTTGTCATTGAATAGTAGTTCTTGTTCATGCTAAGTGTTCTAAATTCGAAGTTATCAAAATACATGTAAATGAATAAAAGAATTTAAAAAATTCTGTTGTCTTTTCTGACATGTATACAAAATTTCATTGTAATTAAGCTCTATATTCTCTTAGGAAGACTTCCCCATGTCACTAAAAAATAAAAAAAAAATCAAACCAGTTACTTTAAGCTTTGTAGCATACTATGTAAGTTTAAATTGCAGAACTTTTTGATGTATTCCATTTTTGCACGTTTTCTACCAGGCAAATGTTAGAAGGCTAAATAGACATAAGTAAATACTAACTATATAATGTTAAGAAATCCCGAAATGAGGCTCAGGATGTTATCTAGCAATGCTTTTTCTCTCCTTTTAAATACCTTTTCAGCTAAAAATGTTTTGCTACAGGAATAATTCCTCATACCTGTTTAAAATGAATGTTTCAGATTTATAGCAGCCCTTCTATATGAAAATGGTATAAACAGGGACAGTTTAAAAACATGTTTGACTGCAGAGAATCAGTGACTGAAGATGTTTTGTCTTGAGATCCCAATAAATCCAGAAATGGTTACATGAACATAAGAGTTCAGTGGGGTTTTCCCCTAGTAACAAGGCTTTAAAATTATAGCCAATCTATTTAACAATCATAAGGCAAAAATTATTTATAAAGGCTAATACTAGTATACAGTCTAACAGATTTTTCTGTACACTCACTTAGGTCCTCATCTGCCATGTCAGGTCTGTTCCACACTCACAGTCTTCTCTCCAGAGATCTCCACATATTTGACCCTCACAACAGATACCGAGTCTTTGCTTCCCCCACCAAACATGGCCTCATTCCTCCACTCCCCAACTCATTCCCATCACCCTGGCGGCATGGCACTGGGTACACGCACCCCACTTACTTCTTAGAATCTTACCTGTACACACACATCCACTCCCACCTCCCCCGCAGCACTCCATCGTATCGCACCCCCATGCATACACTGCAGCAGTCTCCACCCCAACCATACGTTCCATCTCTCCACACATACACACACGTGCTCCCACTGCCGCTTCACACCAACTGGCCACCACACGTATACACACATTCTTACCCACACACACTACATTCATAACAAAAATAGTTCATTTTTTTCACCCAATGTTGCAGGCATCCTTCTACGTCTGTACATAGGGATACATCTTCTTACAGCTGCAGAGTTGACTAAATTTTAGAAAGGAGGGTTACACTTAGGATTCTTTTATTATATATAACAATTATATATCTACATATACATACATATATATTTAATACAATACATATAACGGTATACATGTCAGGATTCTAGACATCCACCCTTTAGTCTAGAAAATAATGAACTAAAAGTAATGAGCTGTTTCAAATCTGAATTAAGGTTTCTCTTTATAGGCTCAGAAACTAAAATCTGCTTTTTAAAGGAGGATAGCAGCAAGAAACATCCTTAAAACCAAAGAACTGTGGAATAAAGAAGTAGAAACTGCACTACAGTACCATTCTGAGACCAAAATTATATTCAGCCGATAGCGCAGAATACGTGCTGAGACAGCATATAATGTTACGGCCATACCTAGGCTCTTCCCTATTTCTTATGTATCACAAAGGGGCTGGCCAATGTAAGGTTATTCCAGACCACACATCAGGGGCCTGTTAACCAATCTTAACCTCCTATACCACTAGTGAGGAGAAGACTAGGACTTGTCACATGCAGTAGTAACTTGCTGTCTTGGGAAGCACTCTTTCCAGGCTACTAATCATTGAAACGGTGCCCAGAGAACTTATGGTGAAGTCTTACAAAACTGGGAGAGGAGACTGCCATTGGTGGTGAACTATAGGGGGAAAAAAAAGCATAAAGAAATGAGTCAATCTCTCCCCCACTTCTCTCATACACACGCACACAAGCTGTGTGGAATGTTTGATCCAAAGACCAAATTTCTTCAGAATTGAATGTCATTGGAAGTTCATGTCATTGCTCTGTACTAGCTAAAACTAATGGGTCATATAACCAAAAAAGATACAAATTATTTTTTTTATAAAATAACACAATTTATTACTATTTTAAAACATGTCTCACAAAATAACATTCAGAAACTCAACATTTCTAAATAATTTAACACAATAAGTTTAGTCATAAAGTCATGCTACAAAATTCCTGCATATAAAAGATTATTACCAAAGTATTAATAGATGTTAAAATGTTCTTCAGAATGGAGTTGGTTCTAGAAGCCAAAGATTCTGGAATGATACTCGTTATCACGACTGACACCCTGGGAGAAGTAGCTAGCTATATGTGTATTCTCCATAGCTACTGACTCACCAGTCCTGATGGAATTGATCCCTCTAGGCGATAGCACCTCAGAGGCAGGTACCCTGTGACAGATCCAAGAAGCAAAGAACTTCCCGCCCTTGTAACACGAGCCACAACTTAATTTAACCAACATCTAAATTAATTTTGCAAATCTAGATGTGGGAAAGATAACTCACGAAGTTTCTATTCTGAGAGCATTCTACTTGACACATTCCCCAGAGGGACGACTGTCAATGTAGCAGATGTGGGAGAGGACACCAATGAGGGACACAGGGAAATCCTGACTCTGATCATGTCAACAGACAACTACTGCGCAGGTGGGCTTAGAACGAGCAAGGACGAAGTTGGATTCTCCAATATCCACGTGCAGGCTAGGTATTTACCTATCTGCCCTTTGGGAGTACTTTCCACCAACATCCAGTTTATAATTTTAAAGTGCAAATCTACTGCAAAATAGTTCATTCTCCCCCACTTCCTTGTTAAATTTGCTGGATCAGAATTTGGTTGGCTGGTTCCCCTCTATTTTAGCCCAATATGGGAAATTTACTAGAATCCAGTTATGACTTCTCCAAGTGGCAAGAGAAAGTTTAGATAGTTTAGAAAAAAAGTAAGACTCTGTCTCATTTTTTTTTCTTTCAGTTTTCTTCCTTTGTAGTCATTAGCTTATAAAAAGGCAGGGATAGAGATTTAGATGTGGGATTTCTAAAAGTTCAGTGATTTTTTTTTTTAAAACACACCCTTTTTTTAATTGCACCTATTTTATGGTTTTACAAAAACAAAAACCAAAACCTCATGCCGGAGTGAAGATAAAGGAATACGGTCAAGTTAGCTGTGACGGAAGCACCAAATCCATTACACCGAATCTTATTAAAGTATTTAATTTTTCACAGACCCATTAAGCCACCTAAATAAAGAAAATGTGTGCCAAGGGAATTAATTTCAGTTAAAGAATAACTTTCATTTCAGCAGTTAGTTTCCTCCCTTTACCAATACTTACAAAGTAAGGTCTTCACAAACTGACAGACTGCAGTCAGAGAGACACTAACTACTCATATGATCGATACTTTGACACTCCTCCTCCCCAACACACATCAATTTTTAAAAAGTTAATGATTAAATCCAACCTTTCTAGACCCTACACTTCTTCCATTTAATCTTAAGAAAAACCCAGGTAGAAGATTCTGGGTCAGAGAGATAAACAATCTTCCATTCCACTTACACATCACCGATTTTGAGAATAAGTCAACAGTTAAGATTCATTTCTTATTCTCTGTTACTCTACTTCAGACCACTGGTAAAAGGTATAAGAAGAAGCATCTATTCAAGCCAAAATTTCTTTTTCCTCACAAGAACCACATTTAAGTATCTTATAACTATACCGAGTTAGTGACCAACTATCATGATCAGACATTCCTCTGATCACATTCAAAATTGGTGTCTATACCAGCTAACTTTCACATCTGATTGCCAAATTTTGCCAAATTTTATATAATACTTTTCTGTATTTAATGACTGCTACAGTCTGGAAAATTCTATGCATTAGTGGACAATGAAGGAACATTTAAAGAATGAACACTTAAAAGAATGACCCATTTTCTAAAAGTACACTCAAAAAGTTCAACTTTAGAGATAAAGAAAAATCTACCATAAAGTTGAGTTCTGTTAGAGTAAGAGAGAGGTAGGTTAATAATTACTGTCCTAAGAAAAGCAAGAGTGCTAAGAAATAGAAGTTGAGACCCTGCTGAAAAATATAAGTTGAACCTTCCAGCCCTGAGTTTCTAGTGTTATATGAAAATTATTAAAATGACCATTACCAAAGAGGAAAACACCAAGGAACATTTTCGTTCCACCCATGATTATTAAATACGACACCTTCTCGCATATAATAACTCAGGTGGCATATGTGACTACGGAGTGAAAATAATGCACCCTGGACAAAAGGAATATTAGTATAAAGCACTGGTTCTTCACCAGGGGCAGATTTGCTCCTATGCCCCTGCCAGAAGGGACAGATGGTAATGTCTGAAGACATTTGTGGTTGTTACAACTAAGCAGGGGGTTCTACTGGCATCTAATGAGGAGAAGCCAGATATGTTGTTAAACATCCTGTAATACACAGGACAATATCATCCAACCCAACATGTTAATAGGGCCAAGACTGAGAAACTCTGATTTAAAGGAATAAAATCCTATGAACAGAGAACACAAAAACCTTTCAAGGTCTTGACCAGGTAATATACCCATAAGCTTAGAGTTAGGGAACACAGAAAAGTTGAATTCTTTGTAGACTAAAATCAAGTTACCTGTGAAAAATTAAAATACTGAACTGATTTTAGAGCTCTACCATCATTATGAGAATAGAAGAAATTTAAATGAGCCACTAAAATGGCATAATGCTTTAAACCAGGAGCACAGAGAGAAGCCATTCCAAGTAGGTCAAGTATCTAATCCATAAACCAAAGGGATTTAATATCAGCTAAATTTGCAACAGTAAAGGATGATTTAAGGAATGATTGGAGAGAATGTTCAGAACGTACTCCTACATCCTATCTTCCATTTTCTAATGGCATGGATTCTGGTTTTAACTCCATGAAAAGGATGCACAGAAGTCATTCAAATATTTGCTGAAACTAAATATGAATTTTGTGTGAAATGGACACAGAAAAGCACCTTTCATTTCTTTGAGAACTATTAGTGATTGAAGACATTAAGAAACAAGGAGAAGCAGAGAAAATTAGTTTCTATATTATAAAATTCAGAAAACCACACATCAACACTGTAAGCCATTTTACAGATTCAATATGAAGTCATCCCTTCCTATTACATTCACTTCCAGAGTAACTTTTGAAAATATATCCATACATCGTAAAATGGCTTCGAGCTTGCCTACTGGGTGAAGTGTAAACTACAACCAAAGAAGATCGTCTTCCCTCCTAGTTTGGGGGACTTAAAAATCACCATGGGGAATACTCATTGTCTACAGTTCACAAAAGAAGTACCCAAAGGCTTTGAATGTATAAGCCAGAGTAAAGATTTCTTCCTGTCAGATTATGAGGAAGAACAAAAAGGAAGCTAAAAAAAGTGTTGGACTCATTTTTCCTCTTGCTGTTTATACTTAGTATTGATTGTCAAAGCAGTGGTCCCTTTAGATCAGAGTGACTCAGAGAAATCATGTAATTCCCACTTAAATGATAGCTGAAATTTTCTGAAACTTAGGACTATGCAATCACTTTTTAAAAAAAACTGACTCTCCCCTCTGGCTGATTTTACACAAGTAAATGGGGAAATAAGAATCAGTCTCTGTTTGAGGGACTTTAGGCACAATTTGGCAGAGCGCCTCTGACTTCTTTTCTGCAATCTGTGATTCAGTCATGACTTGCTAAGAACTTCCTCTGGTTACTGACTACTATACCTGGTACTTTCCAAAAGGATTTTTTTTTTCCCTTACAAATTCTAAGCTCTGTATCCAACTATTGCTTTGCAATTTTGAGGTTAAATCACCTACCATGCTTCATAGAGAAGGCAATCTCCAAAAATATTGCCATTTGCCTGGGATCCCATAATGAAATATCTCTTCTCTTTTCCCTCCGTAATCACTTACATAATTCATTTTAAGAGCTGTCTAACTTAGAAACATTCTAAAAATATATTTTGAGATTCTAAATTTAATCTACTGAAAGGTATCAGATGCAGTCTTTTAAGTTCTATATCCTTATTTATAGCAACCACTTCTCCCAACATGAAGGTCAACAGAACAAAGTTATTGGAGAAAATTCTGATATATATGAATAGCCAACATTTACACTAGGAATTCAAATATAACTACTGTTTACATATATTCCCTTATATAACATATAAGGGACTATAAACCAAAAAGTGTGCCTAAAGTCAGGTCCACATGAATAACATGACCACAGTAGTGGTCAAAGGAATGATCATGGACGTCATTTTCACCACTGACCCAGACCACAGCATGACTGACTGTGCACAGTGACTCAAGTGGCCAGGCATGCAAACACAAGCTAAATTCCAGTTGACAATGCACACATTTTTTAGAAAAACAAATAAGTAAATATAACATGGGCTATAAGGCCTCCAAGATATTAATTTTTCCTTTTTCACCACAGCTTTTCCAATTGGACTTTGGGAGTCTTTGTTCTAGGACTGCTCTGTATTTCTTCTAAGAGGAAACCTTCCTGTCACTGTGGTGCCTTCTAAACCAAAGGCATATCACATTTGTGCTTCTGAGTCATAAGGACATGGACCTTCAGGAAAGATGGTCTACAGATTCAAAAGTTAAGTATATATATTTAAATGCCTGGTCTGAAAAAAAAAACCCTAACCAAGCTGAATAAAGAACGGTATTTGTTGTTCTTTGTTGTTAAAAGTGACTGGTCTATAAAAGTTTTGTAGACGGGGCCACATACTACAAAAAACTGGGGGACTGAAGACAAAAAATTGAGAACTTGAGTTTCTAAAAAAAGTACTAGGATATATGAAGTTGGTGTTACCGTTTGGGGGGAGAAACACTCAATAGGTTTAAAAAAAAGATAGGAATGAGAGATTTGTTTTATCTGAAGAACCTTTTGCCCCACACAGAATCTTTAAAATAGACAATTATACAAAACTTATCTATTTTTCTTATGACATTTAAATAAGTTAACACAAAGCAGAAAACGTGGTCTTAGTTATCTTCTTCCTCATCCTCTTTAATTACTGGGGTACCTAAAATGAAAAAGAAAATTATTTCTGGTCATTCTCAAAAGATTGTTAAAATTCTAAATGAAAATATTTTCCTATTAACTTGAGAAGCTATGAGATGCTAAGAAGTGTGCCATAATAAAAATAATTTCATAAAATAATCTCCTTAATTTCAAATTATCCAAAAAGCCCCTCAGGGAAATTCTCAAATGGATTAATTTAAGTACTTATGAATATGGCTCCCCAAATGCAGAGTTGCAAATGAAATGGTTACAGGTGCCAGGCAGAAAAATAAAGCCCGATCCACAGTAAAAAACTTTGTATGTTAAACACAAAGAAATATTCTTCATTTTTCACAATAAAATATACAATCCCAGTGTTGCCAGAAATCTGAATTTTTATATTATTCTCCCAAATATTAAACAATAGGGACAAATTTGGTGGGGGGGACACATCTACAGGCTGTCACTGAGCCAAGGGCCACCCATTTCTGAGCACTGGCATTTGAAGCCTGCCCACAATTTGACCTCGATCCACTGTTCTGTCTTAACTCCTCAGACAGTCACCTTCTGCACCAGCTAAACTGATCAATTCACTGTCTCCCAAACTCACTGTGCACACTCCTACCCCTGGAGCCTTGTTCAACAGAGTTCCTCCATTTTGGAATGTCCCCCCACCCCACAACTCTCCTTCCATCTAAACCCCACCCTTAATAAGAAACCAATTCCAGTGCCTCTTCCTCTGTGATCCTTCCGTAATGAACATTTATGTTCTTTATGTCAGCAAGCGGAGTTTCAATCCCCCGGTACTCCCCACAGCATTTTTTTGCGGGGGGAGAGTGAACGTATTATTGGAGTATAACATCCAAAGTACACAAATTACATAAGCGTACAGATCAATAAATATACACAAAGTGAACACATCTGGTAATCAGCACCAGATTAGGTAGAGAACATTATTAGAACCGCCAAAACTTCCTCAGGCCCCCTTCCATTCACTATCCCCCACAAAAAGCATGTTCTATCCTAATGTCCAACACCACAGGTTATTTTGTCTGTTTTTGAAATTGATATGAACAGGATGGCATAATATACATTCTGTGTCTGGCTTCTGTTACTCGACATTATGTTTGCATGACACATCTATACAGTGCGAAATTTGTAGTTCATTCTTTCTTATTGCTGTTTAATATTACATTGTATGAATATGTCATAATTTATTCTATTGTTGATGGGCATTTGGGTTGTTTCCAATTGATAGCTATTAAAATAGTGCTGCTATGAACATTCTCATACACGTCATTTGGTAAACATATATATCCTTTTTTTTTTTTTTTTTTTTTGCAGGCTCCCTGCTGAGCAGAGAGCCCGATGTGGGGCTCGATCCCAGGACTCTGAGATCATGACCCGAGCCGAAGGCAGCAGCTTAACCCACTGAGCCACCCAGGCGCCCCTATATATCCTTTTCTTTTGGGTATATAGCTAGGAGGAAAAGTGGGGTCATAACGGATATGTATGTAGAGCTTTCATAGATAATGCTAGTTTTCCAAAGTGGTTATACCAAGTTATATCACCATCTGGCAAGGTCTGAGAGTTCTAGTTCTCCATGTCCCACTAATATTTGGCCTTATTCTTTTCATTCGAGCTTTTTAAGATTCCCCAGTTCTGCTTATAAGCAACAGAAGAGAAGCAAAAGTAGGCAAATGAGCAGCTGTAGCTATCTCTGTTCTCATCTATTCTACTAGGGTAGACCAAGCTGGTTCTCCTAGGGGCTGTTTGGATTGGCTTGAGGTCAATACTTGGTCCAAAAGCCTACATTGTGGCTTGGTCTATTCAAGGTCTACATGGGGGGGTTCTGTTCCAGTTTTAAGGGAAGGGTTTTATTTCCTGTATGCAATCCTGAAAGAAGACAAATGACTTTAAATGGTTTCTAGAATCCAACCAAAGATGAACGTTAAAAAGCTAAAGTTCGGGACGCCTGGGTGGCTGGCTCAGTGGGTTAAAGCCTCTGCCTTTGGCTCAGGTCATGATCTCAGGGTCCTGGGATCGGGCCCCGCATCAGGCTCTCTGCTCAGTGGGGAGCCTGCTTCCCTTCCTCTCTCTGCCTGCCTCTCTGCCTACTTGTGATCTCTATCTGTCAAATAAATAAATAAAATCTTAAAAAAAAAAAAGCTAAAGTTAAAGACTCTAACGTTCCTACCTCCTTTTTTCAATTTTATTTTTTAATTATGAAATATTCATTCATATAAATGCAGTATAAATAATTTAAGGAGTAATAAAGCTAATGATTATATATACCCACCACCAATTTAGGAAATAGAACATTACCAGTATCTTAGACACCTGTTTGCTTCTTCCCAATTATTCCTGTACCTCTCTGGAGATAAGTCTGTCACTTTACCCCTACATATGCACCCAGGAAAAAAGAAAACATTCTGCATGATTCCACTGATATAAAACTCTAGAAAATTCAAACTAATCTATAGAGACAGAAAGCAATCAGGGATTGCCTTGGGAGGGATGATGGCAAGGACCAGGAAGGAGGGATTACAAAGAGGCACGAGGATACTTCTGGGGGTGATGCATATGTTTATTATCTTTTTTCCTCAGCTTTATTGAGATATGACTGAGATAGCACTGTGTAAGTTTAAGGTATGAAAGTGATGATTTGATATACATATATTTTATGGACTCATTACCACAATGTTAGTTAATACATTCATCCCCTTACATAAGTACTTCTGTGTGTGTGGGGGGGTGAGAACTTTTAAGAACCACTCTCTAAGCAACTTTCTTTTTTTTTTTTTTTAAGATTTTATTTATTTATTTGACAGACAGAGATCACAAGTAGGCAGAGAAGCAGGCAGAGAGAGAGGAGGAAGCAGGCTCCCCACTGAGCAGAGAGCCCGATGAGGGGGCTCGATCCCAGGACCCTGGGATCATGACCTGAGCCGAAAGCAGAGGCTTTAACCCACTGAGCCACCCAAGCGCCCCTCTAAGCAACTTTCAAGTTGCTGTAAGACAGTACTATTAACTAGAGTCACCATCATATATTTATTATCTTAATTGTGGTGATGGTTTCAGAGGTGTATATGTATAACAAAATGTACAAATTACACACTTGAAATATGGGCAGTTAACTGTGTGTCAATTAAATGTCAGTCAAGCTGCTAAAACTTTCTGGTATAGGAAAATAGATAGTTAAGAGCTTTTCACATCCATAATTCTCAACTGGAGGACAGATGAGCAAATATCTTCCAGGGAGGCATACCGGAATCACCTGTGAAATTTTTCAAACAATAGAGACCTCTTTACTCTCTCCGCAGAGATTCTAAAGTATCTGATATCTTCGTAGGGGTGCGGCCCCACTGAAGAACAACCACTGCAGTAAGCCGGGGTGGATAAAAGGGTTGCGTAGTGAGGCTCTAAGAGAGGTAGTAGGGGAGCGATGGGGAGACAAAGCATACAGAAAGGATAGAATGACAAGGCAGGGGCGCCCAGGTGGCTTAGTGGTTAAAGCCTCTGCCTTCGGCTCAGGTCATGATCACAGGGTCCTGGGATCGAGCCTCGCATCGGGCTCTCTGCTCGGCAGGGAGCCTGCCTCCTCCTCCTCTCTCTCTCTGCCTGCCTCTGCCTCTGCCTACTTGTGATCTGTCTGTCAAGTAAATAAAAATCTTTAAAAAAAAAAAAAAAAGAATGACAAGGCAGTGGGGGTGGTAAAGAGGGAAGAGAAGGGCTGAGGGACAAGGAAGCCTCAACCACAGACAGCTAAGTCCTTCTGATTTGGATGTGACTGTCAGTATGGGTATGGTGTTAAAGACAATAGGGCAGGGTGGCTGGGTGGCTCAGTGGGTTAAAGCCTCTGCCTTCAGCTCAGGTCACGATCTCAGCATCCTGGGATAGAGTCCCGCATCGGGCTCTCTGCTCAGCAGGGAGCCTGCTTCCTCCTCTCTCTCTCTCTCTCTGCCTGCCTCTCTGCCTACTTGTGATCTCTGTCTGTCAAATAAATAAATAAAATCTTTAAAAAAAAAATCTTAAAAAAAAAGACAATAGGGCAAATATGTATTTGGTACATGGGATGATGATGATGATGATTACGTAGCTGGATATTGCTTATTTGTTTCTTCTAAATATTTTTCTTTCTCTCCGTTCAATCAGGTAGCCTAGTTGGCTCTGGATCACTGCTACAGGGGCATGTGGAAAGTAAAGACCGTCAGACTTACCGGCTTTTGTCTTTGAAAGGCCTAAGAAGATTCCCGGAAGACAGTTTGTGAGAACATGCAGAATGATGTGGAAATAAAGGAGGGGGATAGTGATTCTCTTCAGATTAGAAAGGTTATTTCCCTGATTCTGGAACAGTTGGGATCCTTGCCTGACTTCCTGGGAGGAGGTAAGATCCAGAGAAGTCTGGGACTATTATCATTTCCAGTTTTTAGTTTATAAAAGAAAAAGATTTGGTGAAATTAATTAACTAGCATGATAACGAAAAAGCTATTAAGTGGGAGAACTGGAACTTGAACCCAATCAGTCAGGGATATCTACAAACATTGACACCTATCTTAAATATTGGTTAACTACAATTAGAGGGTGGGGGTAGAGCGAAAACTACAATTTTGGTCCAGTTGTGAAAAAGAGACTGCTTACCATTTATGTCTAGTTATCCTGCAAAATAATATCTGACTTGAGAACAAAACCGGCTTTCTTAAAAGTTTCTGGTCTAGGGATGACCTTATACCAGTCTCAGTATGCTAGAAGGTTTTCATCTCACCCTAGCTCAACCCCAGACTATAAAATTTCCTATGGAATGAAATGGCTTTGGAGATTAGGGACAAGCTATTTCTTTTTTAGTTTTGCTCCTTTTTATTATTCCACGTCACAAATTCAATCCTTATACCCAAAAAGCATTGGCCCAAACTCGCCCAGAATCACTCACCATCCAGCTTTTTCAGTTTGGGAACTCTCTTGGTGGCCTCTTCAATCCAGTTTCCATCAGCAGAATGTTTCTCTTCCAAGGGATTGCCTACAAACACCAGGTCTTCCAGACATGGCAATTCTGCCAGCTTTACAAATTCAGCTACAAGTACAAGGAACACATTCCATATTAAAATGCCAAGTTGTCCTGTTACAATTTTGGGGGTTGAACTCTAGTATGTGTTTGTGACTATTCAGAACCCTCAGTTTGTGACAAATCGTTCAGAATGATTTGTTGGTTAAGATTTTGAAGAAAGTAAGGGAAATTATACCATACGAAGTCATTCTCTGAAGACATTATTGAAAGGGAAGGAAAAAGAAGACATACCTCTTCTATCTTTATCCTAGCCTAAGGATGGGGTAAGAAAAGAAGATGAGGTTCAGAATCACAAAGATAGTAACAGGTCTTCTCTATGCTGTACTGTATCAGTGTGGGTTAAGTCAAACTGCTTTTGTCTCTACCCATTCTCTCATCTTCGAGTTCTTTTTTTTTTTTTTAAAGATTTATTTATTTTTATTTGAGGGGTGCTTGGGTGGCTCAGTGGGTTAAAGCCTCTGCCTTCGGCTCAGGTCATGATCCCAAGGTCCTGGGATTGAGCCCCGCATCAGGCTCTCTGCTCAGCAGGAAGCCTGCTTCCCCCCCCCTCTCTACCTGCCTCGCTGCCTACTTGTGATCTCTGTCTGTCAAATCAAAATAAATAAATAAATAAATAAATTTAAAAATTTAAAAATATATATTCATTTATTTGAGAGAAAGAGAGAGTGTGTGGGAGGGAGTAGAGGGAGAGGGAGACAGAGAATCTCAAGCAGACTCTCCTTTGAGCATGGAGCCTGATGTGGGGCTCAAACCCACGACCCCGAGATTGGAAGCTTAACCAACTGAGCCACCCAGCCGCCCCTCATCTTTGAATTATTCCTTTTAAGATTTATTTATTTTATATATAGAGAGAGTGAGTGGAGGTGCAGAGGGAGACGGAGACAGTCTTAAAGAGACTCCCTGCTGGGCACGGACCCTGCAGGGCTTGATCTCACAACCATGAGATCACAACCTAAGCTGAAACCAAGACTCCAGAGCTTAACTGACCAAGCCATCCAAGTACCCCTCATCTTTGAATTTTCAAGGCACTGCATTCACACACCTATGGAAGAACTCATTACACAGTTTTATAATTATTAGTTTATAAACCACTCTTTCCCACTAAGTTGTGAATTCCTTGAAGGCAGGGGCAGTGTCCTATTCAACTATGTATCTCAAGAGCCTGGCACAGTTCATAACACTGAACAGGGCTTTAGTAATGCTGAATGAATAATACACTGTAAGAAAATGAAGTCAGGGCGCCTGGGTGGCTCAGTGGTTAAAGCCTCTGCCTTCAGCTCAGGTCATGGTCCCAGGGTCCTGGGATTTAGCCCCGCATCGGGCTCTCTGCTCAGCAGGGAGCCTGCTTCTCTGCCTAACTCTCTGCCTACTTGTGATCTCTGTCTGTCAAATAAATAAATAAAATCTTTAAGAGAAAACAAACAAACAAAAAAAACAAAGTCATACAGATGGCAAATACATCTTCCATCCAAGAATTATTAAATTTAAACTGATTCCATTCAAAAGGTAGACAGGAAAGAAAGACTTTATTTAAGATTATTGCAAGATGGGGCGCCTGGGTGGCTCAGTGGGTTAAGCCGCTGCCTTCGGCTCAGGTCATGATCTCAGGGTCCTGGGATCGAGTCCCACATCGGGCTCTCTGCTCAGCAAGAAGCCTGCTTCCCTCTCTCTTTCTCTCTGCCTGCCTCTCCGTCTACTTGTGATCTCTCTCTGTCAAATAAATAAATAAAATCTTAAAAAAAAAAAAAAAAAGATTATTGCAAGATGCCTGAGTGGCTCAGTCAGTTATGCGGCTGCCTTTGGCTCAGGTCATGATTGCAGGGTCCTGGGATCGAGCCCTGCATCAGGTTCCCTGCTCAGTGGAGAGCCTGCTGCTCCCTCTGCTTGTGCTCTCTCTCTCTGTATCAAATAAATGAAAATTAAAAAAAAAAAACCTGATTCCATTCAGCTTTTGGACAATAATTTTTTTCCATGATGAATAGGACCAGGATCTATTCAATTATAATCACTTTAAGTAAATATTTAAATGTAAATTTCACGCATTCAGCTGAAAGACTGGAACCCTGTGTGCATATAAAGAAATGTCCCCATTTTGCATCTTGTTCTCTATTTGGGCTATTTTCCATAAATAGGAGGTAGAAGAGCCAGTGAAGAGCCAGCTTCAGCTTACCCCAGTCTTTCACGAGGTTATTAGACATGTAGAGAATCTTCAATTTCTTCATTACATGGATCCCTTTCAACTTCTCAATAAAATTGTAGGAGATCCATAGTTCTTCTAATGTGTCCCCTACTGCTTCCTGAAAAAGAAAGCAATTTGGTTTACAAGCTTATTTTTAAACATCAAGCTTTTTAAAAAACTTTTCCTCTGTCCCCTTTCTTATAAACATAAAGACAATGGCCTTCAGAGTGAACTGAAACACACCTGGCCACTAGCAGGAGAGCTGAAGGCTATGTGGGAGTTTTTTTTCTCATTAAAAAGGCAAGTACAACATTTTCTTCCTCTCTTCAAACTGATCTAAGAAGAGCTACTGAAATATCAAAAGGGGAAATAACAGCAATATTTTATCACTTTTATTGAACTGTATAGATTTCAAATTATCTCCCTGTACATTTTATTATTTGATCCTTATAACATTTAAGATAGGCAAAGTAGATTACTTGATTCCTGTTATAGAGAGCTTAAAGGTATTTTCTAAGATCACAATGTTATCAAATAATAAAGCTAGGTCTAAATTTCAGGTTTTTTTGTTTCAGTATTTACTACAGAAATTTTCAAACACAAGAAGCTGGAAGAATCTTACAACAAGTATCTATGCATCTACGACCCAGACTCTACCATTAACATTCTACTATCCCTTTCCTATCACGTATCTGTCCATCTAACCATCCACTATTCATCAATTCCTCTTACTTTATTTATTTATATAAAATAATCAGAATTTATTTTATTATTTTTCCTCTTATTTTGATGTATAAAATTCAGCTTAAAACCCACAGGCTTTCCATTATGGTATAAAGATCCTACTGGATCTCAAATGCTAGATTAATCAATGGTGGTACAAAGACTCTTCCTTCCTTTATAGACATAAGACAAATATAATGATTATTTCTCTTTATAAAAAAGAAAAGAGGGGCGCCTGGGTGGCTCAGTGGGTTAAGCCGCTGCCTTCGGCTCAGGTCATGATATCAGGGTCCTGGGATCGAGCCCTGCATCGGGCTCTCTGCTCGGCAGGGAGCCTGCTTCCTCCTCTCTCTCTGACTGCCTCTCTGCCTGCTTGAGATCTCTCTCTGTCAAATAAATAAATAAAATCTTAAAAAAAAAAAAAGAGGGCACCTGGGTGGCTCAGTCGGTGAAGTGCCCTACTCTTGATTTCAGCTCAGGTCATGATCTCAGGGTTGTGAGATCAAGTCACATATCATGTTCCATGCTGGGCATGAAGCCTGCTTGGGATTCTCTCTCTCCCTCTCTCTTTGCCTGTCCCTCCACTAAAAAAAAAGTGCTAGGCAGGATCAATTATATGCTCAATTCCCTCTTATCCCAAAATAATTTACCTACAACTACATGGTAACATCTAGACTGTGGGGCCTAGGTCTACGTCCTGGTAATTTTCCCTTCAAAGACTCCCAAAGAAAATAAGTGTACCCTGGATAAATATCCTTAATGCATTTTCCGTACTGGTGGAAGCAGGGGGAAGCCAAGAAGGGAGTGGCCTGAATTAGTCTGTGTGTCATCCCAACTCCCACAATTCATCATAGTTTCAACTTTGAACTTTCAACTTCATTCATATATCAGAACTTTGTGATTTAACCAGACCCCCTCATCTAGTAGTTTTCTGGTATCTTCTCCCAAACGACCTATTATAGCCTATCTTTCAGAAGAGGGCAATCAGTCTTCAAATAATTGAAAATGTATTGCGTACATTTTCATCTCACCGCATCTCCATTCATCTCATGTCTCCAATTTAGAAAGTGTGAGGTAGCAGGAAAAACACTGACTAACTATGGATTAGAAGATTTAGGCTCAATTCTGGGTTCTGCTGCTTAGTTAGTTTTGTTTTATGTGTGGGAGTGAGGACTCTCAGTCACTTTCACATAGGCAGCTGGATCAGTTCTCCAAGAGCCAATTTGTTGAATTTACTTTCACTGATCTGCTGAAAAACTGTTCAACTACTTATAAATTACAGCAATTTATTTTAGATAGGGTAGAAATTTCTTTAGCTAGGATAACTTTTGAAGATGTCTATGATGTTTTATTCATCCAAGTACTAATTAAGTTTTAGTTTAGTTTTCAGCCATTTGGATGTAGCTGTTTTACCACTGCTGAATTGCAGTGCGCTTGGGGACTTTTCTTTGCTTGGCAATATGACTTTGTGGAATGAGAGTTTCTTATGTTTACTGACTCACAAATGTATAAATTTGGGATGCCCAGAGCATAGTTCTTTCAAATCATTTTCAATCTATTCCACTGTCTCTTGTACTTCTGTAAATGGAAGGATTTGCTAACCAGCTCAATTAGATTACTGTTTTTTTTTTTTAAAGATTTTATTTATTTATTTGACAGAGAGAAATCACAAGTAAGCAGAGAGGCAGGCAGAGAGAGAGGAGGAAGCAGGCTCCCTGCTGAGCAGAAAGCCCGATGTGGGGCTGGAACCCAGGACCTGGGATCATGACCTGAGTCGAAGGCAGCGGCTTAACCCACTGAGCCACCCAGGCGCCCCTAGATTACTGTTTTTATGTGTTCTAATAATTTGAGAAGTGATTAGTGTCTAAATTATGAAACTGACATTCTACAAAGATGGACTGACAGAAACACAGCTGAGATGAAACAGCTGTATATTAAGATTAAATAAAACCTTAAAAATTTTCAAGGTGTTGAAACACAATTTTCTATATACTTTTACGTAGGTAATAATGATAAGATTTTAGGAAAGCAATCTGGTGACTATGAACCAGCAAACCTGCCTAAACTGGTGTAGATCAGTTCAGTGAAATCTGTCATTAAGTGCACTGGCTCTTTGGAGAACCGGACATTGAGTAAACAGGTACTTAGCAAACTGGTCTGCTTCTGCATGTGAACAAATCATTCCTCCTCCTAGTTTCTTACTCTGTAAAATAAGGAGGTTGGCATATTGAGATACCATTTCACACTCATCAGGATGGCTACTATCAGGCAAATGGAAAATAACAAGTGTTGGGCGAGTATAGGAAGAAACTGGAACCCTTGTGCAATAGTGGTGGGAATGTAAAATGGTACAGCTACTATACTACAGAACAGTTTGGTGGTTCCTCCAAAAATTAAAAATATGTGATCTAGAATTCCCATTCCTTTTTTTTTTTTTTAAGATTTTATTTATTTATTTGCCAGAGAG
The DNA here is from genome assembly GCF_902655055.1 of Lutra lutra. Lineage (NCBI taxonomy): Eukaryota > Metazoa > Chordata > Mammalia > Carnivora > Mustelidae > Lutra > Lutra lutra. The sequence continues at coordinate 133,377,205 of NC_062284.1, forward strand.
AGAGAGAGCGCACAAGCAGGGGAAGTGGTGGGCAGAGGGAGAAGCAGGCTCCCTGCTTGGCAAGGACTCTGATGCAGGACTCAATCCCAGGACCTTGGGATCATGACCTGAGCCGAAGGCAGACGATTAACCAGCTGAGCCACCCAGGCATCCTGGAATTCCCATTTCTGAGCATACACCCAAAAGAACTGGAAGCAGAGTTTTGAAGAGATACTTGGATACCCATGTTCACAGCAGCATTGTTTATAATAGTCAAAGGGTGGAAACAACTCAAGTATCTATCGATGGATGAATGGATAAACAAAACAAAATATGGTATATACATACAAAAGAATATTATTCATCCCTAAAATGGAAAGAAATTCTGATACATGCTACACATAAATAGGATATTATGCTAAGTGAAATAAGCCAGTCACATGAAGACAAGTACTGTATGATTCCATTTACACGAGGTACATATAGTAGTCACATTCACACAGACAGAAAGTAGAATGGGGTTTTAGAGTTGAGGGGAGGGGACAGGGAAGTTATTGTTCAGTGGGTACAGAAGTGCAGTTTTCAGCTGAAAAGAGTTTTGGAGATGGATAGCATTGATGGTTGTACAATAATACAAATATACTTAATACCATTGAACTGTACTCTTAAAAATGGTTACCATGGTAAATTTTATGTTATGTGTATTTTGCAACAATTTTAAAAAAAAGGAAAGGAAATGAGGAGGTTGGACAAGAAGTTCTCTTAGATCCCTTTCAGGTATTAAAGTTTATGATTCTTTGAGGTCAACAAAGTATGAAATTACAAGTATTGAAAACAAACAAACAAAAAAAAGTGTCTTCCATAAATAGTATTACATTGGAAGTTGTAGGGATGGGAAGGGCTTAATGAAGTGCTATAAAAACCTCCATTTTGGACCACACAAAATGATGATGATGATTATTAGTGTTTGCTTTTGATATAAAGTAATGAATTCAGATAACAATTTTGCTTAGAAGTCTTTAAGAAGATCTGATTCATAAACAGTTAAGAGCTGTTTGTAGGCAATTGATTATAAATATACAAAAAATAGCTTTTATATTATAAACAGGAAGTGATTAGAGAGAAATTAACCTCATTCATCATAGCAACAAAAACTATAAATTATCTAGGAATACATTTTTTTAAAGATTTTATTTATTTATTTGACAGAGAGAGACTGGGAGAGAGGGAACACAGCAGGGGGAGTGGGAGAAGGAAAAGCAGGCTTCCTGCAGAGCAGGGAGCCCAATGTGGGGCTCAATCCCAGGACCCTAATATCACGACCCGAGCTGAAGGCAGATGCTTAACGACTGAACCACCCAGGCGCCCCAGGAATACACTTTTGTAAGAAGTGTACAGGCCTTACAGGAACTAAAACTAAAATTCTACTAAAAGACATAAAAAAATCTGAATAAATCAGCCTGTAAGGGAAGTCTCATTATTATAAAGATATCAATTTTCGGGCGCCTGGGTGGCTCAGTGGGTTAAAGCCTCTGCATTCAGCTCAGGTCATGATTCCAGGGTCCTGGGATCGAGCCCCGCATCAGGCTCTCTGCTCAGCTGGCAGCCTGCTTCCCTTCCTCTCTCTCTGCCTGCCTCTCTGACTACTTGTGATCTCTGTCAAATAAATAAATAAAATCTTTAAAAAAAGATATTAATTTTCTCCAAATCAATCTATAAATTCAATGTAGTTCTAAGACTTCCAATGGGAATTTATTTTTGTGAGCTTGATAAACTGATTTTCAAGTTTCTCTTGGAGAGTAAATATTTAAGAAAAGCCAACAAGCATTTTGAACAAAGAAAGAGGACCTATCCAAACAGATATCAAAATATATTATAAAGCTAAAGAAAACTAAACCAGCATATTGGAGCTGGAGTATATAAGTAAAACAACAAATAGAAAGTTGGCCATCCAAGAACCCACTCATGCATACACAGAGTTTGGTAGGTGGCACATACAGTGGGAAAAAGAGATTTTTTTCAATATATGGCTAACCATTTAAGGGAAAAAAAAATAAGGTTTGATACCTGCCTAATGAAATATATAAAAATAAACTCCAGATGGACTAAATATATAAATTTAAAATTTTACACTTAAAAAACTATAGAAGTACTAGAAGAAAATGTGACTATTTTTATAATCTAGAAGAACTTCTATATAAGATACAAAACATAGAAGTCATAAAGTTTGATGAATAAATTTGACAAATTTTAAAATTCCACTTGGCTACTACAAATAAAGTAAAAAGACAAGGGACAAACTAAGAGAAAATACATTTAATAATTCTGAAAACTGGGGTCTTTGGCTGGCTCAGTTGTAAAAGCATGTGGTTCTTGATCTCAGAAGGTGGGTGTGAGCCCCATGTTGGGTGTAGAGATTACTTAAAAATAAAATCTTAAAAAAAAAATCTCAAAACTCTTTGCATTAAATTGAAGTGTGAAATCTGCAATCAGATTGCCTAGATTTGACTATCTTGGCCAAGTCCTCCACCCTGTCCACCTTCTTCCTCCTACCCTCTGCCGCTCTTCCATCATTTTCTTTTTTGTTTATCTATTCATCCATTGAAGTACACTTGGGTTGCTTCCATCTTTGGCTATTGTGAATAATGCTGCTATAAACATGGGTTAACAAATATTTGCTTGTATTTTAGGGGGGAATCATTAGTTTGTTTTTTGAATAAAAAGTAACATACAAAATAACAACAAACCAAAACAAACAAAAAACCCTGAACACTACAAAAAAAGCATAAAAAGAAAAATGTTTCACATCTCACACCTCTTCCTTTCTGCAGAGGTAACAGCTATCACCAGAAATATTATATACAGGTCTATCTATCTATCTATCTATATACACATTGCTTATTTTTTCACTTGACAATATACCTTGAAAATTATTCTACCAACCATGTATAGGTAAGTCCTTCCTCATTTTCCCCTTGATATGTTATTTATTTATTTATTTATTTAATGTAGCTAGTCTACAACTGACAGACACCTAGAGTGTTGCAGCTTTTTATACAAGCTATGTTGCAAATAATATATTTGGTCTAACATCTTTGCCCATATACATGAGCATGAAAAAAAACTCTTAGATGTGGAATAGCTGGGAAAAAGTAAATACATACTGGGAGCCTGGGTGGCTCAGTGCATTAAGCCTCTGCCTTCGGCTCAGGTCATGATCTCAGGATCCTGGGATCAAGTCCTGAATCGGGCTCTCTGCTCAGCAGGGAGCCTGCTTCCCTCTCTCTCTCTGCCTGCCTCTCTGCCTACTTGTGATCTCTCTCTCTCTCTCAAATAAATAAATAAATCTTTAAAAAAAAACATACTGAAGACTGTGACAGCTACTACAAACTGCTGGTCTCAGCAACAGTGTTTTGTTTTATTTTAAAGATTTTATTTATTTATTTGTCAGAGAAAGAGAAAGAAAGAGAGAGCACAAGCAGGGAGAGCAGCAGGCAGTGAGCAGCAGACTCCTGGCTGAGCAGAGAGCCTAATGCAGGACTCCATCCCAAGACCTGAGATCATGACCTGAGCGGAAGTCAGATTTTAACCCACTGAACCACCCAGACGGCACTCAGCAATAGTGTTTAAGAGTGTCTGCTCACTACACTTGGGCACTTCACATAACTACCTGAGACTGAGTGTCTTTATCTTGAAATGAGGATTTTTTTTTAATCTTAAAATGAGGACATTATCTACCTGTGAATTTCAAAGGAGACAATGCATATAAAGAGTCTGTTACATAGATAATAAATGTTAACAACAATATTAGTAATAATATTCTCAACAATGGATATTAGAAATATTGAGAGTGATTAGAATTCAATAAGAAAAAAATAAAGCCAATAGAAAAATGGGTAACAACTATATTTGGTCAATTTCCAAAAGAGGAAACATATATAATAAAGATATAGGAGGACGTTCAAAATCAGAACTAGAGAACACAGATTAAAACAACACAGTAGTCCAGGGCGCATGTGTGGCTCAGTGGGTTAAGCCTCTGCCTTTGGCTCAGGTCATGATCCCAGGGTCCTGGGATTGAGGTCCTGGGACTGAGACTCGAGCCCCACATCGGGCTCTCTGCGCAGCAGGGAGCCTGCTTCCCCCTATCTCTGCCTGCTGCTCTGCCTACTTGTCATCTCTGTCTGTCAAATAAATAAATAAAGTCTTTGAAAAAAACAACAAGAACACCAGTGTACTCCATTTTGCCTATCATATTTTACCATATTAAAAACAGGGATAATACTCGGGGCGCCTGGGTGGCTCAGTGGGTTAAGCCGCTGCCTTCGGCTCAGGTCATGATCTCAGGGTCCTGGGATCGAGTCCCGCATCGGGCTCTTTGCTCAGCAGGGAGCCTGCTTCCCTCTCTCTCTCTCTCTGCCTGCCTCTCCATCTACTTGTGATCTCTCTCTGTCAAATAAATAAATAAAATCTAAAAAAAAAAAACAAAAAAAAAAAACAGGGATAATACTCATGGCTACTGAGGGTGGAGGGGAGAATCCTCACCCATATACCATTGATGGAACTAGAAACTGGCACTAGCATTGTAAGAGCAATTTGAGGTACCTACCAAAAATTTAAATGCGCACAAATATTCTCAGCATTTCTGCTTACAGCAATCTAGCCTATATGAACATTCAAATAACTGTTGAAGGATATGTGTGAAGATATTCACAGCAGCATGATTTGTAATAGTAAAAAAAAAAAAAAGATACCCCTTCCTCAAAAAAACAATATGAACACTTACTCAGCAGTATAAGGAATAAATGCATTGTTATATATTGGAACTGTGAAACTATCAAGCTATTAAAAAAATAATGCATTGGGGACTCGGTTAAGTGTCTGCCTTGGGCTCAGGTCATGATCCCAGGGTCCTGGGATTGAGCCCCATGTCAGGCTCCCTGCTCAGCCGTGAGTCTGCTTCTCCCTCTGCCCCCACACCCCCAGATCTCTATCTGTCTCTCTCTCAAATAAATAAATGCAATCCTTAAAGGAAATGTTAATGCATTGTGGTGCCTGGGTGGTTAAGCATCCCACTCTCGATTTTGGCTCAGGTCATGATCTCGAGGCTGTGAGATCGAGCCCCACACTGGGCTCCATGCTCATTGAGGAGACTGCTTCTCTCCCTCTTCTCTCCCTCCGCCCCTCCTCCAGCACATGCTCTCTCTCAAATAAATAAAGTAAATCTTTAAAAAAATACACTAAGTCTTCAAGTTTTGACATGGAGGGATATCCCTGATATACTGATGAATGAAAAAGCAGAAAAAATATGGCCTGTATATTATCAGTACAAACATATATAACATATATATACACACACACACATACACACACACACACACTGATAGCTATAGGTATAAAGAGGAAAGACTTTCAAAGTGTATTTCATGTCTTTATGTAATGCCTGATTTGCTTCCTTATAATTAACGTATATTACTCTTAGAATTAAAACTGTAACCTAGTAGTTTCTGTAATCAGGAACATATTGAGTCACTCAGTAAATATTTACAGAGTGCCTACTACACGTATCCAGCACTGACATAGAGGCGATGAACAAAACTAATGTACTCATTAGGACTCAAGTGTGTGTGTGTGTGTGTGCGTGCACGTGACATGACAGAGAATAAACAAATGAAAATTATATTTCATGGGAGAAGGTATATACTATAGCAGTGCTTGAGAATCTGGTGTTCTGTAAAAACCTGGGGAACATCAAGCATCTGGCGTATTGATCCCCAGAATTTTGGGCATGTTTACTTGCAAACTCTTCCTTTACAGATAATTCAAAGTAATATTTAGCTTGAAATATATTAAATTCTGGGGCGCCTGGGTGGCTCAGTTGGTTAAGCCGCTGCCTTCGGCTCAGGTCATGATCCCAGCGTCCTGGGATCAAGTCCCACCTCGGGCTCCTTGCTCAGCGGGAGCCTGGTTCTCCATCTGCCTCTGCCTGCCACTCTGTCTGCCTGTGCTCACTCTGACAAATAAATAAATAAAATCTTAAAAAAAAAAAAAAGAAATATATTAAATTCTCAAATTCTGTTGACAAATTAGCATTGTACCCATTCTGAATAATGTCTCTATACTTGACATTTTTACCATCTAGGGCCCAGAAGAATGGAAAGAAGGCAAAATTCCTTTAAATTTGTGAATCATTTAGAACATCAAAAACAATTTCATTTCACAGATCTTTAAAGGATTTCACTTATCATATCCAACTAGCAAGCACACAGTTCATCTACTGGTTATTATTTTGAGGGAGAAAAATTCCTTTATTTAACTCTAGAATGTAATCTCTAAGAATTTCTAAGTATTTTGTAAGTTTATTCGTAACACTTCATGTGGGTAAGTAAAGACATTTCAAGATAATTCCAAAATCAGGACTCTGAACACTGACTCCTGTTCAGGTATTATAGTGGCCTCTGCAACAAGGGGACGGCCACTTCAGCTTGTCTGGTTTGGTGAGGTTATTGTCGAGAAGCTCTGTAGATTCATCCCTGCTGGTTCTTAGGAAGCACAAGCTAGACTTACTCGAGGAGTGAGAGGAGAAGGCCAGAGTCATAAATAATTTCGGACTGTTGGGATGCCTGCGGGGCTCAGTCAGTTAAGCATCTGCCTTCAGCTTAGGTCATGATCCCAGGGTCCTGGGATGGAGCCCCACGATCAGGCTCCTTGCTCAGTGGGGAGCCTGTTTCTCCCTCTGCTTGCCCTCCCCCTGCTTGTGCTCTCTCTTTCTCTCTCTGTCTGACAAATACATAAAAATAAAATCTTTTTTAAAATTTCAGAATGTTGGGATGCCTGGGTGGCTCAGTTGGTTAAGCAGCTGCCTTCAGCTCGGGTCATGATTCCAGCATCTTGGGATCGAGTCCCACATCTGGCTCCTTGCTTGGTGGGGAAGCCTGCTTCTCCCTCTGACTCTGCCTGCCATTCCGCCTGCCTGTGCTCACTCCTTTGCTCTCTTGCTCTCTCTCACAAATAAATAAATAAAATCTTTAAAAATAAATAAATAAAATAAAATTTCAGAATGTTTATAAATTATTTTTTTTAAGATTTTATTTATTTGACAGACAGAGATCACAAGTAGGCAGAGAAGCAGGCAGAGAGAGAGGAGGAAGCAGGCTCCCTGCTGAGCAGAGTGCCCGATGCGGGGCTCGATCCCAAGACCCTGGGATCATGACCTGAGCTGAAGGCAGAGGCTTTAACCCACTGAGCCACCCAGGCACCCCTGTTTAGAAATTATTTAACAATAAACACTTAAAAAAATTATTCTTGGGGGACCTGGGTGGCTCAGTGGATAAGCATCTGCCTTCAGTGCAGGTCATGATCCCGGGGTCCTGGGGTGGAGCCCATCATGCTCCCTGCTCAGTGGGGAGTCTGCTTCTCCCTCTCCCACTTCCCCTCCCCTCTGCTTATGCTCACTCTCTCTCTGTCTAAAATAAACACATAAAATCTATAATAAATTGAAAAATTTGTCTTTTGGGGAACAGATACAAGAAAAAGACATTGACTTTGTCATTCCTGAAATTGCCTAGTTTTACAGTATTGCTTCATCTCAACTTCTTTGCAAGGAAATTCAAATGGCTAATAAATATACGAATAAAATACAGTGTCAAAAACTTAAAACTTTTAAATGCCCAAGTTTGGTAAGGGGAAATAGGAGCCCTGATACATTACTGGTAGGAATATAAATTGTTTCAAACTTTCCAAAGGATAACCTGATAATATGCTATATAGAAGCCTTAAAAGAAATTTATACTTTTTGACCCAGCAATTCCATTTCAAGGAATTTATCCAAAGAATTACTCACAGATATGTGTAATAATATAGCTAAAAGCTATATATCTATATATAGCATTATGATCTATAATCATATAATAGCATTATGATAACAACTCCAAACTAGAAACAATGACTAATAAGTAACTGACTTAAATTATGGTAAATCATTAAAACAGAATATTACGCTGTTATTTAAAAAGGGTATGGTTGAAAATTATTTTAAAAACTTGAGTTACGGGGCACCTGGGTGGCTCAGTGAGTTAAGTGTCCAACTCTTGATTTCGGCTCAGGTCATATTTCAGGGTCATGAGATTAAGCCCTGTGACAGGCTCTGCACTCCACAGGGAGTCTGCTTCTCTTCCTCTCCCTCTGTCCCTCCCCCTGCATGTGCGCACGCAGGCATGCTCTCTCAAATAAATAAAATCTTTAAGGAAAAAAAAAAAACAGAACAACTTAAGTTACATCCTCTGATCAAAAACCTCCAATGACTATTCAAGCCATTTGGGAAAAAAATCCAAAATCTTATTATGACCTACTAGGCCCCATCTGGCCTGGTTCCTGGCTTCCTACCTCAGGGAGGACAACTTCCCCTTGCCCCCGCCTCATTCAACTCTTCTGCTCTTACCCAATCATATCAAGTACCTTTGGTTTCAGGACATCTACCTTTGCTGTCCCACCTCAGTCTGGAACACCAGTCCCTTGATAGCTCTAGAGCTTACATCCTCACTATCTAGAGCTTATCTCCACCCAAGCTTTTGTATGTTTTGTTTTTCTTCATTGCCTTCATCACCACCGGTATTATATAATCTATTGCTTATGTACTCTACAAATATTTTCTAGTTTGCCTCCCTGTACTGTAATAGAAGTTCTAGGGAAGCAAGGACTTCGTTTCATATTTTTCTGTATCTCTGATGCCCAGAACAGCACCTGGCTTAAAGTAGGCATTCAGGAAATATACCAAATGAATGAATAACATGAAAAAATTCATCTTTATATATTAGGTAAAAAAAAATAAAAGATCCAAAACAATATGTATAGTATGGTTTCATTTTCTACATCAAAGAATAGGAAAAAATGCAAGAAAGATGACAATCAAAATGTCAGCAATATTTATGAGGTGCCTGGGTGGGGTAATCAATTAAGCATCCAACTCTTGGTTTTGGGTCAGGTCGTGCTCAGGGTCACGATTGAGCCCCACCTCAGCTCTCCATCTCCCTCTGCCCCTCCCCCTGCACACTCTGTGTCCCTCAAATAAATGAATAAATCTTTAAAAAAAAGTTACCAATATTTAAACTGTAAGTGAGTGATCTATAGGTACCTTTCATAGTTGCTTTTTTATTTAGTAAAGTTTCTGCAATGGACAAATATTGCTTGTATATTAAGGAAAGAAGGGCATGATTTTTTAAAGAAATAAATAACAACCTACCAGTCCATTTAAGTTCTTTATGTTGTTTCTTCCTAAAGACAATATCCTCAAGTTTTCTGCAGTGGGGAAAAAAAACACAGTTATTTGTTTATGAGAATCATATTACAGCTGTTGTAAATCTAGTATAATGAAGTGTTAATAAACTATATGATAAATATACTTATCTAATGAGTAAGAAAGGCTGTATTAATAAAAAGTGGTATTCAAGTAGAAAATTGACTTATCATTGAAGGTAAACACTACAACTATAATTTCACATCATGACAACATGAAATTTACAAATGGTCAGCTATTTTGAAAGCATGGTTTTAAATTGCTGGCTAGGAAAAATACTTCAGGGATAAAATAAGTAAAGAAGATTTGAACTTTAAATTTGGAAGCATATATATTTCAAATCTACTATAGCATAAGGACTCACATTAGAAGACAGGAACATATCTATGTATAGCCCGCCTCACTCCACAAAGGATTAAAAGTGAAATCAAATGATTTAGTATTTTAAAATCTTTTGCTTTCAAACTTTTAAGAGTTAGATTGTGATTTGCTTTTAAAATGCCTATTTGTGGGGTGTCTGGGTGGCTCATGCCATGCCTTCGGGTCAGGCCATGATCTCAGGGTCCTGGGATCCAGCCCTGCATTGAGCCCCACATCCAGCCCGCGTCGGGCTGCCTGCTCTGCGGGAAGCCTGCTTCTCCCTCTCTCATTCCCCTTGCTGGTGTGCCCTCTCTCACTGTGTCTCTCTCTGTCAAATAATAAAGAAAATCCAAAAACAATTTTAAAAAAAGACAGATAAGGAGTACAACAAAAACAATGATGGTGAGGAATTAAAATTTAAATATTATAAGTATTAAACACAAGACAGATTTGAAAAATTTATAATTAAAAAATCTAATTCTTCCATTTAATTCTAACTCTAAGAAAGCTTTAAAATGTCTTTAAACTGTTCAGATCTCGTGTTCGAATGTTCTTTGGATGACCACATTTAAGACACATGGTTGATAACTCTCTCTGCCACCTGACAATTACTGTGGTTAAAACAGGTGCCAGTTTCTGGGATTACATAGTGTCTCTGGAATGTTTATTCCAAAAACGAGAAAATCCAAGAACCATCTGTTACTGTGGATCACTTACTTAAGCCATTGAGGTTGGCAATTTTTTCAATGCAGTTTGTAGACAGTGAAAGCTTCCTTAAAAAGAACAAAGGAAAACTTGAATTAATACAAAACAATTTTAAGTGGTATATCAGAAAAATAAATCAATCAATCAATAAATAAATACTGTATCAGGAATTAATCAAGTGCCCATACAAGATAACATTTAAGTCACGTTTTCTTTTTACACTGAATTCTTTTTTTCCCTCTCAGACATGGCATGTATTCTTTCATTTTTTTTTTTTTTAAGATTTTATTTATTTATTTGACAGACAGAAATCACAAGTAGGCAGAGAGGCAGGCAGAGAGGGGCGGGGGAAGCAGGCTCCCCGCTGAGCAGAGAGCCCGATTCAGGGCTCGATCCCAGGACCCTAGGATCATGACCCGAGCTGAAGGCAGAGGCTTTAATCTACTGAGCCACCCAGGCGCCCCGTATTCTTTCATTTTGAAATCAATCCTCATACTTTTTTCCTGATTACAGAAGTTAATACATATTTATTGTAGAAAATTAAAAAAAATTTTTCTGAAGGTAATTTGGTGTTACCTATTAAATTTTTTTTTAAAGATTTTATTTATTTATTTGAGAGAGAGACAGTGAGAGAGAGCATGAACGAGGAGAAGGTCAGAGAGAGAAGCAGACTCCCCGTGGAGCTGGGAGCCCGATGCGGGACTAGATCCCGGGACTCCAGGATCATGACCTGAGCCGAAGGCAGTCGTCCAACCAACTGAGCCACCCAGGCGTCCCACCTATTAAATTTTTTAAATGCATGTGTTCTTTGACCCAGGAATTCATTTCTAGGAATACATCCTACTGAAATGCTAATACCAATGCCAACAGATCTATAAGCTAGATTATTTAGTGTATTATTGTAATAGCAAAAAAATGGGGAAAAATCTGTAAACATCTAGCAACTGAGGGATAGATAATGGAAAACTATGCTGTCACTAATACAAATGAAACTGGGCTCCAGATACCAGCTTGGGAAGATGTCCATCATGTGTGCTCAAGTTGAAAACCACCTAGCAGAACGATACATTTTATATGATCCCTTTTGATAAAAAGCAGAACTATAGGGTATCTGGGTGGTTCAGTTGGTTAAGCAACTGCCTCCGGCTCAGGTCATGATCCTGGAGTCCTAGAGTCGAGTCCCACATTGGGCTCCCTGCTTGGCAGGGAGTCTGCTTCTCCGGCTGACCTCTCTCCTCTCATGCTCTCTCTCTCAAATAAATAATAAAATCTTAAAAAAAAAAAACAGAACTATATATGTTCATGTACGAAGATATTTATTTGCTTGTGTGTTAAATCATTCAGAAATGAATACTGAGGAAGCCATATGTAATCCAAACCACTCCACAGATTGCCCCAGAGAGAACTACTTTTAATGGTTTGTATATATTTGTCTAGATTTTTTCTACTCATAATTCAGTTATATAAAAAAATAATTTAGGGGTGCCTCGGTGTCTCAGTTGGCTGAGCCTCTGACTGTTGATCTCAGCTCAGGTCTTGATCTCAGGGTCATGAGTTCAGGCTCCGCATTGGGCTCCACAGTGGGTGTGGAGCCTACTTACCGAAAAAAAAAGAAAGAAAAGAAAAAAATATTGTACAGGGACATAACTACACATTCTTAGTCATCCCTTCTTTTCTTTCTTTTTTTTTTTATTAGTCATTCTTTCTTGACAAAAACATTTAATATTTTAGTTTACTTCATGCAAAAAATATAATAAAAGCTAATTTTATTGAACACAATCTGTGCTCAGAACTCTTCCAAGTACTTTACATAAACTGTTTTAATTATCACAACAATTCTGTGAAATAAGTACTATTATGATCACCTGTATTTTACAAATGAGTAAACTGAGGTACAAAGATGTTTAGCAATTTGCCCAATATTACATAGCCAGAAAGGGGCAGAGACTAATTTAAACCCCTCCAAAACTGACTCTAAAACATGTGATCTTATACTTTTGATATGACTTGAAGAAGAATTATTCATTCTTTTTAATAAAAGTACTGTACAGTGTAAATTATTGGTCAAATCTGGATATTTTCCAATAATCCCCAACTCCTGACTACTACCAGTGGAAAATGCCTTAAATGTGGGAATGTGATTGGAGATGAATTCTTTAATTGGTGTCCAGGCAACCTGCCCAAAGAGATTGTCAGCAAAAATCCGAACAGGCTGACTCTTTCCAAGCCGCTTCCTAGTACTCTGGTACTAGGTACAAAACCTTCTCAAATGTTTGCCTTGGAGATATCTTTTTAAACTTTTTTTTTTTTAAGATTTTATTTATTTGACAGAGAGAGATCACAAGCAGGCAGAGAGGCAGGCAGAGAGAGAGGAGGAAGCAGGCTCCCTGCTGAGCAGAGAGCCCGATGCAGGGCTCCATCCCAGGACCCTGAGATCATGACCTGAGCCGAAGGCAGAAGGCAGCGGCTTAACCCACTGAGCCACCCAGGCGCCCCGCCTTGGAGATATCTTTAAGATAAAAAGATATCTGACCATTTGGAAACAGTGCTCTTTGAAATCACGCTTTTGAAGCAAAAAAAAAAAAAAAAAAAAAAAAAATCTAAGATGGAATTTTATATAATACACTGTGCTGTCATCATAAAGGACAAGTTGCACACAATAACTAAATATGTTTGCTTTTCCCTTTCATTCCAAAGACAGATACTAGTCTAATGCATGGGTTCACAAATTATGTGTCTAAGAGTTACTCAAGTTGCTTATTATAAATACAGATTGGGGCGCCTGGGTGGCTCAGCCGTTAAGCATCTGCCTTCGGCTCAGATTATGATCCCAGGGTTCTGGGATCGAGCCCCACATCAGGCTCCCTGCTCAATGGGGAGCCTGCTTCTCCCTCTCCCACTCACCTTGCTTGTGTTTCCTCTTTCACTGTCTCTGTCAAATAAATGAATAAACTCTTAGGAAAAAAAAAAAAAAAAAAGGATTCCTAGATCTCATCAGTAGAGATTTGTTTCTGTAAATTCTGTAAATTGGGATGGGGCTAATCTCCTGTATAAGGAGATTCTTATGTTGGTAGTCAGTGCACTACACTTCGAAACACACAGGGTGGAGAAAGCAGAAAGAACCCTCGGTGATTCTACAATATTCTACAGCTCTGAGAGGAGATACCGCTGCCAGAGAGCATGGTCACAAGGTGTCATGGTTGAACTGCCTCAAATTTGCCACAGAAGCTTGCTAAACAGTGTATAAGTATTTAGAAAATAAGTTAAGAGGATGAGTCCTAGGATCAAGTCCCCTATGGGGCTCCCTGCTCAGCAGGGAGTCTGCTTCTCCCTCTGACTCTCCACTTCTCCTGCTCTCTCTCTCAAATTAAAAAAAAGAAAAGAAAAGAAAGAAAAGAAGTTAAGGGGAATTAATATAGATTTGGTACTTAAAGTCATGGGAAAATAGAATTACAAAATAATAAGTATAGTTTGATCCCAATTAGGAAAACAAATTAGAAGGATCTGTATCAGAATGCTAATACTGGTTCTCAAAAGGTGGCACAATTTTGGTTAATATTAACTCTTTCTTTTGTGCTCTTTGTATTTTCTAGATGTTTTACAATGTATTTTTATAATTTGAAAAAAATTTTACAGCAGTATCTCTTAGTCCTCTGCTAAGTATAGTGCTGACTGGCTAATCTTGTAAGAGAAAGTATTAGATTTTATGGCAGGATAATAGTATTGCTGTGTTATTTAGTTTCTCCCAAGAGACAAGGAAACTTCTATTCTCCAGGCACATTATACAAATTTTACTGTAAAAAAATACTGCATTGTTCAGGGTTACTTTATTAGTAGTCCCGTAAACCAGTAATCTCTCTCTGTTTGGCCTTGCCAAAGGGGAACCGCATTAACCAAACAAACAAAAAAAGAGAAATGAAGAGCGTAGGAAACAAACACATTTTTTCTGGTTTGTGTATTTAGAAAAGAAAGGGAAAAAAGACAAGAGAACTTACTCGCAATTAGCAAGCGTGGACAAGGAGGCATCCATCTTCTCTATAGGGGGAATCTGAGCATAAAGCTTAATCTCTTTGGCTTCGGATGGCTTCTGACTGGTTTTCTCTTCCTATGCCAAAAATTAGTTTGGAAGAAAGTGAAACCTGATTGTAACACAGAACTAAAAAAGTACAGACTACCCTAAGGCTTTTCAAAGTTTATTTCAAAACAATTCTTAGAATTTGACAACTCTGCATTCTTTACAATTCACTTACTGACATTTACTAACTGGCCCTGACAACCAGGCTTCTACCTGGCCGGTTCAGATAATTTACTGATAGGTCCCAACCCAGTGGAAGGGAGGAGGAAAGAAAATAACTTTCATTTCTGTGGTATTTAAAATCCTTGGGATGCCTGGGTGGCGCCGTGGGTTAAGCATCTGCCTCCAGCTCAGGTCATGATCCCAGCACCCTGGGATCAGTCCCACATCAGGTTCCTTGCTCAGCGGGGAGCCTGCTTCCACCCTCTGCCTGCCGCTCCGCCTGCTTGTACTCTCTGACAAATAAGTCAATATATAAAATCTTTAAAATAAAATAAAATAAAATCCGTTAAGAGTCGGGACACCTGAATGGCTCAGTCAGTTAAGCATCTGCCTTCGGCTCAGGTCATGACACCAGGGTCCCAGGATCGAGTCCCCCATCGGGCTCCTTGCTCAGCGGGGAGCCGGCTTCTCCCTCTGCCTGCCTCTCCCCCTGCTTGTGCTCGCACTCTCTCTCCCTCCCTCCCTCTGACAAATAAACAAAATCTTTTTTAAAAAATCCTTTAAGAGTCTATCAATAAATGGGGCACCTGGGTGGCTCAGTGGGTTAAGCCGCTGCCTTCGGCTCAGGTCATGATCCCAGGTCCTGGGTTCGAGCCCCACATCGGGCTTTCTGCTCAGCAGGGAGCCTGCTTCCTCCTCTCTCTCTGCCTGCCTCTCTGCCTACTTGTGATTTCTCTCTGTCAAATAAATAAATAAATAATCTTTAAAAAAAAAAAGAGTCTATCAATAAAGAAAAATACAACAATAACAACATTTTCTTGGGAAAAGTTCTTTGTCCCTAAGCACCCTTTTCTTAAATATCAGATTTAGATCTATAAGATCAACTATTTTATCATCTTACCTTGCTTTTCCTTTTTCTTTTAATTTTATTTATTCATTTGCCAGAGAGAAAGAGTAAAGCAGGGGGAGCGGCAGACAGAGGGAGAAGCAGGCTTCCAGCCGAGCAAGGAATCTGATGCCGTGACTCCATCCCAGGACCCTGGGATCATGACCTGAGCCGAAGGCAGACACTTCACCGACTGAGCCACCCAGGCGTCCCTCTTCTTGGTTTTTCTGTACACAGTTCAGTCTGAGATAGAGCTCCAAAATACCAAGAATTCTTGGGAATTCCCGAATTCTTCGGGAAGATGTCCTCCTTACAAGCCGAAGTCAAAGCTATTTGCTCTATAATAATTTACTACTAAATTCTTAGATTTTCAGTACTATGTACACAATTTAACATTACCAATATATGCTGCCTAATAATATTTTCAAAGTACCTCCCTACTTAAAGCTAGTTCTCTCTCTCCCACAAAACAGGAAGCTCCTAAAGTGCAGGACCATTTCCTTTGCTTTCCTGCATTTTCTATAACAGTACACTAGCAGACATACAGAGGCTTATTTTTAAAATTCAAATGGGGGACGCCTGGGTGGCTCAGTTGGTTAAGCAGCTGCCTTCGGCTCAGGTCATGATCCCAGCGTCCTGGGATCGAGTCCCACATCGGGCTCCTTGCTTGGCGGCGAGCCTGCTTCTCCCTCTGCCTCTGCCTGCCACTCTGTCTGCCTGTGCTCACTCTCGCTTCTCTCTATGACAAATAAATAAATAAAATCTTTAAAATTAAAATGGTAACATGTCAATACTAGAAAATACACAATTTAAAAAAACAACAAAAAAATACACAGTACATTGAAAGAAAAAGATCTAATACACACACACTCAACACTTATTTTTGTGTCATACATTTGTAGGTTATGAGAGGGAAACTGATACATAGGAGATCCTGAATAAATGTTAGGTTAATCAGTGAAAGAACGAGCTTAATGTCTTCAATCAATCTTAAAGTCAAAGATTTATGGCCACAGTACAATCTAGAAATAGAACCTACAACCCAGAACAAAAAAAGCAACCACTTATTATTATAAGTAAATTAAGTCCTAAAATCTAATTCAAAGAAAATCTAATACAAGTTTATTCCATATTTACTTTTCTTCTTTAAGAAAACAGATTTTTCATTAACCAAACAGAAATGAATTTTTAAATGCGAAATACAGAGAAGTTTATAAGCACCAAAACAAGAATTCAAATATTTCATTATCCTATCCACCCTATTTTCCCTAGACACAAGGCTCCTGAAAGACTTTTGCTTCAAAGCTCAGCCTCAAAAGCAAAAGACATATATTATTCAAAAAACTATTGATAATATCCACAAAAAAGTTATCACTGGGCACAGAAATTGAGGAGTTATGTCAATACTCTAAGGAAATTCTATTTATGATGCTGAATTACAACTGTTCAAACTTTATAGAATGATTTATTCAAAATATCTATAGTTTATATTCATTTATTTTATAATGCAGTTTCCTTTCTTTTGTTAATATATACCTTAATATTTTTTCCAGCGTTATTGACACGTAACATTGTCTAAGTTTAAGGTGATGATCTGATACCTATATATACTGTGAAATGATTAACCCAATTAGGTTAGCTAACACATCCATCACCTGATTTTTTACTTTGGGTGCTAAGAAAATTTAAGATCCACTCTCTTAGCCACTTTCAAGTATATAATGCAATATTATTAACTATAGTCACCATGCCGTATATCAGATCCCCGGGACTTGGCTTATAACTGGAATGTCTGTACCCTTTGACCAACATCTCCCATTTACCCCACACCCAAATCCCCGGCAATCACTGCTCTGCTCTTCATTTCCGGGTTCAGCTTTTTTAGATTTCACATATGTGTGAGATCACAGAGTATGTGTCTTTCCCTGTCTGACTTATGTCACTTTGCATAATGCACTCAAGGTCTGTCCGTGTTGTAAATGGAAGGATTTCCTTCTTTATTGTGGCTGAATAATACTCCACTCTGTAGATATACAATGTTTTTGATCCATTTACCCACTGATGGGACATGTAGGATGTTGATATTGATATGATCCACTGATTTTGATCAGACTTTCCCAGTTTTACTAGTACTCATTTATACACAAGTGTGAATGCATTGGTATGTGCGTATTAATGTATACAATTTTATCACCTATACAGGTTCATGTACCCACTGCCAGTCAAGACAGTTAAATAGTTCCAGTGCCACAAAGGTTCCTTGTGCTGACTGGTCAGATTTAAATAACTATCCAATAATTCTCGTATGGTTTCTGAAAGAGGTAAAAATTCATACACTCACTCACCCATCTGGCTAGAGCTTCTTTGATGGTTGTTGCTTTTGCCTTAAAAGGAAAGGAAACAAGAGTATCTTTATTGGTATGATTTGTTGATTCAATTTTCACACAATGATTATTAGCCTCAGCATCTACCACTGAAAAGATTAACTTCTTTCTTTGAGAACTTACATGCAAAAAATACAAGTGTTTTAACTTCCTCAAATCAGGATGATTTATTTAAATGCCTCTCAGAGAAATTAAGGAAATCATGATGCAAGGCCCATATACTTCTCTCCCACTTGGTTTTCAAAAAGATACAGTTTTCAACATTTGATATTACAAGAGATCTTATGGGGCACCTGGGTGGCTCAGTGGGTTAAGCCTCTGCCTTTGGCTCAGGTCCTGATCTCAGGGTCCTGGGATCAAGCCCTGCCTCGGGCTCTTTGCTCAGTGGGGAGCCTGCTTCCCTCTCTCTCTGCCTACTTGTGATCTCTCTCTGTGTCAAATAAATAAATAAAATCTTTAAAATAAAATTTAAAAAATAGATCTTATTTCATTGATTCTAAGATCGACATCTTTTATGTTTTAACATCTTTGAAATTTGGATGCATTTTACAACCAGGAACAATTTACAATTACTGTGGCCGGGTAGCAGTGGTGATGATCTAGAAAAGTATTAACTAATTTATTTCATATACATATATTCTTTTTTATGTTTGCAAATAATGACGTACGATAAAAACCTACATGTCTAAATACATTTAAAAGAACTTCGTCAATAGGCACAAAATAAAAATTCTAAATGATAAGAAATTACTTGTCATGATTCAATTCCAACTACTTATTTTTCTTTCCTAAAACATAAAATAACGTTGCACCTTATAATCAATAGTATCTTAGATTCAATTTAATAGGACACTTAAAACTTTAAATGTGAGGAAAGGGAGACATCCTTCGATTAGAACTGCTAGAGTTCTTTAAAAAAAAAAATCTAAACAATAACAGAAGGAAAAGTTTAAAAGTACAGTTAACTCTCCAACAGGACAGGCATTAGGGACGCCAACCTCCCCTGCCCCAACCCCACAACACAGTAAAAAATCTCAGTATAACTTCTGACTTGCCAAACTCTACTAAAAGCCTACTATCAACCAGAAGCCTTACCAATAACATAAACATTTGATTAATGCACATTTTGCACGTCACATGTATTATATACTGTATTCTTACAATAATGTAAACTACAAAAAAGGAAATGTTATTATGAAAATCATAAGAGGGGTGAATGGGTGGCTCAGTAGGTTCAGAATCCAACTCTTGGTTTTGGCTCTGGTCATGACCTCAGTCAGGGTCGTGAGATAGAGCCCCATATTGGGCTCAGCGTGGAGTCTGCTCAAGATTCTCCCTCCCACTTAGTCCCTCCCCTGATTCATGTGCTCTCTCTCAAATAAATTTTTAAAAAAGAGAAAAAAAAGAAAGAAAGAAATCATGGAGGAAATACACTTACAGTATTGCAGTGTATTTATTGGAAAAAAAATCTGCATATAAATGGACCGGTATAGTTCAGGCCGATGATGCTCAACTGTATATACCATTACATCTAGAAAGCAAAGACATAGTAATAAATAATCCTTGGGTGAAAAAGCAAACTATAGGGGCGCCTGGGTGGTACAGTGGGTTAAAGCCTCTGCCTTCCGCTCCGGTCATGATCCCAAGGTCCTGGGATCAAGCCCCACATCAGGCTCTCTGCTCAGCAGGGAGACTGCTTCCCTTCCTCTCTCTCTGTCTGCCTCTCTGCCTACTTGTGATCTCTATCAAATAAATAAATAAATAAAAATCTTTAAAAAAACAATTAAAAAAGTAAACTATAAACTACAGTAAAGCAAAAAGAATAAAAGAACAAATATAAAAATTTGAGGAATATACCATTATTTTTTTTTAAGATTTTATTTATTTATTTGACAGAACGAGATCACAAGTAGGCAGAGAGGCAGGCAGAGAGAGAGAGGAGGAAGCAGGCTCCCTGCCAAGCAGAGAGCCCGATGCGGGACTCGATCCCAGGACCCTGAGATCATGACCTGAGCTGAAGGCAGAGGCTTAACCCACTGAGCCACCGAGGCGCCCCAGGAATATACCATTTAAAAGGAAACTTATAATTTCAAATATATTTATTTATTCAAAAATTAAGAGAAAATAAGAAACAGAAAACAAGCAAAGTATTTGAGATATTTGAAAAAGCACGTCATTGCAAACACCCAGAAGGCTAAGGAAAATACAAAGGAATAAGTGCATGAAAAACAGACCCGAAGAGAAAAAAAAGATTAACAAAACTAAAAGCTGGTTCCTAAATCTCTAGCAAGCCTGACTGAGCAAAAAGAGAGCTATATGACGAAAACAGAGAATCAGAGGAAATAACAGATACCACAAAGATTTAAAAATAAAATATCACAAGCAAACATATGGTAGTTTGAAAACCTAGACAAAGAATGCATTTCTAGAAAAAAACACAAAAGTCTCAAACTGTCACAGGAACAATCAGAAAATCTGAATAGACCAATAATTATTTTCAATGTTAAAAAGATAACCAGAGATTTACCCTTATCCTCTTCCCCTACGTCTCCAAGCTTAGATAATTTTACAAGTAAATCCTGACAAGGTTTCAAGGAACAGATATTCTCTGTTAACAGAGAAGTTGTTTTAGAAACCAGAAAAGGAGGGAAAGCGGCCAATTTATTTCATGAGGCTAGAATAACCTTGATGTCATAACCAGATAAGAGGCCCTCCTTACTTCTCAACACAGATGTGAAAATCCTAGATACAACATTAGATCTCCAAAGCCAATGGTGAATAAAAATCGGGGTCAAGAATGGCTGATCCCAGGAGCATAAGGATTGTTTAACCAAAAACCCTATAAATGTAAATCACCTATTTATGGATTAAAGGGGGAAAAAATCACATTTATTTCAGTAAGTGTGGAAAAAGTACTTTGTAAAATAGTTGTACATCTGGGGCACCTGGGTGGCTCAGTCAGTTAAGAGTCTCCCTTCTGGGCGCCTGGGTGGCTCAGTGGGTTAAGCCTCTGCCTTTGGCTCGGGTCATGATCTCAGGGTCCTATGATCGAGTCCCACATCGGGCTCTCTGCTCGGCGGGGAGCCTGCTTCCCCTTCTCTCTCTGCCTGGCCTCTCTGCCTACTTGTGATCTCTCTCTGTCATATAAATAAGTAAAATCTTAAAAAAAAAAAAAAGCTCTCACTAAGAGTTACAAGGAAATTCTTTACTTGGTAAAAGCTACATACCAAAAAGCTATCACAAACGCCAGACTTGAGACATTCATTCACTTCAGCAAATATTCAGTAAGTGTCTAGTATATACCCAACATACTTTTACATGCTTGGGAAATATCAAGGAACAAAACAAAGATTCCCAACTTCTATAACTTACATCCACTGGCGGGAGACACATGGTAAATAATATATTCAATATACGCATTTTATAGTATATTAGAAAGTGACCATTACTAAGGAAAAAGAAAATACAAAAACAAAAAAAACAAAAACGCGGAATTTCAAAGAGGTACCAGGATGTGATTTATGTGTGTAAAGTATGTATATTTTAAATAAGGTGGAAAGAAGAGCAAATTGGGAAGGTAACACTAGAAGTCTTCTCTTTATGACCCCCAACACATCAAAGATCCCTACTATCACTGCTGTTGTTTAACATGGTACAAGAGATCTTTATCAGTGTTATAATAAAAGAAAATACAAATTGGAATGACTTAAGGGAAGAAATAAAACGCACTATGCGCACATGATCATTTACATAGGAAATACAATAGAACAAACTGAGAAATAGAACGAAGGGAATTCAGCAAGTGAAGAACACTGTTGAGAGAGTTAACAGAAAAGCTGGGAGAAGAGATTTTCAACATAAAACCAACAAAAGACTAATAGAGAATATAGAGGGAACTCCTAAAATTCAAAAAACAAAAAATGGAAAAAGCAAAACAAATATAAACAGAGAATTAACAGAAGTTGAAATCCAAATGACTAACAATATCATGAGGTACTGGAACTCACTGAAAACCAGAGGAATGCAGAGTAAAACAATGGAATACTAAAACACATCCTCAGATTGGCAAAGGTAAGAAATTTGGTGAGAATGTAGAACTCTCAGGCAGTACTGAAGGAAGTAAAAACTAGGAGAGAGAGGGGTGGCTGGCTGACTCGGTCAGCAGAGCATGCAACTCTTGATCTCAGGGTGGTGAGTTCAAGACCCACGTTGGGGGTAAAGCTTACTTAAAATCAAAACAAAACAAAACAAACTAGCAGACTTCTGGAAAGCAGTCTGACAATACCTAGGGAAATTAAGTATGGAGAGGCCCTATGACTAGGAAATCCCACTGCTGGGTAGATTTCCAAAAAAATCCCTGTATAGTACCATGAAAAGACACGTCTGATAATACTTTCAAACTGGAAGCAATCTGGCAAGTTGGTTTATGAGGTTACTAGTTCCCCTATAGATAGAAGTCAAAAACTGAAATGCCTAAAGGACCAGTGGACATCTTTTTTTTTTTGTGTTATTATTTTTTTTATTTCTTTGCAGCATAACAGTATTCATTGTTTTTGCACCACACCCAGTGCTCCATGCAATACGTGCCCTCCCTACCTCCCTAATACCCACCACCTTGTTCCCCCAACCTCCCACCCCCCCACCGCCCCTTCAAGACCCTCAGGTTGTTTTTCAGAGTCCATAGTCTCTCATGGCTCACCTCCCCTTCCAATTTCCCTCAACTCCCTTCTCCTCTCCATCTCCCCATGTCCTCCATGTTATTTGTTATGCTCCACAAATAAGTGAAACCATATGATAATTGACTCTCTCTGCTTGACTTCCTTCAGTGGACATCTTTAATGGGTAAAGCTGGCCATATAAAGAGAATAACCTCAACTCTGGCATTAGAAAACAGCTGGCACGTGGGACTTGGGACAAGATCTCTCCAAACATTAAAACTCCATTACTGAAAATAACACCCTTTACTAAGAAAGTAAAGATGCTGCCAATTATACAACACCATCATATTTTAGTAATACAAAAATAGGGCGAAAATGTGTCCAGTGGTGAAATATAGTATTTCTGATTTTTCACAGAGGCCATAAATCTGGGTTTTGATGTGAAATACAATCATTTAAAGATTTTTTTAAAAAGATTTTCTTTATTTATTTAACAGACAGAGATCACAAGTAGGCAGAGAGGCAGGCAGAGAGAGAGAGAGAGAGAGAGAGAGAGGAGGAAGCAGGCTCCCCGCTGAGCAGAGAGCCCGATGTGGGGCTCGATCCCAGGACCCTGGGATCATGACCTGAGCAGAAGGCAGAGGCTTTAACCCACTGAGGCACCCAGGCACCCCAAAATACAATCATTTAAAGACAATGGAAGCTAAGGCAGTTTTTTCTTTAAAGATATTTATTTATCATTTGAGAGAGAGAGAGAGAGCAACAACACAAGAGCAGGCTTGATCCCAGGACTGGGGGATCATGACCTGAGAGGAACGCAAATGCTTCACTGACTGACCCCCCAGACGCCCCCGAGGCTAACGGATTGTTCACTGAAAAAACTATGCTGGCCTGATTTCTGGAGGGCCCTGGACCTACCGGTTTCCAGCCTTAGCTAGCTTCATCTAATTACTGGTTCTGATTCTCTCTTTGGCGATTTTCAGTAATTCTCATGGATCATGCTTTCAAAATCGTTTAGGGCTGGTTATTTCTTCACCTGAATATAAACCTAGGTTCCAGAACTTTTTACTCTCTTTGGTAGTGCTTTTCAGCTAAATGCCTGTAGAATAAAGTAAGGAAAGCGTGCGGGAAAACTACTTTTCAAAGCGGTATTTAATCCTGGGGTTGAAGGCAAGCATGACTTCCTCATCATTTCAATTTCCTGGGCTCAATTTCTGCCCACTTACACAGCACTGGAATCACAAAAAGAAGACAACCAATTGTACTTGTTCTTCATAAACACCTCCACCGGACAGGACAATCACATACGTTGCTAAACAGCTTTGACTCTGTAATCAACCAACAACAACCCTTTTCAAACTGCTAGGCGGAATTACCAAACCTGTAAGCAACACTGCACATTTTTTTAAACCTTTTTTCTCTTTTTTGAAGATTTTATTTATTTATTTGTCAGAGAGAGAGAGAGGACATGCAGGCAAAGTGGCAGGCAGAGGCAGAGAGAGAAGCAGGCTCCCTGCCCAGCAAGGAGCCTGCTGCGGACTTCATCCCAGGAATCTGGGATCATGACCTGGGCTGAAGGCAGTGGCTTAACCGACTGAGCCACCCGGGTATCCCAACACTGCACGTTTTAAGGAGGAGTTGAGGAGCATCAGTAAGTAAAATCACTCCTTCGTAAAGGTCTTTGATTGGATAGATCACGGAGAGATTTCAAACCCCAGGTAGCAGTATGGACGCCCTCCAATTTTAGAATCACTTGAGGTGCACCGTCCAAATGCAATTCCCCAATCCCATTGCATTAAGGATTCATAATCTCCATTCCAGCAAGCTCAGTCTTCAGCCCACTATACTTAGGCATACTGAAACTTGAGGAACATCTCCTAATACAGTCTATCCGAATGGGCTTTACAGGGCTACCTAATAAGTGCACTTACAGTCATTCAGAGGACAACCCGGGCACCTCACAGGTAAGGAGTACCGCGGCAGTCGGGGTTACACACACGCCTCTCATAACCAGCTCCCCGCGCCCCGTCTCGCCTGGGGGAAAATGACTGCTATGCACAGAAAAATCCTTATTCGCACTCCGCCTTCATCACCTTTCCCACTCTAATCCGCTCTTTTTCGAGAAGTTCCTGCTCTTTGCGCTCCCTTTCTCTGTCAGAGTCCCTCCACACGAACCCAACCTCCGATCTGCCCCAGGCCGCCCGCGCCCCAGACCACCCCGTGCCGGGGCTTCTCTTTCGCCTGAGGCCTCTGACTGCGGAGCTAGCGCCGGTGACCGGCTTCCTTCCGCTGCCCGAGAAGCGCTCCGACCCTCAACACGCCACAGTCACCCTTTTCCACCTGCAGTCTCCTCTCCTCTTCGACCAAGAGGCCTAGAGGGTACTCACCATTCCGGCCGTTGCTACTGTCACTGCTCTGGTTGCTAGGGCCCGCCGAGGTCAGTGCGCGTGCGCACTTCTCGGAGCCCTCCGTGGAGCCCACCCCCGGCAGTGGTCCTTTCTCTCCGCCCTCCGGGTGGCGCGTGCGGGGCATTGTGGGACCGCCCGGCGGCCGCCTCGGTCCTCCCGCGGGTCAGCTGCTCGCTTCCCAGCGTGTGCGGCGGGGCTGCTGGCCTCTCGCAGGATGCGAGAGCTTCGCCATGCAGGGTGGTCAGGAGATGCTTTCTACCGAAAGCAGTTTCACTCGCTCTGCAGGGACGTGCCTGCCTAAAGTTGAAAACCTCGCTATAAAATTGCCCTTCCCGTAAATAACTTTAAAAATTCCCTTCTCCCGCAGATTGCCCGTCCGCATCCTTGTCTTTATCGCCTGCTGTAATTCACCTGTAGTTCGACCTAAACTAAATTCTTTGTTGTTGTTGTTGTTCATTTTATGACTGAAACTACATTCAGCTGAATTTCCTCGGTTGCCTTTCCCCAACGCCTCCGTGGAGCCAGAGGCGAATGAAAGCATAAAACGGTGGTTTTAGATGACCGAGATGTCCTCCCCTGCTCTCCTCCTATTAAATTAGACAAAAACTGTAAAAATACTGAGTTGCTAGGGGTATGGAGAAATGCGGTGGCGTATATACACTGCTCTTTATAACTGACACAGCCTTTGTGGAGAGCTGTTGGTAATAGTATGAAAAGCGTTCAAAACGTGTGCACCTCTGTGACCCAGCAGTTGGACTTCTAGGACTTCATCTTGAAGAAATAATCAGACAAGTGCACAGAGATTTATGTTCAAGGTTTTAATAGCAAGAAGGAAAATAACCCAAATGTCAAGAGGGAAAAAATTGGTATTATCAAACATCCAAAAAATGAAATATACTTCCATGAAGAATGTAGCTGAAAGGGGCCCCTGGGTGGCTCAGTGGGTTAAAGCCTTTGCCTTTGGCTCAGGTCACGATCCCAGGATCCTGGGATAGAGCAGCATATTGGACTCTCTGCTCAGCAGGGAGCCTGCTTCCTCCTCTCTCTGCCTGTCTTTCTGCCTACTTGTGATCTCTGTCAAGTAAATAAATAAAATCTTTTAAAAAAAGAAACAAGAATGTTGCTGAAATGGGATTCCTGGGTGGCTCAGTCAGTTAAGCTTCTGACTCTTGATTTTGGCTCAGGTCATGATCCCAGGATCCTGGGATCCAGCCCCACATTGGGCTCCTTGCTCACGGTGCAGCCTGCTTCTCCTTCTGCCTCTGCCTGCCTCTCTGCTCACTTGCGTGCTCTCTCTCTCTCTCTGTCAAGTAAATGAATAAAATCCTTTTTTAAAAAAAGTTGTTGCAATACATCTATTCACATGCAGTCGTGATGTCCTAATTTAAAATGCAAGTTACCAAACAAAATAGTTGGTATAATCTTCTTGAAAAGGATATACCGCGGGGATGCCTGGATGGCTCAGTCCGTTAAGCCTCTGCCTCTCGATTCTGACTCCAGTCATGATGTCATGATCTGGGGGGGTGGATCTCATCCTGGGCATGGAGCCTGCTTAGGATTTTTTCCCTCTCCTTCTCCCTCTGCCCCTGCTCCCACTTGAGCACACACACTCTCTCTCTCTAATAAATCTAAAAAAATTATATACCGTGCACACATTTATACATAACCTATATCTAAAAGAATATTATGAGAGTCTAATGTTTGCTGCAGATTGAATTGTGTCCTCCCCACTCAAATTCATATCTTGAAGCTCTAAGTCCACTGTGACTGTACTTGGAAAGAGGGCTGTTACGGAGGTAATTTCAGTTAAATGAGGCCATAAGAGTGGGGCCCTAATCCAATATAACTAGTGTCCTTAGAAGAGGAATAAACATGCTGGGAGTGGTGGTCACAGAGGAAAGGCCATCCAAGGACACAGTAAGAAGATGGTCACCTGCAAGTCACCAAGAGAAGCCTCACCCAAAACTAACACTGTTGGCATCTTGATTTTGGAATTTCAGCCTCCTGTACTGTGAGGAAATAAATTTCTGTTGTTTAAGCCACCCGGTCTGTGGTATTCTACTATGGCAGCCTGAGAAGACTAATATGGTGTTCATTTTGCTTCTCTCTTCTCTGGTTATTCTATTCTGGAATGTGAATACACACACACACACACACACACACACACACATATATATAAAATAAATTTTTAACTATTCAATTATTTAATATTTTATGTCTAATTAATATAAATATTAATTGAATTTAATATTTAATTTATATTTAATTTATTTGGTTTATTCTTTAGATTTATTAATTTTTCTCTCTTTTCCGATTATTCTATTCCGGAATGTGAATGTTTATTTATTTATATTTAATTTAATTAATTTTTTTTTGTAGATAGGCTAGGCTTCACTCCAGGCATGGAGGCCAACATGGGACTTGAACTCATGACCCTGAGATCAAGACCTGAGCTGAGATCAAGAGTTTGACCCTTAACCAACCAAGCTACCCAGGAGCCCCTGGAAAGTGGATATTTTTAATTTTGAAATAACAAATAAATTCCATTTTGAAAAAGGTAATTGAATCCGATTAAAAAAAAAAACAGGAAACACAGAATTGTTTATTAAAGAATATTAAAATGGGGATTCATAGGGGCGTCTGGATGGCTCAGTCAGTTAAGCATCTGCCTTTGGCCCAGGTCATGATCCCAGGGTCCTGGGATGGAGTCCTTCATCAGGCTCCTTGCTCAGCCGGGAGCCTGCTTCTCCCTCTGCCTACCACTCCCCTTGCTTGTTATTTCTCTGACGAATAAATAAATAAAATCTTTTTTAAAACTTTAAAAAAATAAAATGGGTATTCATAACATATCTAGCCTTTTTGCTTGTAGTGTTTTGTTTCGTTTTGTTTCAGATCTCCATACTACCACACCTCTCCAAACTAGAATTCATCCTGGCTGCCAAAACAGCCACCAGTTTTGCTGAGGTGGCTGAAATGGGAATTTAATCCTTGAACATATCTTCTAACCTAATAGAGTATGCCTTTTGCTCAAAACTGTGCATTACATCAGAAGGCATTGGCATTAAAGGTAAAATACCACTAGTCAATCCATTCCTTCTTCATGCTTGTTCAGAATGTTATTTACTTCCTCCTCATCATCGGAGGAGGAAACTTTGACTGTGAATATGTCTTATTTACCTCCAAATAAACTATTTACCACTATATAAGCAGAAATGTGCTGAGTTTCAGATTCTCAAAGGTTAAAACCATTCACACAGGAAAAGAAAGAATTAGAGAACTTGGATCCTTTCTTAGTTCTGAGTCCTACCAAATGGCAAAATAGATTCAAAAAGCTGTTCACCAGAGACTTCGACTTTGGATCTACTTGCTCTTCCTGCAGGCCTAGAAGAAAGTTGAGAGAAAGATTAAAACTACTATTGAAACAGTTTCCCCAAATTCAGAAAATCTGGCAGACCCGTTGAAAAGTAAAGGTAAAAGAGTGTGAATGGTAGCCACTGAATATGTTAAGGAATCTTTAATTCTCTGAACAAGAATGTGGGTTGAATAAAAGAGAAAGAAAATGTCACATTTACCAGATGATTAGAGATTGAGCAAAAGAGCTAAAAGTTACATACCTTAAAAATTTAAAAAAAAATGTAAGAATTTAAAGCTTAGGAGAATCATTAATTGTTAAGGTTATTTATATAGTCAAAAGGTTTATCAGTTCAAATAGGAATGAGCTTTGTAACAAATTCCAGTAGTCAGTTTCCCAGATTATTATTCTCATTATAATTATTTGATAAAAGCCAATTTCTCCCTTATGGTTTTGGTCTGTTTAAAAACAATTTTTTTTAAAAATCTTACACGAATGGGATTCATGTAAGTTAAACGTGTCTTTGGCTGAGGTCACGATCCCAGAGCCCTGGGATAGGAGTCCCCAAAGGGCTCTGCTCTGCCCTTCCCCCTGGTGCTCTTGCTTTCTCTCAAATGAATAAAATCTTAAAAAAAAAAAAAAAAACTTACATGGATAACCTTAAAATCATGAGACAATACATATGCATTTAGGGATGTATAAAGTATGACACATATACTTTCTTTTGATGTTAATAATTTGACACATGTATTATGTTTTAAAAATAACGTTAATTTTGGGGGAGGGAAACTATTAATACTACAAATTGGGGTGACAACACTTCATCCTCTGCCAAGAGCCCAAAATATAATTCTGACCACAGGATCCACTGATCAAGCAAAATCAAAGGCTGGTAATTAATACTTTAATCTTCCTCTTCAATTATGTGGAAGAAAAAAACACTAAACTGAAAGTACATTCTGAGAACTTATAACATCTTCTAATTCCACACATATATATATATATATATTTTTAAAGAGTTCTTTCTTTCTTTTTCTTTTCTTTCTTTTATTTGACAGAGAGAGAGGTCACAAGTAGGCAGAGAGGCAGGTGGTGGGGGAGGGGTGGGCGGGGAAGCAGGCTCCGCGCTGAGCACAGAGCCCGATGTGGGGCTGAATCCCAGGACCCTGAGACCATGACCTGAGCCAGAAGGCAGAGGCCCAACGCACTGAGCCTCCCAGGAGCTCCTCCGCACGTATTTTTAAAGTTTAAAATCCAATCTCAGACTTTCCGTTAAAATGATTTTAATGAATTAAGGCTCATCCATAAATTGCAATTAAAGCTTTAGTGAGGGTGGTGGAAAGTAGAAGGGATGAACCCAGTCTTTACCTCAGATAATTGCACTGTCTCCTTCTGTCATTATCAGCTCGGGAGGAGAACCGGAATGTGCTATTTTTAAATATGTTTTTGAAGCAAAGTGTGAAGAAAAGTTTTTTAAAGTACAAACACAGATATAGAAGAACCCTAAAGAATCAGTGTTTCCCAATAATTGGTCAGCAGTTTTAAAGCAAGTATTTTAGGATGCCTAACTTTCTTTAAAGATCCTAGAAGAGGTGGCAACTAGAAAAAAAAAATCAAAACCTGATTAACAACAGAAAGGATTCTATGACTGCAGTCTTATCACAAATGAGTCTCTGAGTCATCTTGTTAGAGTTCACTCCAGCCTCTGATGAGAAAGTTATCCTGGTCCAGTGTCTCCTCATCATTAAACCAGGGACCTATATTTATGTATTCACCCCTGTTCAAAACAGTTTTATAACCTCTGGGGCACATAATAGCAAACTAATTATCATTTTAATCAGTTTTTTTAAAAGATTTTATTTATTCATTCATGAGAGAGAGAGAGAGGCAGAGGGAGAAGCAGGCTCCCCTCGGAGCAGGGAGCCCGATGTAGGACCCAATCCCAGGACCTGGAGATCATGACCTGAGCCGAAGGCAGATGCCCAAACATCTGAGCCACCCAGGTGTCCCATACACCAGTTTTTAAAAACCTTTGGAAGTACAGGTAACAAGGAGGGTAGGTGGGAAGGGTGGGTAAATGACAGATTGGAAACTGGTTTTCACTTAGCAATTACCTTGAGGTCAAGCTAAAACAAACCAAAATTGGAGAAACATGGATATTAGCCCAAGTTACAGGTTCTGGTGAACTTGAAGCAAGTATTCTTACTTCTTTTAAACGCTTGCAGATGCCCCTGAGAGGTCTAGATTTCAGTCACCACTTGCTAAAAATATTCAATCTAGCCCTTAATTCGTTCTGCACATACTCGAAACTTAAACGTCTAGTTTGTTAGACTTTACCCTAGATGCAAGTGCAAAAATTCCAAGATCTTCTCCCAAGACTCAATCTGAGCAACAGCATGAGCTTTGAGCTGTCCACCTCCCAGAACAGGCACTCCCAACACGGGGTCCAGGGATACAGAGAAAAAGGCGCTACAAGGGGGATCCATTCTATGGCCAGCGTTAGGGTAGCTTAAAAGAGTGAAATTTGTCTTCCCGTGCCCTGTGAGGTGCTTCACAGCTATGTCCGCATAAACAGAACTCTTCCAATGCCTGTCATCCTCTCCGACTATGAAAAGGAAATGGGCACTGGCTTCTTCAAGGGGGATGCGGCTTGCCCGGTAGGCTGGGTCCAAGGGGTCCTCCAGTGCTTCTTTAACATCGTAAACCCCTGAACCCAGAGCAGAGATTTTATCTCGGTTAAAATCTGGCAGGATGCATCTACCCCATGAAAGGGAAGTAGTTGTGTGAGAGATGCAGCCACTGATGCTTACAACGGCACCTGAATTTGGGAGAAAGCTAGCCATGGAAAATGCCAACTCAGCCCCTTTGCCAGAACCGATCACTCCAATGTTTGGACCTTTAACCTAGAGATTGAAGAAAAAGAAGACAGACAAGGAGAGAGACAGAGACACAGAGAGAAAGCATGACTGTTAATGGCGTTGCAAAGCCCTAGATAAAGAAAACCATTTATGTACGTATCAGATAGCTTATTTATTCACTTACTTATCCATTCAATAATTCATTCAACAGATATTTGTTATAGATGTTTTCCAGCCCATTAGTACCACTTTTCTTTATTCACGCTCTCCTGGCCCTAAGGACTTAATTTTCAATACATTTCTCTCTACAATCCCACTCACCTTCGGGTGACTTTGCACAAATTTAGCTGCCTCCTCAAAGTAATCTAAATTTCAGTCCTTCATGATTGGAGGTAGATCTTCATAGCCAAAAAATGGCAAAGCCAGAGGAGCAAAACCTCGACAAGCCAGGAGACTGGCTCCAGATTCATTTAATCCTCCATCACCAAACATATCAATCACACCAGGAAAAGGACCATCTCCTATAAACCAGGAAAGAGGATTAATCTGGGATTAGATGACAGGACATTTAATGGACTATGATACCTGGCTAACATTTTCTGAAGCAAATTCTAATTGTATAATTTATATTTTTAAAAATTTTTACTACTTTTTAACTTTAAAAATTGTTTAAGGATTTTTATCTGTTTTTAAATGTTCACCTATTTGCCTTGGGGGGAAAAATCTGTTTTGGCTTAAATAGGTTTATTGTTGTGGTTGAAACAGACACTTGTTTTGGCTATTTTGAAGCTACAAATGTAAGAATGTTTTTATCTTTTTTTCTATGAGAAAATCACTTTTAAATGGAAAAATATATGGGAATTTGCACCAACGATATGGAAAATGTTTTGGTTTGAAGTGTGAATCCTGATTAATCTAAGCAAATAGTTCTGGCAGTCTCTGAGTTGTGACAGTATAATACCTCATTGAAAAAAGGTCCAACTGTAAAAGGCCCTTTGGATTCTCAATGAGCTTAAGATACAAAGTCACCAAAATCCCTAAATAAACAAAGTTTTGCTATTTTAAAGTCTAAGGATACTGTGATATAAAATGAACAATATGTGTGGTGTTGGTGCCAAAGGCAGGCTGTCCCTAGATCAACCACTTTGGCATATAAAGATTCGTTTGAATTCGAAGGAGCTCAGGGGAGTTGCCCTCAGAATATGCCACTTTGGCATGGGGGTGATCTTGAGCTGAAGGCAATCCAGACCCTGCAGCTCAAGAGAAACTTTTGCCCTCCCTTAATGACATGGAAAAATCTAAGTTAGGGGTATTTCCCAGAATGAGGTTTACTACCAGAGAGAAATTTTATCTGAGTGCCATCCATATGGCAGGCCAAAAATCTAATTGCCAAACATCTGGTCTTCTTATTGCCCTGCGAGCTGCACCCCTTCCCTTCAAAGTCCTAGACCCCAAACCTTTTCTCCTTAGTTCAGGATGACATATATACGTCGTTTTGCCTGACTGTCTTTGGAATTTCCACGTCTGTGTGGATTCCCCGTATATAAAAAACTAAGTTTCATTTTCTTCTGTTAATCTGTCTCACGTCAATTTGATTCTTAATCCAGCTAGAAAGGGGACAGTAAATTCTTGCTCCCTCACAGTGGAAAGAAAGTGTCAAACTATTTCCTTCTGATGTCGATGTCATTTCTCTTTCAACATCCCTATAGTAGATTACGTTATTCATGCACCATTCCAAGAGAAGAATGTCTCAGCCAATTCCCTCCTAGTATTTTTCACATATATTCTTCTGTGTTATTCCAAAAAAAGTCCCAGATAAATCTATAAAAACGGATTGAGAGGCAAGAACGTTAGAATATAAACCAAACTAAGAGATCTAAAATTCCAATGCCGAAGGGATTCTAAATTTTAGATTTAGAATCTAGATCTAGAAAGAAATTAAGGCACACACAGCCACCCAAGTGAAAGCCAAGATGTATATCTTTACGTAGTGGTTTTTACAGTATGGTTTTCTTAACATTCAGATATCTTGACATATCTTGATCTGTTCTTTTTAAAAGTAGATCAACCTCAAACATCTCTGGATTCAAGATTACTTTCAGAAAACCTAAAGCAAACCATGAAAAAGACATAACGCATAGGTCCCCCAATTATTCCAGCAATAGATTTTTCCAACCACAGGTTTACAACATTAAAATAACTGAGAATTTGTTAATTTTGCTTCAATTCAGCAATGTGATCCTCAGTATGTAAACTTGCTACCTTTTAGACTCAAAAAAAAAAAAAAAAAAAAAAAAAGGGAGGGGAGCCTGGGTGGCTCTGTCATTAAGTGCCTGCCTTCAGCTCTGGTCATTATCCCGGGGACCTGGAATAGAACCCACATGGGGCTCCCTGCTCAGTGGGGAGCCTGCTTCCCCCTTCTCTCTCTCTGCCTGCCTCTCTGCCTACTTGTGATCTCTATCAAATACATAAATACAATCTTTAAAAAAAAAAAAAGAAAGAAAAAGCCCACCCACCCTCAACGATGAAAATGTTTTAAATCTCTCATTTAAGAGATTCTCAGTTGTTCCTAAGGATCCCCAGAGTGAGAGTAGAAAATAAGCCAGACTAGTTTTTTAAAAACAAAAACCTGTTTCGCTCATTCAGTCAGCCCCTGTTTGCGTCGTGAGTGTGGCTCTCAAAGATTTTGACTACGTTCTGATTTTGCACCATCTAGCTGTGGGATTTGGTTAAGACACTTTAAGCCTCCGTTTCTCATCTGTAAAATAAATTGTTCTTTGATCTATGAGATGAGCAACAGAACAGTTTCTTCATCATGATGAAGGTCTCCAAGCAATCAGAGTATGTTTGAAAATAACAACCAAAAGGTCATCTGGGGGCGCCCGTGTGGCTCAGTGGGTTAAAGCCTCTGCCTTCAGCTGGGGTCATGATCTCAGGGTCCTGGGATGGAGCCCCCACATCGGGCTTCCTGCTCCGCGGGAAGCCTGCCTCTCTGCCTACTTGTGATCTCTGTTTGTCAAACAAATAAATAAAATCTTTAAAAAAAAAAAAAAGGTGTCATCTGTATCCTAACGTAAAACCAGTATATTAAAAAGGGGAACAATGTATGTAATAGGACTTCGGTTACGTTGGAGCTTGAACCGATACAGGTGAAAGATCTGGATCCACTATTCTCGTCATTTTTACAAGGAATAACTGGAAAAGTCAAATGAACACAAAGCTCCGCCTACTACAGAGGTAGACAAAATACTTAAGGCTAGAAACTGTACCGCAGCGTTGTGCTTACTATAGCAAAGATGCTCGCAAGGAATAGCGCGGGCAGCACTAGGAGCCTAAAGGGGGCGGCAGCTGGCAGAAGAGAGGCTCCCGAGCAGATTAAATTTAAATCCCAGTCACCATTTAGGAGAGTGACTGTCCCACCTGGTGTCTGGGGGACAAAATAAAGGAATTAAGGCGCTCGTTTTGGTTTTCTGGAGATAAACTAGCCAGCAAAGCAATCCAGCTTTCCTAAATCGATTTCCCAAATCCATGCGAAGCCCTCTGCCCAAAAGACCTCACGCAGCTGGGGGCAGCAAGAAGACGCCCCGCAGGCGGCCGGCCTGCAGCCGAGCACCGCGCAGCTCGGGCCTGGAGAACCAGCGCTGCACCTGAGCGGAGGCCAGCGCCGGGCCCAGCGACACCGCCGGCTGCCGCGGCGCGCGGTGGACGGTCACCTCCACTTTGAGCGGGCTTTTCATCACGCCCCTCGGCACCTGGTTGAAGCAGGGATCCTCGGAGCCGACCGCCGTCAGGCTCCACAGGAGCCCCATGGGCTCCACGCCCGTGAAGTCGCCGCCCACAGCCGGGGCCCCGGCCAGGGCCAAGCCCCCGCGGCCGTCCGCCTCGTAGGGCGCCAGCGAATGGAAGAGGCGGCCTCGGTAGCTGACGGCCGACGCCCGCAGGCTCACCGGCTCCCTCGGGCCTAAGCCTTCCACTTTAATGTCCAGGAGCTCGTCGGCCAGCCGAGGCTTAGGCGTGACGCTCAGGGTCGCGGACTTCTGGGAGTGAAGGGTCGAGGTGCACAACCCCCTCCGGGGCAGGGGGGGATCCTGGGGGTTCCGAGCACCGCCCGGGCAGCCCTCCACATGACCCCGAGATCTTCGCGGCTTTGGTTCGGACGCAAGACCCGCACCCCGGCGGCAGCAGGAGGGAGAGTCGGTGGTCCCCGGGCGCGGCGGGACGGGGCGGGGCGGGGCAGCCCGGGGTGGGGTGAGGGCGGGGCACCCCCGCGGCTCGAGCCCGGCGGCGCCGGGACAGGCGGGGCCCAGGGCGACATCCGCTTTTCCGGAGGGCAGGAGGTCCTGCCTGGTCCTGCCCCTGGTCCCTGGGGCACCGCTCAGCAAAATGCTGCAAGAAGAGGCGACTTAGGAGGACCCGGGGTCGGTCATGCTTTTGGAGTCCTCGTCGTGGGACGGCTTAAAAGAGGCAGGAGCTCCTGCCCAGCCTGGACGCGGCGAGGGAGAGAAGTTACTGACCCGACAGAATGCTGGCCGGTCACTTTCTTTAAAGTCCCTCCCTGGCCACCAGGGGTGACAATTCCCTAAACCTAGTTGAAGGAGGCTACGTGTAATAATAGCCTTTGGCCAAATTCCTTCCTTGAAATATCTTGGCCTGGGATTCAGACCGCCAAGGTTAAAGCTTAAACGTTGTAGATGAGGCAGCGCTACAGATGTATACGCTATGGAAATAATCGTTGTTGTCTTGGGGCCTGGCCCAAGTATTAAAAATGTGGTTTCATATGCAGAAAAAAAAAAAATACATCATGGCTGTCCTTGTTTTCCAGAAAAAGCCCCGGCACTCACAAAATAAAACCATATTTTTACATTCAAACAAATATTTGCATGCACATGCATATAAAATGGTTCTGGAAGGATATACTCCAAGTGGGTAACTGTAATGAGGCCTGTGAGAAGCCTGGAACTGGGTAATAAGTTAAGAGGGTTAAATTTAATCTGTGACTGTCATGTCCAAGCTCAGAATGCAAGAACAAGTCGAAAGTTCTGGAATCCAGCACCTCTGAGAATCTCAGAGTTGGAAGGCACCCAAAAGGCCTTATTCCCTCTCTCTTAGGATCTTTCAAGTTGGAATCCCCACTTAAATTTTGTAGGATCCATTACTTCTCCCTCATGAAATTTAACTGTTAGGTTTTTTAAAAATTTTTTTAAAAGGATTTTATTTATTTTTCAGAGACAGAGACAGAGACAGAGAGAGCTAGCATAAGCTGGGAAAACAGCAAGCAGAGACAAAAGCAGGCACCCTGTTGAGCAATGAGGATCTTGGGATCCTGACCTCAGCCAAAGGCAGAAGCTTAACGGACTGAGACACACAGGCGTCCCTAAATGTTGTGTTTTTAAAAAGATAAATAGGTACGTTTTTAAAAGAGTTTTAAATATTTTATTTATTTATTTGACACAGAGAGATCACAAGTAGGCAGAAAGGCAGAGAGAGGGGGGGGGGGGAGAGGAGGAAGCAGGCTCCCTGCTGAGCAGAGAGCCCAATATGCTGCTGCTCCATCCCAGGATCCTGGGATCATGACCTGAGCCAAAGGCAGAGGCTTTAACCCACTGAGCCACCCAGGCACCCCACGGGATACAGAACTCTTAGCAATACAGAAGCTCAGTCTTCAAAACCAGAACACAGGTCAAAGCTAGACCAGCAATTAAGAGCTGGGCAGGTACTTCTCACATTTCTCCTACTTCAGGTTAAGATTGATCCTAGGATAAGATCATGGTTAAGCCTATATGGTAGGGAAAGTTCAGGGAGAAAGGGGTGGCAGTGAAGAAAGGAGGGTTGCAAAGTCTGGGAATCCAATAGGACCTGACCAGAAGCTAAGATAATTATTTTGTTGCCAAAAGTTTCCTATGTGCTTTGCAAAACCCCATACATGTTCTATGAATTAGATTTTTATTTTAAAGATTTTATTTATTTATTTGACAGAGACACAGCGAGAGAGGGAACACAAGTAGGGGGAGCAGCAGAGGGAGAGGGAGAAGCAGGCTTCCTGTGGAGCAGGGAGCCCGATGTGGGGCTCCATCCCAGGACCCTGGGATCATGACCGGAGCCGAAGGCAGACGCTTAACAACGACTGAGCCACCCGGGCGCCCCTATGAATTAGATTTTTTATTCATAGTATCTGGTCTATGATTACTACAATGTTATATTTTGCTGGACTGGGCTCATTCTTCACCACTGAGATGTTTATGGAAGAACGTCTGAATTCGCTGCCAGGCATCTACCTGTGCCCTTGACTGAGCCTTTGGCTCACCTCCATGGACCATTGCTTGGCCTAACACTCTATGTACAGAAGCTCTGCAAGGAGGAAAGTAAGGTGGATCAATGCAATGACCAGCTCCTGGGTAGCAGATTATCTGCGGTCTGTCTTTCCCATGGGCTTGTAACCGTTCAGAGGCTATCTGAGCATAGACGTGACTCTTCCAGGCTTGATCATCCATGCCAACAATGAACAGGAAGGGCCCCTGGGCCCTTTCCACTGGAATAATACTTGGGTGATTGGGTTCTTCCAGTGGGTTGTCCAAAACATCCACAAAATGCAAATGTCCCGACTCATTAATTATACATCTCCCTAGGTCACTGCCAAGACTGGGAATAATCATATCCTTGTAATGCAGAGGAGCTATTGTGTTGGCCACACAGGAACTGATAAGGACCGTGGCTGTGATGCCCTTCAAGAAAGAGGCCATTGAGAGACACAGGTCACCCCCTTTGGAGAAGCCAAGAAGCCCAACATTCGGGCCTTTCACCTGAAGAAGAGAAACAGAACAAGCCCAGAATTTGTAAGTGGAGGACATAAATGGTGATTTTATATACTCTAGGTAGCTTTCTTAAATGTCATTCATTTTCTTTCCTTATGCAATAACCCACAAAGCTCAACGGTGTCTTGTAGGAAGCAAATCAATTGATTTCCTAGTACGCAGGCCTTCCACTAATATTCATGGCGACTGGGTCAAGAGTACACACGGAGACCCATACACCCCACATCTAAGTGTTTAAAAGTTATAAATCAAATCAACAAACTTTTCGAGTATATTTTTGGCTCCCACCTTCATAAATATACCTCCATAAGAGAAAATCTGAAAGCTTGGGAGTCCTTGAAGTTCTGTACTGGGATGTGGCCTGGGGGAAAGCCAGTCCAGTCCTCCA